>NC_068281.1:39857236-40205570 GCF_025860055.1 Xyrauchen texanus | reverse complement strand
TTGTTGTTTTTATGTAGCACCATGGTCCTGGAGGAACGTTGTCTCGTTTTGCTGTGTACTGTACTAACTGTATATGGTTGAAACGACAATAAAAACCACTTGACTTGACTTGATTGCCTTGGTACTATTATCGCAAGTATGTGGTAAAACCTCACAGATCTTAGTACATAACTCCAAACCTATCAAACTTCTAACACAGCCAGTAATTCATTCAAAACTTGCCATTGTGCATTCATTTGGATTGTAAACATCTCTCACCACATTGATATTACCCAACATTTACAGAGTCTATCATTTCCATAATATCTATCCTATGTGTAATCAAGTTGTGATCAATGAAGACATCCTCTACAATCATTTGTGCAAATTATGTTTTTCAGATTTAATTGTAACATGGGTATACTCTCTATAATCAAATGTACACAGTTAAATAAAACAAATTAACTAAATCAAAACAAAACATAACATTTAGCACACATTACATTAATTTGGATCAAGTTTGTCTTGAGCATTTGGCCATAGATTCTTGTCCACATCACAATGAATGTCATTATTTTTCATGCACCTTGGGAAAAACCTTTTGGCATGGCGAATCCATGCATGACATTGGTCTACATTGATGTCATCACATGCCTCATCCATGGCCTGAAGGAGGGTGGCACGCTCATGGGGTTGGCAATCATAGACCTTCCACCTCCATGCTGAAAGAAATTCCTCAATAGTGTTGAGGAAAGGAGAGTATTGGGGCAGGTAGAGGGTCATGAATCAGGGATGGGCTTGAAACCATGATTGAACCACCTCTGCATGGTGGAACCTGACATTGTCCCACACAATAGGCACATAGGTGCCCCCTTTACCTTGACAGGCTGGCTCAATTTCATTGAGAATCTCAATGAGATGTGCAGCATTGTAGGAGCCAAGTACTACCTACGTCCTACCGCACCATCTTCAGAGATAGCTGCGTACATGGAGATGTTTCCTCCACATTGTCCAGGCACTTGGACAGTGGCCCATTGGCCAATGAGGTTCCATCCACGGCGATGAGTTTTGGTCAGGTTAAAGCCTGATTCATCAACAAAAATTTACTTGTGATGGTTCACATCAGCATCAAGCACCATCACCCTCTAAAAAAGATATTTCGTTTAATTATTTTTACAGTGTAGTTCCAGTATACATATGAAGTAGGTGATGCATCAAATAGTAACAGTAATACAGTATATAGTGCTGTACCTGAACATACACAGCCCTCATTTGTTTCACCCGGTCATTGTTTCTCTCAAAAGGCACCAGGTAAATGTGTTTCATAGATACCTGGTGCCTCATCAAAAGGCGGGCTACTGTTGGTAGGCTGATGGATGCCACATTGGCCAAGGTGTTATTGTTCTCCTCAATTGCCTGCTTTAATTCCGACAGCCGTTTATCATTCCTGACCCTCACCATTTCCACCACTGCCCACTCCTGCTGGTCCACACGGCAACCACTATGGGGTTTTATGTCAATTCTGAGCATAGAACTGAGTATACTGTCAATAGATCATACTGTAACATGTTTTATGAATTTACATGTATTACAATTTACTGTAAATGTAATGGTAAAGCATAGTATGTATCCTCCAGACTTACTGGTTTCCTTGGCGAAAAGTTCGTTTGATAGAATTGACAGCTGATCTTTTAAGATTTGGATCAAGTAATCTGGCAGCCTCTGCCATAGTAAGGCCCGGTTCACCACATGATCAATGATGATGGCCAGAACTTCATTAAAGACAATAGTTCTACCTCCTCTCTGACGACCAACCCTTCAACAGTGCCCATGCCCACCTCTCTGACGGATCCCTTGTCCACGAGCACATCCTGTCTATCCTGCTCCATGTTGGTAGAAATTGCCCCCCGCCTTTTATATGGTGACCAATTGTGGTTACCACTTTGTGAAATCATTTAGCAATAACGAGTATTCACTATGTGTGGTTACATGTTATTTAGATGTTCTTACAAACACATTTTATTTGTGTAGTTCTGGAAATCCATATACTGTCTATAGCTGACAAACCAATTTAAAATCTGTAGGTTTATCAAACGGTTCAGTGATTAACCATTAAGAGCAGTTGGATTAAGTGTTGGTCAAATGTATTTATGCAAATCAGAAGAGAAGCGTATCAAAATTATTTTGAGCATTGCATTGTGAAAGACAATTACTTCATATGAAAGGTATTTCTTTGATGACACACTGATTAGATGTGGTGACAAACTGTAATTTTGTGTGTTGTACTTGTTGAACAAGTGATTACATATTTGAAAAAACAGCCTTTTTGATGATCTGCTTTGAGTTTTGTACCAACTGTTATAAGCTTTTATCACATACTTGCGATATTAGTACCAAAGCGATGAACAAAAACTGTAATGTAAATCATTAACGATTCTTGTAAAATTTATTGACAAATCAAATGTAAATTTGGACTGAAACTTGCGTCACTTCCAATAAATGGTTAAAATTTAGATATGAATGAATACATAAACTATTTCAAATGTATTTAAAAAAAAGGAATATTTTAGGCTTATTTTTAAAATTGGCACAAAACAATAAAGCACAATGCCAAAACAACTTGAGTCATTTTGTAAGTGTTTTAAGTGTCATTTCTGCACCACTAACGCCACAAAATGGATTTTCAAAAATAAACTATTTTTTTTGTTTTTAACAATGTTACTACAATGTTAAGTTATTCTTAAAACTCCCCCGTCTCATATTATTTAAACAAACAGATAGCCCCGCCTCTTCTCACGCTATTGGTCGAGCCCATATTGTCGTATCGGGCCACTCAAAAAAAATACATTTGCAATATATTCATAGCGCCACAGAGAACAAAGTGTTGAGAGTTTTTGAGGAAATCAACCTAAACATGTCTTTCTTATAGTTGTCTCTGCATATTAAGCCGGGACAGTAGAAAGTATTTTAACATTGAAAAAACAGTACTATGTCGTCGCTGCAGTTCCCAGCATGCACTGCGACATGAAGAAAATACATGGATTTTTTTTTTACTATTTAATGGTTTATTTCGCTCCATCAGATGTTTTGAACGCAAGAACGTAAGGCATGTTTGTGTTGTTCTGCTGCTCAAGGGTGTTTTTCTTCACTATATAAACTGCGCATTGCCACGCAGCTGAAGTTTCCCTTACTGCCCTCTGGAGTAAACAGGTGGTACTACAAGCATTTCTCAGAAATCTTCCTAATTACAGGGCATTGCGATTAATTGCGTTAATTTTTTTTAATACAATTAATCGCACTGAATTAACGTGTTAAATCGACAGCCCTAATATATATATATATATATAGGCTATATGCACAAATTTTTCTCTCTCTCGTTATTGTGACATAGTATACTATGATATAAGCAGGGTTGTGAGGGTTACATTTGAAATGTATTGCACTACAGATTACAGAATGCATGCTGTAAAATGTAATTTGTAATGTATTCTGTTAGATTACTCAAGGTCAGTAATATTAAGTACTTTGGATTACTTCTTCAGCACTGGTACATTTTTTCACTTGTTTTGACTATAAAATCTCTGCCAGTACAGTGAGGTAAAATACACATGTTAAAAATACATTCCCTGACATTGAAACGAAATATCTTGTGCAGTGTGTTTCTAAAACAAGATAAATAAAATTGATCTTGTTTTAAGGATTTTTTTATATTTTTACAGGAAAACAATACAAAAATTATTATCAAGAATATGATTTTTGCCCTAATATCAAAGGTCTTAGAAAAAAAGAAATTATGATAAAATGTGAATTTTCTTGAGAAAAAAAATTATCGTGTCTGGTAACATGTGCATGTAAAATGGCAAGAAATAGCATTTTAGCTTAGCATAAAGCTAACAATTTACTGACAATTTCTTCTGCTCCAAACTTCAAACTTATTTAAAACTTTCTTCTCTGTCTGCTCGTATGAATGTAACACATCATAAGAAAGTTTTTCACCGCTGTTGAAATGCATTTTAGATCGCATCATTTATATGTATAAATGTTTTCCATCTGAAAGGACTAAAATTTAAATGAAACAAATGACAATAAAATGCAAAATAATCTCTTCTGTAATCAAAATACTTGTTGAATGTAACTGTATTCTAATTACCAATGATTACAATTGTAACTGTAGTGGAATACAGTTACTTATATTTTGTATTTTAAATATGTAATCCCGTTACATGTACTCCGTTACTCCCCAACCCTGGATATAAGTACCTACTTTCTTCTGAGTAGGTGTGCCCGATTTAGCAATAATGAAGTGAGAGTCTTTTTTTGAGTCACTTTTTTTTGTGTTGTTGGCTGCACACTGAAGAAGACATTTTTTTAAGGCAGTTTTTAACTGTTATTGTTATAGCCATTTACAGTAAAGACTTTATAACTATATTTTGATCTGGAAGTGTGCCTTGATTTTCCTTTTTCTTTTTAAATTATATTTCCTCATTCAAGAGCACCTTCATATATTTTTTTAAGAAATTCTGAGCATACTGGATTTAGTTTTTTTTTAATCTTCAGATACAATATGGTAATTTTTTTTCTTCTTAAAGGTGCAGTATGTAAGATTCAGAAACCCTTGTTGTTAATGACACCTGTAAGAAGAACGGCAGTTCAGGGTTAGTTTTGATCCCAAACACCGAACTTCAGGTCCCTTCAGGAATCAATTGCTCTGCCGATGTTCACTCTAGTTTTCATTCGACCACGATCACGTTCCCACTTAGCCAGATGGGATTCAGTAGCTTATTTTTTATTATGGCTTACTCTGAGTATATGTCGGAGTCGGTGTTGTGCTGGGAGCCGGACGTTTGCTGGATTCCATCTCTAAGATAATGTTTCCTAGTGTTGTAGCTGTTGAATAGTGGAAGAGAAGGGGCGGCTGTGGCTCAGATGTTAGAGTGGGTCGGCCACTAATTGCAGGGTTGGTGGTTCGAATCCTGGCCCACATGACTCCACATGCCGAAGTGTCCTTGGGCAAGACACTGAACCCCAAGTTGCTACCAATGGCAGGCTAGCGTCTTGCATGGAAGCTCTACTGTCATTGGTGTGTGCGAGAATGGGTGAATGAGTCACAGTGTAAAGCGCTTTGAATACTGTTAAGGTTAAAAAGGTGCTATATAATTGCAGACCATTTACCATTCCTCTACAGTGAAACTGCATGATCAGTATCAAGAGGAGCTCTACTGATGTCCATGAATCTACATGCAACAAGGAAGTGCAGCTCTAGAGATGGCAATAACTCATAATAGCCAGGGGCGTAGCAATCGTTTCAAAAGTGAGGGGGCAGAACAATTAGTGCAAGATGAACATAAATAAATATATATATATATATATATATATATATATATATATATATATATATATATATATATATATTTTTTTTTTTTTTTTTTAAGGCTCTTAATCGATTACATTTTTTTTACTGAATTAATTACATGATTGACCAGTGAATTTTAACTTTTGCATTTATACATTTGCTGTAAACACATTCGCCCTGTGAAAAAGTCCGGAGGATGAACTTTGGTTTTATTGAAAGTGAGGGGGACACGTCTCCTGCATCCCCCGCATGTTCTACGGCCATGTCTACAGCTGATGAAGGACAACTGCAGTTTCCACTATATTAGCTGTGGTGTGTACTTTATTTAGGCACGATACATAATACAACATAAAACATTTAAAAATCATTCAAGTGGCAAATATGTACAATAAATGCTAAACAAGTTCAATGAATCCCACAAATAAACCTCAAATGAACAACCTTTAAATATCCAGTATATTTAACAAGCATAAACAAACGTGTACGTGCAGCAGGACACGTATGGCCATGGAGGAACGCCCCTTCGTGTGTGTGATGAGGAAGATCATTAAATGTTAAGTACAGGGTGTCATGGTTTATGAGAAATGGGTACATTCCCAAATTATGAGATAGCACGCAAGGGTCACGCCCCCTGGCGCGTGATCCAGACTGTGCTGTGGGTGTCACTACTCGATCCGTACTCGATGGCCGGACCGTTTGTGTCTTCAAAATAAAGTTTAAATAAAATAACGCAGAGATTAATACATATTGCGTTATAGAGAAGACCTGAGATCTTGCTCAGAGTTGGATTTATTTCAGGACGACAACAAAAATAAGTATAAACATAGACTTTTTATACATGCAACGCCGTGCAGTAATTATAAAACGAAGACTTTTATTTTGTACAAAAGGATTGCCGGAATAGTCGCGTCACTTTGACGTAAGCATGTGTTACATCACTGTCAGTCACGCAGTTCAGCAGGAACCGGCAGAAAGCAGCTTCACTTCAGCGTGTGGAAAACTACCAAAAAAGGTATATTACCAGTTTAGATTTATAGGTATGTCTGAGTAATATAGTTGCTTATTTAATTATTTATAATGTAGAGCGCAGTGATTTTTGACACATTTGATAAGAAAGCCAGTCTAACACACAAGGAAATGTCGCCTTTCTTAAAAAATAAAGTGTGATTATGATGATATTACTACATGGAAATGGTATGTTTTTACATCTCATCAACAAAAATCCTTAATTCTTTAATCTAAAACGTCTAAATATATATTTTTATGGCTTTGATGAATTATCTGACCTTCATGTAACATGAGTCACTTTGCTCCGAATCAAATGAGGAAATCTGTATTTCCTTTTGATACTCTGTAGTAAAACCCTCCTTACATTAGGAACTTATAAATAACCATAACTTTTTTTTTTTATTATTGATTGGAGCTGATTAAATCAGATAGGTAGGTAAGGCATATATAGCTTAAACTGTTATATGAAATATGTCTTTATGGGGCAACACTTTCAATTGACTTTCATTAAGTAATTAACAAACATCAGGTTTAACAGACTGTAGATCATATACCAGTACATTCATATATACAGTGCATCCGGAAACTTCACTTTTTCCACATTTTGTTATGTTACAGCCTTTTTCCAAAATGGATTAAATTAAATATTTTCCTGAAAATTTTACAAACAATACCCCATAATGACAACGTGAAAGAAGTTTGTTGGAAATCTTTGCAAAGTTATAAAAAAATAAAAAACGATCAGTATTCACAGCCTTTGCAATGACACTAAAAATTGAGCTCAGGTGCATCCTGTTTCCACTGATCATCCTTGAGATGTTTCTGCAACTTGATTTGAGTCCACCTGTGGTAAATTCAGTTGATTGGACATGATTTGAAAAGGCACACACCTGTCTATATAAGGTCCCACAGTTAACAGTGCATGTCAGAGCACAAACCAAGCCATGAAGTCCAAGGAATTGTCTGTAGACCGCCGAGACAGGATTGTATCGAGGCACAGATCTGGGGAAGGGTACAGAAAAAATTCTGCAGCATTGAAGGTTCCAATGAGCACAGTGGCCTCCATCATCCTAAATGGAAGTTTGGAACCACCAGGACTCTTCCTAGAGCTGGCCGCCCGGCCAAACTGAGCGATCGGGGGAGAAGGACCTTAGTCAGGGAGGTGACCAAGATCCCAATGGTCACTCTGACAGAGCTCCAGCGTTTCTCTGCAGAGAGAGGAGAACCTTCCAGAAGAACAAACATCTCTGCAGTACTCCACCAATCAGGCCTGTATGTTAGAGTGGCCAGACCAGGCACGGATTAACGCATGGGCCCACTGGGCACTTGCCCGGGGCACTAGACCAGCAGGGGGCCCTGACAAATTTACTGTTTTTTTATTTTTTCCATATAATTATTTATGTATTTTTTAATTTTTTAGTAAAATGGTGTTGAATATTGTGGAATAATTTGATAAATTTTTTTTGCAGTTGCAAAGTATTAACTGCTAAATAAATCAAATAAATTATTTAAATATATTGCTGCGCTGTTGAGAGAGACATCTAGAGGCCAGTGAAAATCATTGCGAAATATAAGCAGTTATGCATAGAATAACAAAAATGAGTGTAAAACCACAACCAAGTGGATCAATGAAAAGAAAGCTAAAAGAAGCAAGAGAAGCTCACTTGCTACAAAAGCTACCAACAATCTCCAGCTCTTTTAAAAATGCAAACACGACTGATGCTAACAACAACGATCCTTCTGCTGCTTCAAGTTAAGATGGTGTTAGCACAAGTAACCGTGATAGCAGTGATTCTAAGCTGGCCTGTGTATACCACAACCCACCGGCGCCGACACAAAGTCATCTTATTCAGGACGATCACAGTAAAAGTAAGACAGAAGATAACCACTTGTTTTGGGAGACAAACAGCGATCCAGCATTGTGGGGAGATATAAAAAATTATTCGGTGAGAAGTATTCTTATTAACAGAGGGGCTGCCGCTTTCCATAACCGAAGCTCAAAATATAGTTCTTCCCTAAGGGAGAGTGGTCTGGGTGGTAAGACTCGCTCACTTTCCAAACGGCCAGATTGTTTCACGAGAGTGGCTTTTATACTTCCCTTCAACGGGACAGGTGTTCTGTTATTCATGCAAACTTTTCTCGTCCAAAAGACACGGATGGATTCAGTGACTGGAAGAATCCAGAATGGATTTCTGAACATCAGAGGAGCCCTGGTCATATGTCTTGTATGCTAGCCTTATTGCATAGATCTAAAAACACCCAGGCGATGGACTCAGCTCTGGTCAAACTGTTGGCGCTGTTCTGGAATACTATACTCGAACGATTCCACGTGACCATGTCTACAAAAAAGTGATATGGACCTACGGACAGTGGTGCGACTGCTTGAATCATTGCGCGACTTTGTATCAGCTCAGCGAGAACTATTTTAACACTTTGAGAGGAGCGCTTTAAGTGTGCCAGGTGTATGGCAGTCTTATAAGCATGAAGTACAATGAATCAAGAAAAGAAAAACCTTTGCTGACGAGACCACAGATGGTGATGCAGGCCTTAGTGGAAGCCGAAAATTTCAAGTGGACAAATTTAATGTTACCATTGACAATATTGTCAACTGCCTTGATCACAGACTGGATGCCTATAAACACATGAATAGGCCTGAATGGCAAGCGTCATGTCTGGAGGAAACTAGGCACCGCTCATCACCTGGCCAATACCATCCCTACAGTGAAGCATGGTGGTGGCAGCATCATGCTGTGGGGATGTTTTCAAGCGGCAGGAACTGGGAGACTAGTCAGGATCGAGGGGAAATGAATGCAGCAATTTACAGAGACATCCTTGATGAAAACCTGCTCCAGAGCGCTCTGGACTTCAGACTGGGGCAAAGGTTCATCTTCCAACAGGACAACGACCCTAAGCACACAGCCAAGATAACAAAGGAGTGGCTACGGAAAGAAGAGTCCAGACTTGAACCTGATTGAACATCTCTGGAGAGATCTGAAAATGGCTGTGCACCGACACTCCCCATCCAACCTGATGGAGCTTGAGAGGTCCTGCAAAGAAGAATGGGAGAAACTGCCCAAAAATAGGTGTGCCAAGCTTGTAGCATCATAATAAAAAAGACTTGAGGCTGTAATTGGTGACAAAGGTGCTTCAACAAAGTATTGAGCAAAGGCTGTTAATACTTATGTAAATTAAAAAAAAAATAAATAAATAAATAATACATTTTTTTAAAATACATTTGCAAAGATTTCAAACAAACTTCTTTCACGTTGTAATTATGGGGTATTGTAGTTTGAGGATTATTGCATTATGTATTGATAGCATTTATCTGCAACAAAATATTATAGAAGAATGGCATTGTTTTGATTCATTTCGGACATTAATTTTATTATTATATTTGCCCTGTGTTTCTTATAGCCAAGATGACAACCGTTGAATACGAAGACAATGAATCCAAGTTCTTAAGGAAAGTGAAAGAGAATCCATTTGTCCCTGCAGGTAAACCATTCCTAATTATAATTTTTTTTTTTTTTTATGGTGATAAATCAATTGCATTGCTGGATAGATGGTGCGTTCATGTATTTAATTATTGTGGTATTACATTATGTGATCTCTTTTAACCATGTATTTTGTATATACTATATTGTGACTGTGGTGTAACTGTGCTGCCTTTTCAGGGATGGCTGGGTTCTTTGCCATAGTGGCATACAGGCTGTACAAACTAAAGACTAGAGGCAATATCAAGATGTCAGTCCACCTAATTCACATGCGTGTTGCTGCTCAGGGGTTTGTGGTGGGAGCAATGACTTTAGGTAAGATCTAATGCTCTCATTATTGCATGTAGTCTATTAGGGCTGGGAATTGATACAAATGTCCTCGAATGGATCCTGATTCTCACAAGCTCTCGATTTGATTTTGAATCGAAATCGAATCATGGGTATATTCAGTTTTAATGTTCATTTTACTTATATATGAATGAAATCCAGCTAATGCTGTTAAATATACTGGGGGCCTTCTAACAAGGTACATTGTAAAAATGTTAATTTTAGAAATAATATTTTTATTAGTTTTTTATTTTAAGCTACATGCTTATTGTTTAATACATAATTTATGCTTATTGTTTAATACATAATTTATACTGTTTACAAGTATTTACATTGATTTTGAGAACACATGATCGGTACTGTCTCTTTAAGAAAACCGTCAGTTCTGTAAGTGAGCACATATTAACGAGAGAGGACTCGATTTGCTTTTTCTTTTTTTTCTCATCCGTGATTAGAATTAAATGTTCATTTTTTGTTTTTGATCAAAAATAGACTAAAGAAAGGATATTAAAAGAGACTCATCTTTAGACACGCGTTACACAGAAAAACTTTTACACTCAACACGCTGTGAAAGTTCTCATTGCTGAACTTCTTTGCCAATATACTACTCGATTGCTAATGAGTGAAATCTGAAAGTGTACCAGCCAGTTGTTATGACAGACATTTAATTTGATCTCATATGTAAGTAATTCAATTGCATTTTAGAGAGTTGTGCATTTAGTAAAAGATCAATCTTGAGATCGTTCAAATAAAGATTTCGATGTATTGGAAAATGTATAATTTTACCCAGTCTTATTGCCTATATGTGCATACTTACAGTACAAAGAATTATTATTTATTTTGTTTCTGTTTTGTTTCAGGAGTGGTCTATTCCATGTACAAAGACTACATCCTTAAGCCTGCTGAGGCACAGAAAGCATTGGAGCAGAAGGCATTGGAAAAAAAGTGAACAGAAGAAGTGTGTTACAACCTGATATGCCCTTAATACCACCTCATATTAAGGTGTTCCTCTGTATTTATTTCTCAAATTTAGGACCTGTTTTTTTAAGAATGTGTTAACTCTCTTTTTTTTGTTTTTTTAACTATTAGTAAATCTCGGAAAACGATGTTAGCACGTACATTATGTTGCCTGATGTCTTAGTGGACAACAGTTTATTCTTTTAAATCAAACATTGTATGTGATGGAATAGTGAATATCAGCTATTTCACATACTCAGAGGAGAAATGATGGTAAACCGAACATGATGGTGTGAAATGGTTATTGTTTTGGCTTTTGAAAGTATTTGGTTTGGTTTGGTTTGGTTTGTTTTATTTTATGCTCCTTGTTGTTGGTTGCCCTTGTTAAATTTTTGTATTTTTAAGAACACACATTGAAAATCCCACATGACCGGGAATAATGAGAACTTTACAACACACATATCATTTTTATTCGGGATCTCACTTTTGCTCAATTATTAACCGTACTAGTTCTTTGCTGATGTAGTGCTGTTTTCACAAACAGGATAATAGAGACTTAATTCAACCTTCATATTTTCTAAAGTATTCTTTAACAACATGTGTGTGTGAGAGAGATTTGTCAGGGAGTGAAGGGTTTTATTTGTGGATTGATTAATTTTGCTGTCATAAGACAAATGTTGTGCACCTTATGCTTCATATTTCAAATCAAATTATTGCATATTTTATAGTGTCTATTTTTGAAGATCTCTGCTACAATCTGTTTATCTTTGCCAGTACTATAGGAATAGTATTTCGAATAAACCAAGCCAGTTTATTTCACTTATTTTTTTTTATTTTTATTATTTATTTCCTGTGGAGTGCTGCTTTTGTCTACAAAAAATGAAATATTTACTATATTAAAGCTGTGGAAATATGTAGTTTTCAAATCTTATCGACCAATCAATTCTGATTGATTGCTTTTGACCAATCAGAATCGAGTATTCCAGAGACCCATATAATAATCAATGGTAGGCTATATGCTTCTGTTTAAATCAGCAGTCTGCATTGTCAAATGATTTAAAACAATTAATGTGAAAAGCAGAATTCCTGGTAAAGAACTACACTACCCATAATCCTGAAGGGCAATGATCCACCAATTAGAGCATCACAGCGAACAAGCTTGGCAGCGATCACCCACCTCCCTGACATTCTGTGAATGACGCAATTGAGTCGGTTTCCTTACACTTTCATACTTCTTTTATATTTGCAAATCTCTGAATATTTTGCAATAAAATTAAGATATATTGTTTCTGTTCTTTTAATTGACAACTTTAAATCAATTATTTATAATTTCTGTTGACATTTAGTACACAGTCGTGAACCTTTTGTCTTTTTTTGTAAACATTTTTACATTTTTGCATCAAATTAAGGATTAAAAAATATATATATTCTAAGTTCAAATAACACAGACTGATGGTTTCAACAGAAGCATGTTCCATCGATTAACAAACTCAGAGCTCAAGGTAGGTCTGTCTTGAAAGGATTTCTTTTATTTCTTATTAAGTTATTCTTGATAATCAATTCCCCTAAGGGAAAAGTGAGTGGGATTTTTACTTCTATCAGATGTGCAAGAAAATGTCTAAACTTGCTGGTCATTAGTGCCTGCTACGCCTCCGCCAGTGCCTTCAGTCATCCAACTATGGGGTCGTTAGCTAGGAGCCATCTAAAACAGATGATTTTAGACATTAATCCAGGAATATCTGTTGGTAAGCTATTGCTAAAGGGCAAGCTATCAATCTCTGCCTACCACCTGTCCAGTGCTTTCCTATCCTTAAACCAATCAGGTGACAGCGTCAGACACCCCTCCAACGCCTAGCTTGGCATGGTTTCGCTCCCGACTCATTACCATGTGGGTCAGCGGAAATAATTCCAACTCACCCCACTTCCACATACTACCTCATCACAATTATTCCCTATTCCTGCTTTCTCACTTCTGCACACCCTACTTTTCCTCCTTACATCTCAACCATAGCAAGAAGCTCCTTTTTTGGCCTCTGCTATTCCTTCAGAGACTTCTTCAATGCTGATTCAAAGATATCAATATCTTTCTACAGTTGCTGCATTGATGTTCCTATAAACCCTCGATAACCAACATCCATGGGGTAAGTGGCTATCCTCCATCCATTTTCCCTGCACTAGGCAGCCAGATCAGCATATTTGACCTTTTTCTTCTCATAGATTGCTTCCAGTCCCTCTTCCCATGGGACAGTAAGTTCAATCATTATGACTTTCCTAGCTGATATTGACCATAATATTATGTCTGGCCTCTAGGAGGTAATGGCGATCTCAGAAGGAAATTTTAGCTGCTGCCTAAGGTCGAACACCATTGACCAATCACTTCTATGTACCAGGATTGACCTTGCCTCTCTCCTTGTGTGGCACCTCCCTTTTAAGAAATTCAATGTACTTTTTCTAAGGACCATGATGAAAGAACCAGAATCACTCCATAAACTACTCAATGTTGTTATAACAATATGTTGTTATAATATATAAACTACTATATATAAATACTTTATATAAAGTACTCAGTTACAACTGCACCAATGGCCAAATGTTTTCTGACATCTTTATTTATTACATTAATCAAAGCATTTCACAGCAGCGATATTCAATGAACAAGATAAAAAAAATATTTTAATAATGTTATAACAGTGTTTTTAATCTATATGAAAAAGATATACAGTATATACAAAGACTGAATGTTAGTGATATGTTAGTGACATCCAGCACAAGATGATACGTAGTCTTCTGATCTTGGAGGAGATATCAGGATGAGAGGTCTCCAGTCATGTCAAGGGAACACATCAGGAAGAGAAGTTCCTTTGAGAAGCAGAACGAGAAACCTGAAGCAGAAGAAACACAGACAGACAGAAAGTATGGTCAGGATACACATCTAGGCAGAAATATCAGGGCAAGACATCACCATGTGAACATATGAAGAAGAGAACTTCCTTTTAGGAGCAGAGTGCAACAGCTGTATGAGGCACCTGTACAAGAGATAGACAAGGCAAGGGGTAATAGAATGCATTGTTAGGGGTCTGAGATGTGATGTTGCAGAGTGAAAGAATCACTTACATCTATTCTGAGTGTCCATTCATCCATCCATCCATCCATCTTCAACCGCTTATCTGAAGTCGGGTCGGGGGGGCAGCTGCTCCACATTAACCAGCTCTGACTTGGGGACCCCGAGGCGTTCCCAGGCCAGTGTGGAGATGTAATCTCTCCACCTAATCTTGGGTCTTCCCTGAGGCCTCCTCCCAGCTGGACATGCCTGAAACACCTCCCTAGGGAGGCGGCCAGGGGGCATTCTTACCAGATGCCCAAACTACCTCAAATCTGAGTGTCACAAACTAAAATCTGCCATTCCTATAGCCCGGCAGACAGTTGTCCACATCCACACCCTTGAACCAGCTTATCTCCAGACTCTGCCCAAAGTAGCACCAAGGAATGCTTCTGACCACACCAAACATCCACTGAGGCAGTAGACAGTACCAACTGGACGACAGTGAGAGAAGTACTTTAAATACTCCTAATCATTTTTAATGGGTTTGAAAACTGCAAAATGAGCTCACTGGAATAAACGGCCCCAGTACCTGTGTGGGCTCTCTGCGATCAGATTTGTCACCCATGCCAAGTTGACCAAAACTATTGCAGCCTTGCACAAAAACATAGCCACAGTTGTCCAGCATGCACATGTGTTTAGGACCCATGGAGCACTTCAGCACCTGCAGGAATGAGCAACAGTGGAGGAGGAAAACAAGCATAAGGATGAGTCATTATTTACAGGTTTAACAAGGTACTGATGGTGTTCCTCAATTGTACAGTGAAGGCTCCGATGCACTCACAAAGTTCGTTCTTCCCTTATACCAAGAAAGAATGTTGAAACAGTTGAGTAATGATATACTGTTTGCAAGCATTCACTGTATGTGGTTATAATATCCACCATCAAGGCCAGGAGAGTGAGGTTTATACACACTGTACAGCTTTCACATACCAGCTGGTTACCGTTACATGGAGAAAAGAATTCACGTAAGATCACATGAAAATGTATTTTTAAAGAAGGTATTGCAACAGTGCACTTCAGTGTGTTCATGTTAATCTCGACTAAGTGAAGAAATTAACCAGAAAATTATGTTAGCTTAAACCAGGGGTCAAGAATTAGCTGATTAGCAGGTCCCTGTTGCTGGAACTACACCCTAGGATGGCAAAAAACATGTTTCTCCATTGATGGCCGTTCAAAAGCAGTAGTTTTTCTGACAAATTATTCCCCAAGAAACTTTTCAATCAAAATGATGTATTACTTTATAGTTCATCTTTTTCTGGTGACTGATTGTTTTTAAAGGGCTCAAATTACATTAAACAGACTATCATTCCCTATCTGTTCCCATCGACAAGTAATACGTCACATGACAACCATTCCTGAAACTGGGCAACCATGAGGAAAGATGGCAGCCTCCATTTCACGTACTTTCGGGGGAACCCTGCAATAGCTGAGCGCTGCCGTACAGTAAATGCTAGTGGCTGCTAATGGATTGCTCTCTTCGAGTACAGTATTTAGAGCTCCTTTGTATCATAATATGTGGAGCACTGGGTCATGGCCACTGATTACTTTGACCAATGGCAGTAAGGTGTTTAACAAAGGAATACAATTTTCCTCATAGTTTATGCTGGCAAGCTGTTTCGAACTACTGCAGTGAAGAAGAGATATATTGGAGCCTCAAGTGTAGTACAAATGAACACAGACATACATTATTTCAGGGACAGTGCAATCGTATCATAAAACCATCTTTGATGGAAATGCTCCAACCATGTATGGCAGAGAGATGGAGGGAGTGCCTGGTGAAGGGTGGCTGTCAGGATGCATCTCAAAGAGCTGGCTGTGCCCACTAGAAGCTGTGGGCTCAATAAAGAGAAACCAATCAGCTAAGAGAAATTGAGAAGAGAGAAGACTTTATTACAGTAAGATTCGCTAGAATATGCTAATTTCTCTATATACTGTACATGCTGTTACAATTTTTTTATGGTGTGGAAGTTGTTTCTTAACCATGAGGTACTGAATGTTACTGCTGGATATGTGGACCTTTTGGACTGGCAGGTCAGTGGGTACGATCTGCACATCAAAAGGCTCCAGAGCAAAGATGTGTTGCTCTAATAACCTGATGCCATACACTTTCCCAATATCTGAGATTCATTGAGAAATAAAACAATGCACACAGCAATCCCCAGTGTTAAATTTACACTCCTGGTGTTTATATGGTTCTCACTCACTGGTGTTCAAAACTAACACTGAAGCAGTGTTGAATCTACAGCAGATAATGAAATAAAGTAGGCTATGTAGGTTCTACAGCAACGATTAGGCTAGGTCTGCCTCCTCCCAGGGCAACTTCGCTTGCAGGCTCACCATGTTCCCACTAAAGCGAACGTGGGAACCTTGGCCAGATAACTCGGACTGGGTCTCAGGATCACGTGAGAGTCTTCTGGACTGAACTCCAAGCACATTTCACTGATAGAAAACACTTGCAGGTCCCTGACTCTCTTGATGAAAGTGCATATGGTCAGGAGGGTGGCCTTTAATGAGACGGCCTTTAACTCGACTGACTCTAGGGCTCAAACAGGGCTCTTCAAAGGCCCATAGGACCAAGAAGAGGTCCCATGAGGGAAGAGGCACAGCCTAGGAGGATTCAACCTCCTCGTGCCTCTTAGGAACCTGATGAGCAAGTCGTGCTTCCATAAAAACGTACCATATACTGCATCGTGGTGCGTCGATATAGCGGCAACAAACACCTTCAAGGAGACCCCAGCCTCTCCTGCAGGAAGGAAAGCACTTATCCGACTGAATTTCTGGGGGTCTTAGCATCAGGAAAAACACTACTTAGCGAACACATGCCACTTCAGGTTATTCAGTTGCTTGAAGAAGGAGCCATGACCTGAGCGATCGTGTTTACCACTGTGAGTGCTTGCCCTGGATCAACGGCAATAGTCTCCACAGGGCGAGTTGCACTGCCAGTAACTCGAGGCAGTTGATGCGCCAACGCAGGTGCGGTCCTGTCCAGGAGCTGGTAGCTGCGTGCCAGTTGCACATGGCATCCCAGCCTGACTTGGAGGCATCTGTTGTGACCATGACACGTAGGGGGGACTCCGGCCCACAGAAAGGCAAGGACTGTCCAAGGGCTAAAAAAGTGGTGGCAGGCCGGCGTGATAGCCTCGTGACATGTGCCGCAAACTAATCTTGATGCCAGACGCAAGCAAAAATGTGCTTCTGTGTCAGCATCTTGAACAGGAGTCTGTGAAAGGCCCTGTTCAGAACTTGCAGATCCAGGATTGGTCGCAAACCACCACCCTTTTTCGGAACTATGAAGTAAGTGCTACTTCAATTTAATCCTACAGGCCCGGGAAGGGAGTGCCGGGCGATTCCACCAGGTGGCAGCACTCAGCGGGCACAGGTGTGCTGTGATCGCTTTATCCACCTATGGATGGCCCTCGTGAAAGGTGACTGGGGGAGGGGCGCTGCCACGAGCGGCGAGCCGCTCCCAAGAACCTGTTGTCAAGCCGGGCACAAGTGCCGGTCAGCTCCGCGTCGACCTCAGACACCTCAGAGGTGGAGAGGTAACAACCGCACCTAGGAACTACACAGAGACAGAAAGGCATCTTTAAAAAGACGTTAACGTCAATGTGTTTGCTCTAATAGAGGAAATATACTCTTTAGAGTAGAAATACACTCTTTTAGCACTGTAGAAGCGCCCAGAGGCGTTGCTCTGCACTAAGTGCAGATGGAGTGAAAGTCGCTGGAATGCACCATATTTCCAACAGCAAATGCTTCTTTAGAGGTGAATTAGAACAGCAGTGGATTTAGCTCGCTGATACACAACCGCTCGGCTCCGAAGAAAAAATCCGAATGAATCCTGCATTCCAGCTTAACTGATCACAAAGGCATATCTATTGAGATTATTATTTAAAGTAGTCAAAGTAGAGTTAACAGAGGTTATTGGAAAGTTTGTTTAGACATAATGAATTCTACAGTAAAATTAAGACCATAATTGACAAATACTGGCAACGGGTATCTATGTTACAAATGTAGGGGTAATTTCAGATTTTGGGAGCTAACAAAATTTGAAATAAGGTATTTCCTACATAAAATTAATGTCTAGAAAGACAAAAGAAAATGAAAACAAGATAATTAACTAAATAATGTCCATTGCATGCAGGAATAATCAAAATATGTTGAATAATGATGTATTAAAGCTTATAACATTGCAGAATCATCTGGATAATATTTATGAAGAGAAAGCCAGATGTGCCTTTGTTAGGTCAAGATGAAAATGGATGGAAGCAGGTGAAAAAAAACACCAAATACTTTTTCAGTTTAAAAAAAAAAAAAAACAGGACATAGCCTCTGTAAACAAATTAATAATAAACAGTATTCCTAATGAAAATCCTAAAGATTTATCTAAATTTGCAACTTGTATAACTGTGGTAGCCAATCCCCAAATACGGATAATTTTCTTAAGAATTTATCAGACAATATTAATAAAATTAACATTGATTTCAGAAATTCATGTGATAAAGGTTTAAACATTCTGGAAGTCATTTATTGTATAAACCATCTTAAAGACAATAAGTATCCCGGAAATTACGCATTGACTGGGGAGTATTATAAAACCTTCTATAATGATCTTGCACTCTTTTTACTTACTGTCGTGATTTGGGAGAACTTCTGTCTCACCGAGTAATTACACTTATACCAAAACCTAACAAAGATAAGTTAAACTTAGAAAATTGGAGACCAACCAGTTTGTTAAACAATGACGCCAACATTTTTCTTTAACATTTGCATTTACATTTACATTTATTCATTTGGCAGACGCTTTTATCCAAAGCGACTTACAAAAGAGGAAGAACATCAGCGAATCATCTTAGGGAGACAGTGGTACAAAAAGTGCCATATTACAAAGTTTCACTATCATCATAATAGTATACAAAACAGATTTAAGTGCAACAAGAAATGTAAATATATATAATTATTATTTTTTTTTTTTTTATTTTTTTTATTGACCGGTTAAGTGCTTTTGGAAAAGATGTGTTTTTAGCCGTTTTTTGAAGATAGAGAGTGAGTTAGCTTCCCGGATTGAGTTGGGAAGGTCATTCCACCACCGTGGTATGATGAAACTGAAAGTCCGGGAAAGTGTTTTGGTGCCTCTTTGTTTTGGTACGACAAGGCGACGTTCCTTAGCCGACCGCAGGCTTCTGGTGGGAACGTAGCTCTGCATAAATGTTTTAAGGTATGCTGGAGCAGACCCAGTGACGGTTTTATATGCCAGCATCAGGGCCTTGAATTTAAAACAGGCATGAACCGGCAGCCAGTGGAGAGAGACAAAGAGTGGTGTAACATGTGCTCTCTTAGGTTCATTAAAGACCAGACGTGCTGCTGCATTCTGGATCATTTGGAGAGGTCTAATAGCACATGCAGGAAGGCCTGCAATGAGAGCGTTACAGTAGTCCAGTCTAGTTATGACAAGGGACTGAACGAGCAGTTGTGTGGCATGTACAGAGAGGAAGGGTCTTATCTTCCTGATATTGTAGAGTGTAAATCTACAAGATCTTGTAGTTTTGAAATGTGGTCTGTGAAATTTAGCTCATCATCAATGGTTACCCCTAGATTTCTGACCGTTTTGGAAGGCGAAACTGTAGTTGGACCCAGCTGCACGGTGATGTTTTGTTCAACAGCAGGGTTGGCTGGAAAGACAAGGAGTTCGGTCTTGGCAGGGTTGAGTTGAAGGTGGTGTTCCTTCATCCAGGCCGAGATGTCTGCCAGACAGGCAGCGATTCGAACGGTCACTATGGTGTCGTTGGGCTGGAAAGACAAGTAGAGTTGCGTGTCATCAGCGTAGCAGTGGTAAGAGAAACCATGTGACTGGATGATGGGTCCCAGTGATGTTGTGTATATGGAGAAGAGAAGTGGCCCAAGCACTGATCCCTGAGGTACCCCAGTAAGTAACTTGTGTGGCTTGGATACTTCCCCTCTCCATGCTACCTCAAAGGACCTTTCTGAGAGATAAGAGTTGAACAGTATTTTGCAAAAATACTTTTTTTTTTAAAAGGTTTAAATTCAATAATTGATGAAGAACAATCAGGCTTTATGAAAGGACGTTATATTGGAAATAATATTAGATTAATTTGAGATTTAATTGACTACAGACATCTTATTTCAGATGATGGCTTTATATTGAGATTTATAATGCGTTTGATACCATTGAACATTCTTTTATTTTTACGGTCATTGATGTTTTTGGTTTTGGTTGTTTTTTCAGAAAGCCATTAAAACACTTTATAATGGATGCAATAGTTCAGTCCAGTTGTCTCACAGTACCTGTCAGAGATTTGATATGAGCCGTGGGATAAGTGCAAGAATGCCCTATATCACCTTTTCTTTTTTTATTAGTTACACAAGTGATGGCAACTCATAGAAAAAAGTGAGTATTCAGGGAATCTCAGTGTTTGGCAAATATATTAAACTTAGCCAATTTGCGGATGATACCACCCTTTTCGTTAAAAACCACAAAGTAGAGAAAGTTATTAGATGTATAGATGAATTTTCTGAGGTCTCTGGATTAAAGATGAATAAGAACAAGTCCATCTTATTTTCTCTTTGAAAGAAATTAGTGGAATAACAATTAAAGACACTGTTACATATCTTAGTATAGAGGTTTGTAAAGATATTAATCAAAGAAACACATTATATTTTAAGCCTATTGTTGAGAGAATTAAAAACAGATTTAATATGTGGTTGATGAGAGATTTGTCCCTATTTGGCCGTGTTTTAATTTCCAAAGCAGAAGAAATTTCTAGGTCTGTCTATGTATCAATGTCAATGGAAGTTCCAGAACATGTGGTCGAGGAATTGGATATGATTCTATACGATTTTATATGGAGGAAAAAACAACACTACTAACGAGAATATATTATAAATAATAACAAGCAATGTGGGGGCCTTGAGGTGTGACATTTTATAGACTTAAATACTGTTTTTAAAATAAAATGGATAATTGAATATATCTATAACAAAGATAGAATATGGAATATTTTCCACAAATGTATATTTATTGCTTTGGTTGGCATTTGTTTTCTTTAAAAATTTAATTTTTCTATTTAAACTCGCAAATTTCCACAAGCAGGCACTGCAGGCTTGGCAGTAAGTCTATAAGCACAACTTCTCACCACATCAGTATTTTGTATGGAATAATAAGGATAGCTTGTATAAGAAAAACATCTTTCTTCAATCAGGCATGTATGACAATAGAGTAATCACTGTAAGTCAGTTGCTTAATGGACAAGACCTGCTTTAACATATTCAGAATTCCTCAAAAAATTTAGGATTCCTGTAAAACCAAAATAGTATGCTATTATCTTTGATGCAATCCCAAGTAACGTTGTTGCATTATTACGGAATTCAGGATATTCTACTGTTGATGTAGACCAACTTCCTATTACATGAAGTGACACAAACTTTATTGGTGATATTAATGTTGAAAAAGACAAATTCAGTAAAAAAATATATTAGAAACGTATTGAAGAGGAATTTTGTGTCAAGTTCAACAATGTTTTGGTCTTCTAAATATGAAAACAAAAATTGGAAAAAACCTGGACAAATACAATTTGAGAGATTTCCTTAAAAATATTTCACAGAATCTACCCTGTTCATTAATTTGAATATTGAAAACTGTGATTTTTGTGGTATTGCTAAAGAATCAGTAACACGTCTCTTTTTTCAGTGTATACTCAAGGATATTTTGGATTGATGTCTCTAACTTTGTTTCTAGAATATTTGGAATGATGATACAAATTGAACTGTACAATGATTTTGAACAATTTATAAATGAAATTAAACAATATGGTACTACTTTGGATAGTATTACAAATAAAAAAGCAAAAAAAAAAAAAAATTGGGCATTTCTCTACTTGGAGGCATGGAGCATGGCCTGACGAGACAAGGCGTGGAGCATGAGAAGGGTCTGGACCATAGAGCAGAGACGGGTCTTGGCCGTGGAGCAGAGACGGGTCTTGGCCGTGGAGCAGAGGCGGGCCTGGGCTGTGGAGCAGAAGCGGGCCTGTGACATGGCATGGAGCAGACTGAGGCTTGCCTGTGACATGGCATGGAGTAGAACTGTGCGGAGTGCTTGTACGTGCTCATTGCCAACCTGGAAACAAAAAACGAATAATCTTAATAGTATTTATTTTTTACTAAATAATGGCTAAACATATATTATTATTTTTAAAGAATGTTGATTCTAGAGTAGCAACAGTAATGTTTACAACAGCAATGTCACTATATAAACTCAATATCTCACTGGAAACAAATCTAAAATGTCAATAAAATAATTGTATCCAATGGCTGTGAAGAAAGCAGGGAAGGCTGTCATCAAGGGGCTGCGCACACGTGGGTCAAGTGCAGGTGGACCTGTCACCATCTTTCCTGCCTATAGGGCATATTGTCTATATATAGGGGTGTAACGGTATGATAACGTCACAAAAATTACCACGGTTTCACTGTATTTAGGTGCATTGGTAATATTATTAGTATTGGTTATAAAATAGGCTATTTCTGATAAACACACATACATATTTCGATTATAACCAATTCTTGAACATTAAGGAATTCTTCATCTTGAACATCAGTGTTGTGTTCGTTAATCAGCCAAGACAGCGATCACACAGCCAAGCAGGTACATAACTGAACTTTATTGAACACTCGCAGAGTACAAACCCCCTGCTTGGGGCGTGGCTCACTCAGTAGCGATCTCACCCATCTGATATCACTACATCTCCCATCCTCCGAACAATGAACTTGGCGAACCCAAGAATATTACTGTTCTGGCATAATAAACATACTCTAACCATTTAAACCAATATTGTGCCATACTTCTATTATCACATGAAAGAAGATTATTTAATTATTATAAAACATTTTTTCTTGCTTTAAATATTTATTATTTATTTTTTTTTTTACAATACTTTTCCTCAATTTTATTACAATAGCATTGTGTTCACCTCTTTTTTTTTTATTTATTTTTTTAGCAGAGGTCAGGGTGGACTACCTGAGCACTCCTGGCACAGTGAGAGGATTATTCTGCCTCTGTGATCACCGGCCATCAACTAAAGGTTCATTCGTCTTGGTGGGACAGACAAACGTCCCGACCATTGTGTAAGTCCCCAGTCGGGTAGGTATGGCAGGCTGCGGACTTGGAGCTGGTTGAGGAACTGTTGCTGCTTGACAGTCAGGTACATGATCATCCTCACAAAAGTCTGGCAAATCAACTGTGTGTTCTTTTCCTTTTTCAGGGTGGTGGAGTCGCACCAACACCCGTCTGTTACGTCGAATATTTCCATGTGAGGTTTTCAAAACAAACGACCTTGGGGCCTGCTGTCGGATCACTTTCGCAGTGACAACTTGGTCCTTAATCCAAACTGTCTGTCCGGGTTTCAGTGGTGACAAAGATCTTGCTCTATGTCTCTTATTGTACGAATTTCTTGTTCGAACACGTAAGCTGGATTCAAACTGTTTCAGTTTGTCAACATCTGGAAGTTTAGGTGTGAGAAGAGACGGCAGAGTTGGTAAGCCTGTTCTCAGTCTTCTGCCCATTGACAATTCCGCTGGACTATAGCCATTTGCTAGTGGTGTAGAGCGGTATGCAAGCAAGGCTTTGAACGGATCTGACGTTTTCCCCAGGAGTTTTTTGACAGTTTGCACCGCTCGTTCGGCTTCACCATTCCCTTGTGGATACCGTGGGCTGCTTGTTATGTGCTTAAAGTCATATTCCCTCGAAAACTCCCAGAAGTCAGCGCTGCTATACTGTGGCCCATTGTCAGATATTAGCATCTCAGCCACCCCATTCCGTGCAAACACTGCTTTAAGATGTTCTATTATGGTTGCCGAAGAAGTTGATGCCAATTTGATTACATCGACATCTCTTGAATAGTAATCAACAGTCAAAAGGTACTTTTGTCCCTTTAGTTCAAACAGGTCTGTAGCCGCTCTCTGCCATGGATATGGTGGAAAGTCTGTAGGTTGTAGCGGTTCTACAACTGTCATGGAAGCCTTTCTACACTCATCACATTGTTGCACCATAGTTCGCAATTGTGAACTCAGACCGGGCCACCACACAGACTGTCTTGCCCTTTGACGACATTTTTCTATTCCCTGGTGTGCCTGATGAATCTGAAGGAGAACTGAACTTTGGAGTGAGGCAGGGATTATCAACCTTGTCCCATGTAGAAGCAGTCCGTCGAGGATGGAAATCATGTCTCTTTCCAGCCAGTAAGGTCTGAGTTTTTCACTAGCCTGCACAGTTCTCGGCCATCCATGCTCATGGAGCCTCATTACTTGGCTGCATACAGGGTCTTTCTTTAACTCCTGTCGAATGTTGTCTAGGCGGCTCTTTGAGGCAGGGAAGCTTTTGCCTATTTGGGCAAGGTAAATATTTGTGTCTTCCATGAGAGTTGAGTCATCAACCGTTATATCGCTCATACTGGGCATTCTTGACAGTGTGTCTGGAGTTGTGAACTGTTTTCCTGGAACATGGCTAATCTCGTAGGAATATCTCATAAGTCTCATTCTGAACCTTTGCAACCTTGGTGGTAAGTCATCCAGATGTTTTGTGCTCAGTAAACTCAGAAGTGGCTTATGGTCTGTCTCGAGACCATATGAGCTTCCCAATGAGATAGCAGCTGAAATGCTCGCATGTCCAAACAAGAGCTAGAGCCTCCTTCTCTATCTGAGCATATCTCTGCTCATTTGGAGTTAATGCTCTAGATGCGTATGCAATGGGTTTCCATGCATCACTGGACTTCTGAAAAATCACTCCTCCCAGACCAAAGGACGATGCGTCTGCTGCGACTTTAGTTTCCTTGCTTGGATCAAAGAGTGCTAAAGTTGGCATTGTGGTTAGCTCTTTTTTCAGCAATGCGAATGACTCCTGCTGTGGTGCGTCCCAGGACCACAGACTTCTTTGTGAAAGGAGGTCTCGCAAAGGCTTTGTTTTCTCGGCCATGTCTGGTATGAACTTCCCCAATTGGTTCATCATTCCAAGAAAGCTGCGTACCTCAGACACGTTGTTAGGCTCGCGCATATTTTGAACCGCAGCCAGTTTGTCTGGGTCGGGCTGTAATCCAGCTGAGGATAGCTTATGGCCTAGGAACTTGACTTCAGTCTTTGCAAATTCACACTTCTTTCTGTTAAGCGTCAGGCCAGCTTTCTGCACCCTCTTTAATACTGTGTCGAGTCTGATGTCATGTTCCTCTGGAGATCTTCCATATATGAGGATGTCATCCATGTGGCATGTTACTCCATCCAGTCCCTCCAAAATCTGAAACATTCTCATTTGAAACAGCTCTGGAGCACTGGAAATCCCAAATGGAAGTCTCTTAAAAGAGTAGCGCCCAAATGGCGTAATGAATGTAGTCAATTGTTGAGACTCGTCAGCCAAACGGATCTGCCAAAATCCTGAATTGGCATCTAATTTGGTGAAGATTTTTGCTCCCCCTAACTGTCCTAGTGTGTGGTCTACTGAGGGCAAAATAAACTTCTCTCGTCTAACCGTACTGTTTAGTTTAGTCAGGTCAACACAAATTCTTACTCGGTCATCAGGCTTAAGAACCGGAACCATACCAGAACACCAGTCACTAGGTCCTTTGACTTTTTTGATGATGTCCTGCTTCACCATCCTGGATAACTCCTCTTTTAACCTTCTCCATTAAGGGCACTGGGATCCGTCTGGCTACATTTACAGAAAGAGGTGTTGCATTGGGCTGTAACTTAATACAGTATTCCTCTTTCAGCTCACCTAAGCCTGTGAAAAGTTCTGGATATTTCTCTTGCCACTTGCATTCTGTGATGTTATCCAGTCTTGTAATAAGGTTAAGCTTTTCAATGGTATGTCTGCCCAGAAGTGATGTGAAGACATTTTTGACCACATAGATGTTTTCCTCTATATTTTTCTCATTTTTCGAGATGGTGGTAGAAAATACTCCTTTCACGTCCGAGACATTCTTTCCTGGTCCCATCAGCACTTTGCGCATTTTCTTAAGGCCTGTGTTTTTATTTGAGGCCAGCAGACCAAAGATGGATTCAGGTATTGCTGTGACGTCTGCCCCAGTGTCCATTTTCATTTTCACCGGTCGCTCCAAGATGTGAACGGTTGTGTACCAGCCTTTAGTGTTTGAATCTACAGCTCCGAGGAATGCTTGCTCTTCATCTGAATCACAGTCCTTCTTTAACCTCATGAAGCACAGTTTTTGAATGGCAATGGCTCTTATAGTGCCCTGTCCTATGGCACTGATGACAGACAGCTTCTTTGGCTGGGCAGAGATCTTTTACATGATATGAGGATTTTCCAGATCTCATGCAACTTGATATCTTTGGTTTCTCTTTATGTTTTTTCTGAAAATTCAGCCAATTCCCACCTTTTCCTGACTTTGGCTTTTTGGTTGAATCCTGCCTGTACATCTCTTTGTATACAGCATCTACCTTTAGGTCTTCGTCTTCTTCCTGCCTAAGTTCAGCCTGCTGTTTTCTCACTGCTTCGCTTTGCCTGGCCATTGTTATGGCTTTGTCCAGAGTTAGGTTTGCATGTAATTGAAGGTGCTCTGACAGTTTGATATCTTTTAATCCGACGACAATTCTGTCTCTAATAAGTTCATCTCTCAGAGTTCCAAAAGCACAGCGTTTCGACAATGAATACAGCGCAGTGATAAAATCATTAACTGGTTCATCTGGCTCTTGTTTCCTGGAGTTAAAGTTTGCTCTCTCATAGATCACATTTATTTTGCCAGTGAAGTATTCCTTGAATTTATTCTGCACAGTTTCATAATTTCCACGCTCTTCTGTAGTCATGGCTAATCCGCACAAAATGTCATCAGCTTTGTCTCCCATGCAATAAATCAGTGTGTTAACTTTGTGCAAATCTGATGCTTGGGCTAGGTTACTTGCAACTCTGAACCTTTCAAATGGTCTGATCCATCTTTCAAAGTCGTTTGGCTTTGTAAAATCGAATGGATCAGGAGGTCTGATTTGATATGAAGTTGTGGGTGCTGGTAATTCCTCCATTTGCTTTGTAGATTTTTATTAGTTGATAATTCCTATTTTCTTCTTAAAGCTCTTTCAAACTTGAGCACTTTATTCAACTTTTATAAATCATACGCTTATGTAGGCCTCTCTGCCTGCACCCCGGTTGCCTGGCGACCGTACCCCTCCCCTGCTCTTAACTTACGATGCGGTGGTTAAGCGTGTGCTGATCCGCTTGGAGTCTTTCTTTATTTCCTTTTTTAATTTTTTTATTTCTCACGGTCCTACTGTAGCGTTTCTCCTCCAGCGGTGCTTCTGGGCTTATTCAACAGTTTATCGCTCGTTGGAGACTGTTCTATCCGCTTCTGACACCATGTTGTGTTCGTTAATCAGCCAAGACTATGGAATGATATTCCGGACATTATTCAAAAGGAATTGCAAATTGTATTTGCAATTGCGTTTTCAATTTGTGGACGCATAAAATGTGACATAATCCAAACGCAGTTGCAAATCGCGCATTACCGTTTGCATTTTCGTTTAAGCGAACGCACAGTGACTGCCAAATTTCAAATGGAAAAGCAAAGTCCGTTTGCAACTGTGTTTCCCATATCTTACGAGTTTTGGCTCTGTCATATTTAAATAGCAATTTCAATTACCACGTCTGCTTTTTCACTTTCTCAGCGTCGCGTATGTAGCCAGCCAAAACTCAAATGGAATACTATTTTTTTTTTTTTATTGCAATATTAACAAACAGAACAAGATGATACATACAAGAAATATAAACAATCTTTCAAAACAAAAGAGAAATTATGGTTCAGAATACATTAAGAGAGGAAATGTGAAAGAAATTTAAATATATTCAATAATAGTCTAAAAAGAAAAGAGAGTAAGAGAAGAAAGAAAAAAAAAGAAGAGGGCACAAAAGAAAAAAACATTAAGAGAGAATATTAAACATGGCACTAATACTGGATGTTTTCATTGCTTTCTTGTTAACAGAAGTTGAAATTGTATTTAAATACATCTTCAGTTCTTCTTTGAAAAAGCTAAAGTGGGGTTTACTTTTCATATATTTACATTTATGGATATGAAACTTTCCAATATATAAAAGAAGGTTTATACAAAAACATGCATTAATTAGATTCTTGTCTTTAACATAAAATCCAAAAAGAATGTGTCTATATGATAAAGAAAAGTTACATAAAACCTTTTGGACAATCAGAGCATCAATATTGTTCCAGAAAGACCGAGTAAAAAGACATTCCCAAAACAAATGATCAACAGTTTCAGAGGAGGCTTCACAAAAAGAGCAGGAAGTATCAATATCATTTCTAAATTTCTTTAAAAAAGTATTTAACTGGATAAAATCTATGAATAATTTTATAGGATATTTCTTTAACTTTATTAGTTAGAAAGAATTTCTGAGGAAGTGACCAAACATATGACCATTTAATATCATCAAAAGGTTATTCCAATAAGAAATGGAGGAAGGAATTGAAGTAACAGGGTCCAAAAATAATGACCTAATTTTATAATTGGATTTATGTATTGAAAAACAAACAGAACCAACCACAGTAGATTCAGGGCTAGGGGAGAAACAGAAGTCACTGTAGCACTATTATTGTTTCTAAACAGCATACAGATTTCCAAAGAGATGGCCTTGAAAACTATATTCAATTCTTTACTAGATACTGGGAATTGGTATCCTGAAACAAAATCGAATAATTAAATAAATTACCTTCACTATCAAATAGCTGGTTTACTAATATCACCCCATTATTGAACCAGTTTTCAAGAAATAAAGATTTCCTCTTATGAAGAATATTACAGTTGTTCCAAATTAAAAAATTGTGTGGCGAGAAATTATGCTTGTAAATAAGTTTCCAAGCCATAAGCATCTGCTGATGATAATTGGAAAGTTTGACAGGAAGTTTACTAATTGAATAATTGCACATTAAAAGAAAATGTATACCTCCTAATTGAGAAAAAATATATCTTGGGATTATACTCCAAATAGAAGATTGATTGTGAAGGAAACGTTTAAGCCAATTCATTTTCAAGGTATTGTTAAGAGAATCAAAATCAATGAAATTTAAGCCACCTTTATTATAAGAATTCAAAATAACTGATTTTCTAATACTCAAATGGAATACTAATTCCCTTAGTATTTCCATTTCCGATGCCTTACACAGAAACCTGTCAATCAGGGTCAAGGGTGGGATTATGCTATGGGGCGTGTTTGTCTTGGGAAGTGACGTCTCTCACAGTCGACGGTCAAGAGGTGATGCCCTGAACAGACGCTGGTTTATCAAATCAAATCACTTTATTGTCACACTACCATGTACACAAGTGCAACAGTAGGTGAAATTATTGTGTGCAGTTCTGAGCAACATAGCAGTCATGACAGTGACGCGACATATACCAATTACAATAAACAACATACTTACACAAAACAATTTACAAATCAAATGTACACATACTTACACAACACAATAATTATATACAATGTACAGTAAACAATACACACAATATACAATACAATAAGTAGGAGTATATGAAATATATATATATATATATATATATGAAGTAGTATATTGAGGAGAATATGTTGACAGTCCAGTGTGAGATTATAGATGAATAAAGTGCAGTGCTAATTATTGATCCTGATAGACTGTGAGTGATGTCACTTCCCAAGACAAACACGCCCCATAGCATAATCCCACCTTTGACCCTGATTGACAGGTTTCCCTGTAAGGCATCGGAAATGGAAATACTAAGGGAATTAGTATTCCATTTGAGTTTTGGCTGGCTACATACGCGACGCTGAGAAAGTGAAAAAGCAGACGTGGTAATTGAAATTGCTATTTAAATATGACAGAGCCAAAACTCGTAAGATATGGGAAACACAGTTGCAAACGGACTTTGCTTTTCCATTTGAAATTTGGCAGTCACTGTGCGTTCGCTTAAACGAAAATGCAAACCGTAATGCGCGATTTGCAACTGCGTTTGGATTATGTCACATTTTATGCGTCCACAAATTGAAAACGCAATTGCAAATACAATTTGCAATTCCTTTTGAATAATGTCCGGAATATCATTCCATACAAGACAGCGACCACACAGCCAAGCAGGTACATAGGCCTAACTGAACTTTATTGAACACTCGCAGAGTACAAACCCCCTGCTTGGGGCGTGGCTCACTCAGTAGCGATCTCACCCATCTGATATCACTACAATGAGGACACTCTCTTAATCCGACAAGGTAAAAAAAAGAAAAAGAAACATGTACAGTAGTCAGATGATTAAAAATATTTTGTTATTGTTATTTTATTATATAGTGAAACCTTGAAATAATGACATCCCTACTGCCTAAATGGCAGGGAAATTGCGATGTTTATTTCTTTAAATAGATGGTGAGGCATTTTGACTCTCTAGTCAGTCCCCGCTTTACATTAGCTGCACAATACACATCGTGTGTGTGTGTGTGTGTGTGTGTGTGTATGTGTGTGTGTCCCGCACATCTGATTGGCCAGGTGTTTCGACCGCACCATTTACACAATAACAGCGGGGGGATGGGGATCAGAATCAGATGACAAGGTGAAATGTGTTTTAAAGAGAACAATTAATGTATTTATAATGCAAATACATATACATTCTATGTATAAGTATTAATACAGGCCTGTAGTATGTTATATTATATTATATTATATTATATTATATTATATTATATTATATTATCTTATCAGTGGCATATGACAGAGGTAATCGAGCGCATCCCTGCACTCACTTCCTGGAAATGCGTTACTATGGTGACGGTCGCGTCTACAAACGGACAGGAAAAGCCTAGCAAACACATCTCACTTTTCCATTAGCGTCTCCTCGCTTTTTTGTTTATTTACCTAATAAACAAACTCTGTCAGTTCTCCACTGGGTTTACGACAATCTGTCTCAACTGTTCTGGTAAGTTTGTTCAGTCTTAAACTACTCTTTCCACCAGCTCAGACAGTAGAAATAGTACATTACATTTTATTTGTAAAGCACCTTATATAAACGTAAAACGTCAGAAAATGTCAGAAACTCAGAATATAAAAATATTAAAAGAAAAAGCATGAAGAAAGCTAATTAAACAACAAAGTGTATATTTAACAGGTGTAATGTGCTGGATAAAGAAATGTCTTCTTTAAACCACTGGTTTTGCTTCATTTTACATGGGACATCAAGTGACAATCCAACGCAGTAGCAACATAGTGTTTTGTGCAAAAGTAAACATAAATGTCCCAACAATCAATCAAACAATGAAATGTATTAGTATTACCATGAACTGCACAGGACCAATAATATGAAAAAATATGTCCTGAATAGGAAATCTGACCTTTTTTGTTTCAAAATATCTTGAATTTAGCTGGTTTCATGTTCTCGTGGCCAATAATGTACCTCTCAAAACAAATAGTAGTCATCACAAACCATGTTTATCCCCCCTGGAATCAAACCTTAATTTCAGAGGCATATTTCCTTGTACCTTGCATAGTTTTGTTTATTGTTTTTAAGGAGAAAAAAACCAACCTCAACCTACCTGCCACCTCCATAAGTTTAAATTTGTATATAGGACAGCTCTCATTTATAACTGTATTAGTTTATATACAGTAAACACTCTCACATGGCAAATTTGTCTGATGTGTCATATTGGTTTTGATCTCTCAGTGATGGATGGTGACAGTGAAATAAAGGAGCATCTGAGGATTCAGTTTCAAGCTCTTCAAGAGCAACAAGTTCAGCGCATTCAACGAAGACTGGAGATGAGAAACGAGATGGACAGAGATCAGACAAGCTCAAATGCTGCTCCTCTCAGCAGTCTGGACAGTATGAACCTCACAGAAGAGGATGAAGATTTGATGGATCTGTTCAATGCCAGGTGACAAATGAAAAATAAATGAACAAATATAATTATGAAGGCTTTGATCAGGCTTTGAAGTCCATCTCCCTGTTTCCAGACCGTATTTAACCACTAATTTGTAATTTAACAGACTCTTTCTAATCCAAAGAGACTTATAGTATACTTATTACTGGTTCAAGCCACTTAATTGAGATTAAGTGTTTTAATCAAAGTTACAATATGTTTCTTGGATTGATCCTACTGTTTTGAAATTGCCAGTGTAGATTTTTAATATATAAACAAAATATTGTGGTCGCTCCCGAAAACAGGTGTCAGGTTTTTGCCAGAGCGAAGGTCTTTAACGCCAGGCATGGGATGAGTGAGGGAAATTTTAATATAGAAAAACCATAAAAGAAAACCAAAAAGAGCAAAAATGACCAACAGAGTTAAATAGCATTACATATGTATTAAAAAGCTGTATTTCTCCATTCAGTTTACTGCTATGTGGTGGTCAAAATCATGAAGTGCACCTAGTAAGCTGCTTTGGCTCAAGTTTTGAAGCAATCAAATTCATTGTCAAACCTATTATGTCATTTTAGTGTTTTGTTTATTGATGTGTGTGTTTAAATAAGTAATAACCAAGTGAAGGCTCAATCCTCAATGGCTTCATACTGTATATGAGTTAAGAAGTTACTGTGTCGTTAAAAAAATAAAAACAATGTATAAAAGTGAATTCATAACTGATTGTTATTAATGTGTAGATTGGAAAATAAATATGCTTCTGGGCTGTGAAGGAACTGTATTAACAGGGGAGTGATATGTGTGCTTGTAACTGTATTGGGTTCTTATTAACTTGTACAGGGATTTCTTTTCAACCAGGTACCAAAGTACCTTTTGGTGCCAGATGGGCTGGTTTGAATATTTCTGTAACTGCTGATCTCCTGGGATTTTCACACACAACAGTCTCTAGAATTTACTCAGAATGGTGCCAAAAACAAAAAATATCCAGTGAGCCGCAGTTCTGCGGACTGCAGCCTCAGTTTTCTGTTCTTGGCTGACAGAAGTTGAACCCAACGTGGTCTTCTGCTGTTGTAGCCCATCCGCATCAAGGTTCAATGTATTCATTCTGAGAGACCATTCTGCTCACTACTATTGTACAGTGTGATTATCTGAGTTAACGTATCCTTTCTATCAGTTCAAACAAGTCTGGCCATGCTCTGTTGACCTCTCTCATCAACAAGACATTTCTGTCCACAGAACTGCGGCTCACTGGTTTTTATTTGTTTTTGGCACCATTCAGAGTAAATTCTAGAGACTGATGATGTGCGTGGAAATCCCAGGAGATCAGCAGTTACAGAAATACTCAAACCTGCCCGTCTGGCACCAAAAATCATGCCGTAGTCCAAATTACTGAGATCTAAATAATGGTCCCCTTCTTATGGTTGATGTGAATATTAACTGAAGCTCCTGACCCATATCAGAATGATTTTATACATTACATTGCTGCCACATGTTTGGCTGATTAGATAATTGCATGAATAAGTAGGTGTACAGGTGTACCTATTAAAGTGGTCACTGAGTGTATCTTCCCTTACATTATTACAGTCCATTCATGGCTGATGTTGGAAGAACACTTCATATACTAGAGCGCTCAATTCAAATTCATGTCTTGAAATGGAGCTAGTTCTTAAATTCAGAATTTTGCCCAACCCTAGTTCTCAATAGTTATTACACTCAGCAGCTCATCAGACACAAAATATTGGAATAATTTTGTGTTACTTTATCAAAACAAGTACCTTTATACTGTATGTTAATATGGCTCTTGACATATATATTAAATCATTATTGTGCTCTCATTTAGAGTGATCCAGAATGAAAATGAACAGTTGAACGATCAGCTAAGAGAGCTGAGGGATGAGAATGGCAGAATCCATAAACTACTGAGTGAGAAAGACTTTGAGATAAAACACCTGAAGAAGAAGAGAGAAGAGGAGAGGTTGGCATTAGCAGGTAAGTGGTACATAATTGGCATTGTTAAGAGGTTGATATACTGTACATGTATATGTGTGATATATATATATATTGATAAGTCAGACAATATATTTTAAATCCTTTGACAATCCAAGGAACTGCTGGTCTGGCAGGAGATGCTGCAGCGACCAAAATTGTGGAACTGTCCAAAAAGAATCGAGTGTTAGCTGCTGAAATTGAACAACAGAAAACCAAAACTAAACAAGCAAACAACCGAGTCAAAGAACTAGAGAAAGAGGTAAAGGAAAAAACACAATAGTTTCAATCTCTGATTTTATATGATTTTATTAATTTTTTGGGGTGCACAGTGGCAAATCATGTTGCAATGTTTTATCAATGGAAGAAAAATATATTTTTACATTTCATCAAAATTTGATATTAGCTTCAGGCCACATTGTTACTTCATCCTGGACAGAAGTCAAACAAAAAGCAGACTTCAACGAATTTAGAAGACCATCTTGAGGTAACATTTTGTGTTAAGCATTATTATGTACATGGTTAAACATTTTATCTGTTTTAATATTACATCTTTTCAGTTATATGGCTAAACATTTAAATGTCAAACCACTTTAACTGTTCTCAATGCATCTTTATATAGAACAGTCCAGTTGTAAAATCCCTACAGGAGAAACTATCTGCTGCCCAACTCAAAATGACTGAGTACCGTAACCAGATCCAGTCATTTAAACAAGAGTTAAAAATAGCTCATAAGGTTTGTGCACATTAAATCATGTAATTTATCTTAATTTGTTGCAGTAAAGATCACCTGTATGTCATAGTCTCAGTCTGCTGTTTGTCCAGGTGCTAAGCTGTGAGGTGGGTGAGGATGTCAGTATTCAGCAGATACTGTGTAATCCAGGAGGCTGGAGAGGTCGCTCACAGCAGATCCTCGCCCTTCAGAACAGAGTGAGTCATCCGTACCTGAACCTATATGCTTTTCATATCCCTTTTAGGGGGATTTGTTTTAGATTTTGATGATTGGCTATTCTAATTTCAATCAACTCTCAAGTCCTGAACTCCTTCACTACTTTACAAGCACCTTCAAAAATCTGCACATGCCCCTTTCAGATTGTTTGATATTTAATCTCCCATATGCACAGATTATTGTCTTGATTTTAAATCTTAGTTGTTCAATTCAAAGGAACAGTTCACCTGAAAATGAAAATTCTGCCATAATTTTCTCACCCCCATGTTCCAAACTATTATGACTTTCTTCCGTGGAACTAAAAAAATATATTTAGCAGAATGTCCTGGCATGTGATGCAAAAGGAGTCAGGGGATGTATAAAAAAAACATATTAAATTATAATTTTTTTTAAAAACATAAAAGTAGTCCATTCAAAGCCAAACATAATTCTTAAGCCATATAATAGCTTTGTGTGATGAACGGACCAAAATCTAAGTGATTATTCACTGAAAATGAGACGATGTTCCAAATTTGACGTAAATTTCTTTAGAAAGCTGTTGTATGGCTTTAGAAGAGTTGCAGTATTGCGTGTGAGTCATATGGACTACATTTATGATACTTTCATGGTGCTGTTCTTTCTTTAAGAGCTTGATATCCCCAATACACATTCACTTTAATTATATGGAAAAGGATAGCCAGACCCCTGTGATGGACTGGCGACCTGTCCAGGGTGTCCCCCGCCTTTCGCCCAATGTTAGCTGGGATAGGCTCCAGCCCCCCGCGACCCTGTACACAGGATAAGCGGTTGACGATGGATGGATGGATGGATGGATAGCCAGACATTTTGCTCATCCTGTTCTGCATTCTACTTTTGCTTCTGCACTATGCTGCATGATATTTTTGTATTTATTTATTTCAAACAATGCAACAGACCAGGATACGATATCATGCAGGAGGGGTTCTGGTTAAAAAAAACAAAAAACATCACAAATAACAACTAAAATTATTTCAGTCATGACAATTCTCTGAAAGATTGTTGCTACAGAGCAAGTATGAGGAGTGGTGGTGGCGTAGTGGGCTGAGGCACACAACTGTTAATCAGAAGGTCATTGGTTCAATCCCCACAGTCACCACCATTGTGTCCTTAACTCCAGGTTGTTCCGGGGGGATTGTCCCTGTAATAAGGGCACTGTAAGTCGCTTTGGATAAAAGCGTCTGCCAAATGCATAAATGTAAATGTTAGTATGAAGACTTGCTACTGCTAGATTACACACTTACATGGTGAGTTAAGCAAGTGGACATGCTGCTGCACAATTAGACTAACACAAGCACAGTTAGACACATAGCATGTAGCAGATCTAGACAATTGCAGCTGGGGTGGAGGTGGGTTTCATTTAAATAATGACAGAATTTTTGTAACTATATCTTTAATCTCCCTAAATGTTCTTCAAATGCCCACTGCCCAAATGGAAAACAATGGTCAAAAAAAAAAAGAAAGAATTGTGAGATGTATCTTGGTTGATGATGTGTTCTCAATTATTCTATAACTAAAATTATCTTAATTATTAAACAAGCAATCTGGACTTAAAATTTCTGTGATTTGCTCTTTAAACCTGTTTACTCATAGTGTTGAAACTCACTATGTTACTATTAAACATTTTACACTCTCAAGATGCGAGACCTGGAACAACAATTGAGCCAATCATCTCACAGGAAGCAGCTATATGACCTTGGTCTGGAGGAGGAGATCTGGCCTGGAGGAGGAGGACCTGGAAGTTTGCAGAAGACACAGGACAGAAACCTCAGCCACATCCGTAATATAGAGAAAGAGCGAAAGGAGACACTGGAGGTTGTGAACATAAGTGAAACATCTTTATGGGTCTGAGATGAAAATGTCATCAAAATGTTGGGGGGGACAATAAACATAACAATTCATAAGAGCAATTTTTGAGGGGGTTTTTTGTTGTTGCGCCGTTTGCATTTGTATTATTTTATTTCTTAAAAAATTCTTATAAGAATATATCATTATATTATTTACAATACACATATTTTAATGATATTTTAGGGGGGGAGAACCCTCAGATAGGGGGGTCCTGACCCCACCGACCCCCCGCGATTTCCGCCTCTGGTCTGAGTATCTCATAATTTGACCTTTCAACATTTTCTGGCTTAGCAAGTGACAGATATCAACAAAATATCTTTTGATTTTAAGATGCAGTGATACAGTGCACCTCAAGGTTTATGGGTCTGAAAATGATGTGTCTTTGCAGAAGCTCACTATGAATTATGAAGTTCTGCTTGAAGAGCATTCAGACACGAAGAAGAAACTGGAGGGCTCCAAAGCCAGAAACAAAGTGTTAAGCACAGAAATCAGATCACTGAAGAGCCAGATCAGCACTCTACTGGATAAGGGCAAACATGACAATGAGCTGGTCGATGCCTTATTGGTAACAGATTCTTTCCTTACTTAACAGCTTTACACAATAATAGCTTGAGCCAGTTTAGACACCAGTCTGAATTCCTTTTCTTTGCAGGAGTCTTTTTTTTTTTTTTAAAGAAGGATTGAAATATTATGTTATACAGAAATAGAACAGGCTTTTTGATTCATTGCAAAACACTGTAAAGCCTCTATAAGATACTTCATATCAACCAGTGAGAAGATTCCATTCTAAACAGCCAAATCAAAGCAGATGACATTAACTGCAGTGTATCAGCCTCTCTCAGAGCAGACCTCTGGCTCCCTCCTCTGACAGAAGCAGCAGACGCAGTGGCAGGCCATGTTGCGTCATGTGAGCCAGAAAGGGTCCCAGCTCGAAGAGGCCCAGCAGGACCTGGAGAAGCAGCTGCAACGTGAGGCCCAGCAGGACAACTCCCTCATTCAACAGCTCAAACATATGGTGTCAGAGAAGGAAAAGAAAGTGAAGGAGCTGGAGCAGGAGATTCAACAGCTCGGCCTAAAGGTATGACACATATGACCGCAGATCATCATCTGCATTTTTCTTTATATGCTCATGCACATGTTGTTTCTGGTGCAGAAACAAGAAGCAAGTGGCCACCAGACCTTCACACCACAACAGCAGAACAGCAGAGAGTCCAACTCTGCCAGGTATTTACATTCTATTGTGTGTAGAGAAAAAAAAAACATGTACATCAGCTAAATTCTTTTATGGTATATTTTTATTTTTGTGTGTATTTGATATTTGTATTTTCAGCTATAACAACATATTAGTTTATGCATTTTAGGCGAATGTTATTCCTTTTATGTGGGAGAGTTATTAATCATATTTGTTGAATTGTTGTAAAATTATATTCATATTCCATCATTTCTACATAACCATGCCTATAGTAACATGACATTTCTAACCAATGTTGATTAACACATCAACATTGGTCTTACTAGCAGGCTCTTTCCATAAAGAGGGTACAAATTAGGACCTGAATATCATAAAAAATCTTTATTGGTTATTATTGGTATCACTTTATTATATTTGTTAACTAACAATGAACAATACTTTTTCGGCATGTACTGTATTCGTTTTGGTAAATGTTCATTTTAACATACTGTACTTATACATTATTTCAAAATTGTACATGTTAACGTATGCATTATGAACTAACATGAACACAGTGAATTGTACTTTTATAAATCAACAATAACCAAGATTATTATTATAATATATTTTTTAAAATATGTTGTTCATGTTACCCAATGCATTAGAACCTTATTGTACAGCGTGGCCAGGGATGCGTTTCCCAAAGGCATCGCAAGCTTAAGATGATTGTAGAGACCATTGGCGCCAATGGTTTCTACGATCTACTTAGCTTACGATGCTTTTGGGAAACATAGCCCTGATTATTTACTTGTCCCCCCAATGGTCCAAATGATGATGTTACTTCTTGTGTGTCAGTATTTTAAGGAATCTTTTTTTATTTTTTTATGTTTTTGTAAATGGAGAAAATAATGTGGTAATGGGGCCACATTAATATAAAAAATATTTTCAATACTATTAAAATTATTAAATTGTTTTATGGGTTTAATTGCTGGATACGGTCAAGAAAGTCAAGACCTCTGTGGTTAAACAGGCCAAAATCACCATTTTATAGACATTTTCACATTTGATGTTTAAAACTAGCTCCTTTACATGATTGTACATTTTATTTCATTTTATATTAGGTTATCTAACACATCTAAACGTTCTCTCAACAAAAAACATGGGATTTGTGCCTCTAATGCTTTAAAAAGTAATGAGACACAACAGTGTACCACATTCTGTGGAATGTGTCAGCAGCGTTGTATGGGCTAAGGTCAGAAGGACAACAGTTCAAACCTGTGTGGAATAAACAATATATGTTATATTTACTGTGTCTCTCATGAATATCAGATTGTGTTCCATTCTTCATTAAATTTCACACACACACTTCCTGTGTTACAGTATGCATTATCTCCTGTTATCTACTACAGCTTCTAACAACATTCTATGTTATCTCAGGGATGCACGAGCGGCCTGTCCAGAGTGTGCTGTTAAAATCCCATCACTTCAAGCTCAGTGTGCAGAGTATAAGGCTCTCTATCAGACTGTTAGTGTGGAGAGAGACAGACTGCTGGAGCTGACCAAAGTGCAGCAAACCAGGTGAAACAACAATCATAATTAAAGGCTGATATACATAATGAATTCATTATGATATTTGTGCCATTTCTCTATGTGTTCGTAGGTACTAATTTGGAGAGAAAGTGTGCATTATTACCACTAAATGTGCATTTAATTGTTAAATGTCACTCTGTTTATTCTCCTGAGACCCGAGCATGACTGCTGCATTTCCATTTCCCTTTTTGATTTGCACCTAATAAATCATAGACATCTAGAGCAAATAGTTTTCCTAAAAATTGATGTCTTCAAATGGGGACAGTGGTACTAAGTTGTGAAAATTGAAATAATACCAAGCTATAGAAAGTCAGATGTTTTATTAAACTGTTTATTATTTTTCCAGGAGTGTTGGTTATTAATTTTAAGACGTTACAGACATTTCAACTGATTTTCTGTAAAGCTGCTTAGGAACAATGTATATTGGGAAAATCACAAATAAAAACTGTATAAATAAAAATGATTTGAGTTGATTTGACTTTTATGTTTCAATGTTTTTTTTTTATGTTACACACCAAGGAGTGCTAATTTAACACCAGTGATTTTGCTGTGTAGCAACCATATCACAACACACTCAAAATCACTCAGAAAACCATAGCAACCACATAGCAATGCTCTGGCAACCACATAGCAACCGCACAGCAACATGCTAAAAACAGCTCAGAACACCATAGCATCCACATTGTCATGCTCTGTCAACCACAAGCACCCCACAACATTTATTTGTATTTTTTTCCAGAAAACTTAAATATCTGGTTGGCAGTTGTTCTTGTCATTAAGGGCTGAAATGTGTATCCATAAGTGTCTTGATTTCTGCTGCAGGGAAGAAGAGGTGAAGCGCCAATGTGAAGAAGCTGAGCAGAAACTTCGACTAGAACGGCAGCGTTCAGTTCTACTGGAACAGCAGCTGGAGAGAGCCAAACTGGACTCAAAGAAAGAATCAAGTCTGCAAACATCTAACCGGAGTAGAAGAGGTTCTGTTAGCTCTTATATACTGTAGACTGAAACTACCTGTAGTGTGTTTTTAGGGTTATAAGACTATTTATTTATTCTGGTTTCAGTCATATTTCTCACGGTTACTTCAAAAGGACTAGTTCACCCAAAAATGATGGGTTGACTCACCCTCATGCTGTCTTTCTTATTCTGCAGAACACAAAGATATTTTTTTGAATTTATGATATGGTTTTGTCTATACAATGCAAGACAATGGGGCCAAAACCTTAACGCTCTGAAAAGAACGTAAAGGCAGCTTAAAAGTAATCCACACGGCATTTTGGGTAAACTTTTCCTTTAAGTCTGTTGCTAAAACAAATATTATTCAGTAAAGTCAAAGGTTTGACTAAATAACTGACTCAAACTGATATCCATTGTATGGTCTTGAATTGAAATAGGAAGCTCTGGCAGCACTCTGAGTCTCCCTGAGAAACAGGAGGGCTTGTCTCCCAGAAACTCCTGTGAAGTCACCTGTGATGCTCAACTAAGTGAACTTAAAGCACGGTACGTCTTTTGTACCAACATATTTTAGCACAAAATATCTAAACAACTATCACTTAAACATGCCCAACAATTACTCCCACATAGAATCTGCACACTTCGTTCACATTTTCTGAGCTGATTATGGGGGAAATCTACAGAATAAATTAAAACATTGTCAAATGTTTTCAACTGGGCTGCGAGTACCACAGTCTTAGGGGAGGCAGAAAGCATGATCAAAATTAAAATCACAAAGAACGCTGGTGTATAGATAGTTCACACAATAATGAAAATTCTCTCATTGTGTACTGACTCATGCCATCCCAGGTGTGTATGATTTCTTTCTTCAGCAGAACACATTTAAAGAAAAATATCTCAGATCAGTAGGTCCATATGCAAGTGGATGGTGATCAGACCTTTGAAGCGCCAAACAAATTAGCAAAAATGGTATACATAGGTGCAAGGGGGGTTATAAGGGAAAGGAGGAGGCGAGAACTGGCTTGACAATATAAATAATAGTTTAATAAAGAAATAAACGAAAAACACACAAGCATAAACACACAGAGCAGCTGCCTGTAATTCTCTCTCTCTCTCTCTCTCTCTCGAACTGTCGTCACCGGCTGCCTTTATCCCTCGTGCGCCCCCATCCAGCTGATTGGAGTCCTATTGTAGAGAGAAGGAGGGCGGGGCTGGGCTTGAACAATCCACGCCCTGCCCCGCCCTCCTCCTCTCTACAATAGGACTCCAGCGATTACATTAATGTCTTCTAAACCGAAACGATTGGTATTATTGGTATTATTTAAGTACTAACATTACGTTTTTTTTAACGAACGTTTTTAACAATAAATCATCGTTTTTGGTCAACAGCAGTGCACATCCACGAGAATGCTGAGTTCATGCGGTCTCTCGTATGACGAATTCACGCTGGCATGTTACTTATGTAATTATTTTCTCGTTTGAGCACACAAACATACCATTGAGAAAAACATACAGATAAAAATACAGATCTAAACCAAAACCAACAAAGCTTCTGACACTATATTTTGACCTTTTTAGAAGAAAATGTGAATGGTTTCGATGTGTTTTTGATTTGATGTGGTTGCTAGGGTATTCTGTGGTGGCTAGGGAGCTGTTTACTGGCTTAAGTAAAAAGAGCCCACCCTCTAGTCTCTTTGAAATTGAATTCCCTAGATATGATCCTGGCTTGCTTTATATGTAATTGAAGAACAAACGGGTGTGATGTCACTTAGAACAAAATCTGGCCAAAACTTTTTTCGGTAGTTTGTAACAGCTTGCCAGCACAAGCTGTTAGGTCCAGGTGTGACCTGGAGCTCAGTCAGTTAAGATCAGTCTACATGAACACATCTGCGTGCAGAGTTATTAGCGAGTTGGTGCAAACTTATCTACATCTGTTCCCCTAGAGACATTTTCCAAGAACATGACATGCAAAACATAATTTTATTAGTTTACAAAAGGAATCAAATCGCTGCCATCTGTAGCCAAATCCATTCACACATCTGCCCAAAGTAATATATGCCTCTCTTATTATTATTTTGTATTCTGCCCATTCATATTTTTAATACACCCATTTGTGCATTAGTATCAGTGTCATCATAAATTACGATAACAGAGTGTAACCAGTGCATATTATGCCTGCATATAGCATGAATGCAAAAGGAAAACATTACAAATTACACATTATCCATTGCATATGTATTATTTTAAATCATTGATAACACATTTAAATGTCATATTAGCTGATGTTTAACATGTAGTCTTAGGTGTCCTCTTATTTAAATATACTGTACCTCTAAATGCCTCCCACAGAGGCGTGGGCGGTGTCTTAATGTTTGCAAAGAGTATGCCGTCGCTCAGCTGTTTTGAACTAGAACATCTCTGTGAGTATGTTGGGCCTTTAGGTGTTTCAAAAGCATATTGTCTTGTCCATGCAGGCTGGCACTGCAACTGGAGGAGAACGAGGTCTTGAGAACCACTCTGAGGAACACGATGAAGGACAAGACAGAAGCTTTACAATTCTTCAAGGACACGATGGTCCAAACCAAACAGGGCTTTCAGCAGGCCTACAGAAAGCATGAGCAGGGCACTTAGTTTGGTCTAAACCTTCCTTTTGGCTATGAATGACACCATCAAGAAGGCTATTTGTAGGAAAACAGAAACAAGACATGCAGTCCATAGGGCGATCTGTCCAATGTTGACTTCACACACACAAAATGTTCTAAGGAACCCATAGTTTTTTTTTAGATGCGAGAGATTTTCATGTTCCAACAATTGACCGTAAGTGACCAAGAACTGCAGAATGTTCTGAAGTCATCTCTGGATAGTGAAAACCGCTTGTTTGATATATAAGCTATACTGTATATCCAATCAAGTACTCAGGGACTGACAAAGTTAATACAGGACAATAATACTTTGAAGCAAATTGACTGATTAGACCAAGACAGACCCTGTTTATTTAATGAAGGTAGGACATTTTAAGAAAATATTCAGGTAACTCAAGTTCCAAAGCTTTTTTTTCTCTCCCTCTCTCTTTTCTTGGCATTCTGAAGTGGAAACAAACTTTCCCGTGTTCTTTTCTGACGCACATTGCTCATTAATATTTGATTTGTGTGCTGTGGTGTGAAACCAGAACGAAAAGCAAAACCAAAATAAGCTCCCCAGAATGCGAAACGCCCCCCTGCTCATTGTCCAACTGACGCTAGCAATATGCATTGCGATGACCTGTGATTTGCCGGCTCTCGTCTTGTTTACATTTACCATATCAGCCTGTGCATTCATGCTGGCATACATGAGTTATTCTCTTTCCTATGTGGCCGGAGGGGGTTTGAGGCCTCCCTTCCCTACACTGGTCTACCACGCTTAATTTAAACCTGTGGCTGAAGCAGTGTACTCCTCTTGAAACAGCATACTATTTCATTTTCCCAGAACCCTGAGGGACACTGGCAAGCCCAAGGCTGTAATGAGTGCAAAAGCACCACAAAACAAAAATATCGTCCAGGATTGGAAACTATGAAAACATGCCTTATTTATGTTGAAGAAACAAAAAGCAGCTTGTGTTTCAAATGAGAACAGGTAAGGGTTATTTGAGGAGGAAAGAGTTAAGAGGTAAGTTGTTTAGCCTGACCAGAATCGTAAACTCTTGCAAGCTCTTTCAATAGAAGTTTACATTTATCTTCAAGGTAGAGGAGAACTCAATTGTAATTGTCAGAAACCAATATAGCTTCATTATACAGCTTGAAAATTATGCTGAAAAATATAGTATCATCTAGAGCAATGATTAATGAACTGCATATGCCTGAATACTTGAAGGCCACCACAACTGTAAAAACTCCATTATTGGAAGTCCTCCATCTGGTAGTAACACAAAAATGTTCCTAAAACAGTACTGCAGTGCAAAGGCAAAATGGAGTGACTACATATTTTTTATAAATTGAGTTATTAATTAAGTCTTGTGACAGACAGGTTTGGCTCAACTATTCAAAGAAAAAGAGAGTAAAAATAACTACAGAATCTACACTAAAACCAAAATAAAATTTTCAGGCTACGTACACATTAATCCAGATAAAATTTAAAATGGCGTTTTCTTTTTCGAAATGCTCTCCATCCAAACTGCCTTTTTCAAATGTTCTCCAAAAGTTGCTCATCCACACTGAAAAGTCTGAAAACACTTAAATCCCTTTATTATATCCCTTCTATATGGTTTGAAGTCCGACTGTCCTGGTGTTCTGCTGGGTAAACTTCCTGTCGCCTTTGAAAGAATGCAATGTGAAGGTTGTACAAGGTAACATTTATCTTTAACAATGCTATCAAACTGGATAGCAGGCACAACAATGCTGCTACAACATGGGCCGCCATATTGTTTTGAGTTACCATGACTTGAGTGGCATGACAACGAATACATCATCATTTTTCAATGTCTCAGTTTTGACAATGCGATCACTACTATGCCGTTTTCAAATGTATCCACGTGGGTGAGCATTTTTAACATATTACGTACAAAAGCGCTCCCTGTGTAGACGGAAGGCCAAAACTTGAGAAAAGGATGCATTAGGCCTCAGTATTTGCATAGTATCTGCATTTTGATTTTATAGGACAAAATGTGACTTATAACCCAATATTTGTGTGTACTATTTATATTTATGCTTATTGGAGTACCTTGTTGTTAGCTTAGCAACGTGCCAATGGCAGTGTCTATTGAAATCAATAGTGATTTGCATCTATTGAGACACGCTATTTAGACAATGCACAGAGTTGTTGTCTGTGTAGAGCACTCCACGTAGTCACTTATGAGGTTTCAGTATAGAGAGCAGTAAACATCAAGACAGCTCACTATGATTTGGGAACAGAGCTATGTTGTTTTTACTCTTAATAGACTCCTAGGGATAACCACTGTTTCAACAAGTGAAAACTGCATTTCCTTGAGTGTGCACGTACTGTAAGACTGCTGTATGTTTGGAGAAGGTATCTAAAATGAACCAACCACACATTCATTGTCCTCTTGTTTTGTGTATGTGATTGAGGCCTTGGGTGATAAAGCAAAAAAATTTAATAGACTCTGATCATCACATTCATGAAACCCATTTCAACTCGGATATGAACAGAAATCTGGACGTGTGTTCCACTCATTAAATGCTACATCACTGGATCAAAAAAAAAAAACACTCTTTAATGATAATATATGTATATTTTGGGAAATGTGCTTATATTTCACATATTTCTGTAACATAATTTCACTACAAATTACATTGTCAGCATAACAATAGACATAAACAAGAGTTTGTGAATTTTCCCATTTTGCTTTGATGATAGCATCCACTCAAGCTGCTCGAAAACCTGTTGATCCATGTTATTCGGAAGGATTTGGGAATGTTCTAAGAGCATCTTGTGTGCTTCAAAGGAACATGGTTCCCACAGACAAGAACAACCAGGAATTATCAGGGCTGGAAAAGTAATATAAATTAGGTTTGTATACTCAACAAATAAATAAATAACAATAAAAAGTAAATAAAATAATAATGATAGCAATATTACTATTTATGCATTTCAATTTAATCAAAAAGTTCCATCACATTGAATTGAGTAATCATTAAAAAAATATATATATTTAAAAAAATGAAATGTTTTATTAATTTAATAAAAAAATCGCACACTTCAATGTGATGGAACTTTGTTATGAAATTTAAACATGTAAAAAAAAATAGGCCGAATAATTTTTTATAAGTGTGTAGTGAACATATATATTTTTTATAATTACGTTATGCCCTAAAACATTGAATTGGCTAAAAATAGCTCTTTGTACTGTAAGTGCAGTCTCTATAAAGTATTTTAAATTATTATTACAAAGTTCAAATGGTCTATCTCACAAATTTGCTTAAATTTCATTACCTACAGAATTTTAAATATTTATTATTAAAATATGTCATAACTTAATTTTTAATTATTTGATATTGTAAAATATGCACTTCCCTATGCACTTCCTTTAGAAGAATTTCAGCAGTTAAATATAAAAACAAGTGAATAAGTGAGTTATTAGGGAACCCATCACTTTGAAATAAGTGGCTTGAAACCAAACAAGATTGCCATTGTTCCGCAAGACCTCAGTAGGCTGTGAAAGATGTAGATTTATTCCTGAATACCCGGCAATAACCCACCGAGGCAAATGCATACCTGTGTAAACAGCGTGTATGTAAACAGACTCACCTATTTGTCATTCCATCTTTGAATGGGCCCTTTCTCAGTGCTGCTCCTCCGAGGTATTCCCTCGATCCGGACCACTGCTTCCTCCACACCATTGACTAAATCCAGGAACTTGGGTAAATAAGTCCCCGCTGCGCAGGCAGAGGTTAAAGTGGGCTGTGACGGTTTTGGCGAAGTTGTGAAAGAGTGCGAGACCAAATCACGCGGCCACGTGAATACATGCATTCACTTTGCGTCATAAAAAGTGAGTATGAAAGAAATGAAACCCTCAAATGATGGTAAACTATAGTATGCCTGGTCACACTTTACATTAGTGCTCATGCTACAGTGTCGTTATGGAAAATTACTGAGTAATACACATAAATAACGTGTAATTATGGTGTTATTTCATGAATACTTAGTAATGACCACTGTCAGGTGTAATCTGATTACAAATTAATTAATAATGTAATCAAATTACTTTTTAGTCAAAAGGTATTGTAATGTATTACATTCTGCATTACTGTAATCAGATTACAGTTTCTGACTTTCAATGAAGTGAATTACTTTTAAGTAATTACTCTGATTACACATTTCGAAAATAATATTTTTAATGTAGAATACATTTAAAGCATGAATTATGTTCAAATGTTCGTCTCTTTCTGTGACCGGTGCTGAGTTTATGGCTTGCAAAACTGAACAAGAAGGAAATTTAGACTTTATTTTCAATTTGCAGAGTGGAAAAACTAAAACTATTCTCTGTGAAAAGTCTTAGAAAGTAACTTATAGTAATTAATAATAATAAATGAGTAATTAATAATGTGGTTAGTTTTTTAATGAAGCAGTACTGTAATCTGACTACAATTTTAGAGAATTCATTTGTAATAAATTACTTTTTCAAGTGACTTACCCAATTACACACACTAGCTCATTATTGTCATCAATTACAGTAATTCATGAATACCGTAATATAAAGGGTTTCATTATTCAAGACTGTATACAGTATCTTTTGTGTTTCTACATGTGTCAGGTTCAGTTGACTACTTCAAGCATGCAAGCAAGCTTGGTTATTTTTTTGGTTTACATCAGTAGCCTATCATGTATTAGAGCAGGGGTGTCAAACACAGTACCAAGAAAACTGGAGAAATGAAATGAGCTTAATTGGTTTATGCTATTTTAAGCACAAAGCTTAAAAAGCTTGTTGTTTGCGCAACTCATTATCTTTTATCAGTGCCTGGCGATATTACCTTTAAATGTGAATATGATTGCTGGGCAACGTGTGAAGATGAAGTTTACCCTGTTTGAACTTTGAATTCAAAGGATTTCACATTATGTTATTCTCTGTTATGACCTTTTTGAGCCTTGCAAACTTTCCAATTTAGTGCACGAATATGCCCAATTACACAGTCAAACCACAGCCCATCTTTATACAAGTCTTTATACACTTTCTATTTGAGCTCATATCTCTGGAGTTATAGGCCACATCTACACTAATATGTTTTCATTTGAAAATGCATTGATTTAGTTACGTTTACAATTCTCATCCACACTTGAACAGCCTTTTCCTCCACCGAAATGGAGACTTGATGAAACGATGGAGTTAGGAAACCAAAATCAGAGGTTTTAATAGAATATTTGTGTGGATGAATGGCCATGGACTACACATTCAATATCATCCTTCCAAACACAAGAAGGCCACATCCATATTAATACGTCCCTTTACTGTTTCGTAACTTCATCGTTTTAATGTGGTATATGGAGAGATTTTTCGAAACGCTCCAATTTTGGTGGAGGAAAACACCATTCTATCGTGGATGAGTGGTGTAAATGTAGCAAAATATTTAGTTTTCTAATGAAAAGGTATTAGTGTGGATGTGGTCTTACTCTTCAGATGACCAGTTACACATCAGTCTCAGTTGAGGCTAGCATTATTCTGAAGAAACCATATCAATAGCCGTGTGTTTAAAATTTGACCTATAGACCAATATACATGTCAAATGTTTTCTTAAGTTTTTTCTTTCTTGATTTCTTCCTATTTTCATTTCCCATAACATAAGGTTTGTTTGTTTGTTTTTTTATTTAGAATTAGAAACATTTTATTACCACAAGATGGCAGCATTTATCAGAGTTGTCCAGAATGAGATGGCTGGTAAGTAATTGGGTGAAGTGTCTTCCCAGCCTTGCACAGCATCCCTTTATTCAAATCAAATCAAATGATGCTTTACATAAACAGTGGATATGGGTAAGAGCTTGCATAAACTGTGTCCCTCCATGTATACATGTGTTTGGCTTTCATTGCTCATTAAGTTTTCTAAGTGAATTTGCATGAGATTATTAGGAAAACATGAAAGACACAATTTTACTGCCAAACAATTTAATAGTACACTGTAATGTCCCATAATGGCAGAAATCTAATTTCCCTGACCCCAAAATCCCAAATCATGCAAAAATAGCACAATAAACTAGCGGTGTAGCATTTTAGGAAGCTCAGCATTTCGCCTGGACCCCGGGCTGTGATTGGTGCTCTCAGTGGTACCACAGCATGTTTCTCAGTATTACGGTTTGGCAGCTTGGTTTACGAGAGGCCTTCTGGGTGGCAGCTCATGCTCATGACTTCAACGCAGATATGCAGTTTTTCCACAATCCCACGGGTGTTTTTTCTTTTAGCTTAATTACAATTAAAGCATCGAAAGGAAAGGGACAGTCTCTATTATAAGGTAATTTAAAGAACTATAGGATGTTCATATTTTTAGATGGACAAGAACATCTTAATTTGTGGTCCATTAATGTCTGTCCTCTTCAAGTTAATTTCCCACCGCTCTCAAAATTTTTCCATGACACACTCATCTCGAGATTGCTCTCCTTGGTCCCATTGACGTTGTATCTGAAAGCTGGCCTTAAGACAATGGAGGTCAAATAAAAGCAGCATGATGCTCAGTTGGATTTGTCAGACAAAATAAATGATACAGCAGTCTGGACTCTATGTTGTGATCATCAAATTAATTTCAGTTAAACATCTGGATTAAGCAACAAATGGTTTCTTTCTTTTTATAAATGTATTATTATAGTGATAAGAGATATAAAAAATGACACTACTGGTCAAATAATCATAATAATGAATTCTGAATAGTTATTTCATCAGCCTAACTGTCAATTGTTTACAGTTGTCAAGTATTATTGCAACTTGGTACCAATACTGTACATGTACAAGTGTGGGTTTATTGACATTGTTCGTTGTGCTTTTCTGCATTTCTCGTGCCATTTTGTGGTCCATTCTGCATAACGTGTGGCTCATTTTAGCTTATCGCTGCCGACCCTCCAGCCCACTCGGTTCTCCCGATAACCAGTCTGCCCCTGTTCGACCCCAAAGTGAGTTGGCCCACCGGGTAAATGGCCGTTATGCCAGATTACCAGTCCAGCCCTGATAGCATTATGTCATTATACAATACGTAATTAAATTATACACATTCAAAGAGAGTTCTGCAATGCAGATTTTTATACTGAGTGTCTATTGTTAATAGTGAATTTGTGAATTGACTTCTAGACACATACAGATATCAACACTCAGCATACAAAACTCAACATTGATGACAATCATCAATCATACTTTTAGATAAGTAAAACATGAAAAAATTAAATAGTCAAAAATAAATTCATGTCGCTGTGCATGCTGGGAACTGCAGCAACGACATACTACTGTAGGACTGTACTGTAATTACTTTGAAAAACAGTTGCTGTCAATATTTGATGAATACAGTAAAAAGCTGCATTTGAGCTTTACATTAAGTGTGCTGTATATTTGCAGTAAATTGTTGCCAGTATTTTACTGTAAATCTAAGTGGACATTTGTTTTTACAGTGTAAGGCACTTACAATGGAAGTGAATGGGGCTAGTCCATAAGTGCTTAAATACACACAGTTTCAATTTAGATTAGCCTCAAGAATTTAAAATGACACGTTGACATGATTATAGTGTGAAACACTTGTTTACTAACCTTATCGGTGTAAAGTTATAGCCAATATATTACAACTTACGTCATAACAATGTAATGCCGGCAAACCCTGTAATCTGGTAAATGCCACAGCACTGGTAAATCCCTGATTTAACCACACTAAAATCATGATAACACATATATTGTTTACATCTTGTAGCCATTCTTTTGAACCTGTTTTTTCTTCTTTTTTTCCGCATTTATGGACTGGCCCCATTCGCAGCCATTGTAAGTGCCTGATTGTAACCACATTTTTCAAAATATATATAAATGAGGGCTGAGTTAACTATTTTTTGTGGTAATCAACATTATGCCATAAATTCTGCCAATTGATCTTAAAGTGACAGTTCACCCAAAAATGAAAATAATGAGAGAATTTTAATTTTTGGGTGAACTGTCACTTTAAGATCAATTGGTTGAAGCTCCAAAAATCACAGATAATTAGCATAAACATCATCCATACGACTCCATCTGTTAAAGTAATGTCTTCTAAAGCGACACAATAGCGTTTGGTGTGAAAAATATAAAGTATTTTTTTAACTCTAAATCATCGCTTCCAATTGACACGTGAGAACTGAGACAAGAGCAGCGCTGTTTACAAGTGAGAAGGAGGAATGCTGTGCAGAAGCTTGGTTGGTTTTGGTTTAGATCTGTATTGATCTTTTCTTTACTCACAATATTGTGTTTGTGTGCTTATCCTGGATATCTCAACCGAGAGGAGAATGTCAGATTACATCTGTAATATGGCAAAGAGAATATGTGAAGCTTACCGGAAGCGATGGTTTATAGTTAAAAAGTAAAAATCGACCATGTTGCATAATAAGACATTAATTTAACCACTGGAGTCATATAGATGACATTTATGCTCACTGTCTATAATTTTTGGAGCTTCAAAAGTCGTTTCACCATTCACTTGAGTTTAAGGACCTACTAAGCAAAAATATTTGTCTATTTTCTTCAAATGTGTTCTGGTGAAGAAAGAAAGTCATACACACCTGGGATACAATGAGGGTGAGTAAATGATGAGAGCATTTCATTTTTTTTGGTGAACTATTCCTTTAACTTGAATTGAATGGGAAATATTCCTTTAATGCACACTATTAGGTTGCTGTGGTGGCAACAAATCTTATTTACTCAAGGGGGCGATAGAGTTACCTTCAATGTCTGTGCCATTAAACCAGATAGCTAAACTTGTTAACAGTACCTAACTTTAACTAGCATGCTCAGCAAGATTCTCTGATAACTGTTTCACCGCCATGACAGTAATTGATCTGAAAGTGAAAACTGACCATAGAAGAAGACAGATTATGGTAATGTGCCCCAACATTGATAATGCAATGCATACTTGTATTGTGTTATGAATTACAGTCTGACTTATGTATAGAAGGCACCAAAACACTAAATCAAGTATTCATGTTCACTACTGTAGATATGTTTTGGGCCAAATAAATATATCTAAGCATCGGTCTGGTGGAATTAACCCTAAACCAGTGTTTTATACATGACTTCTTTAAGACAGACGAGCCAACTAGTCAAATAACCCACCAACTAGTCAATTTTGAAAATATTTAGTTTTTAACATCCCTTGCATACAATAAAATGGTAGCTTCATAATGTGGTGCAATTGTTCTACCTACTTATCACTTTGATGTAAAATATGATTGAGATGGAATCAGTAAATTGAGAGGAGGCATGACATTCATATATAATACAATCCTTAGTCACCGCTCTTTTCATTATGCCAACGTAGGCTGGGTTATTAGTACCAACAACGTAATCCCTAGATCTTAACATTAGCATGACATTTACCTGGGTGTTTCTTCATTATCTTCCCTTAAAGCCCTCAAAGGCAGTGGAGAACACCTTGCCAGTCAAGCTGTCGAGATGTATAGGCTGTAACCAATATGCTGGTGATGTATTCTCACCACAACCTCTCACCAGCATTATCACAATAGAAAAAATGGAGGATCAGAGCCCAGAAATGTCAGATTCCTTGAAAAAGCATCGAAAATGCAAGAGTAAAGAGCAGATTGGAATAACAACTCTCCTGACTCATCAATACATTTGAATGAATTGACAGGGGTATTGTACGGTAAATCAAGTGCTGACTGAGGTCCTTTGATCCATAAGTAAAAACATTTGCTTGAGCTTTCCAACTAGACTGGCACAGCAACATTGACACAATTAATGATGTAACGTCGGCGTCATACTTATTATTTCTTAAAATCAATAAGAGATTGGTATAGAGTTTGGGAAACCTGTTTGAAAGTAATTATTTTTGCAATTTCATTTGGTTACACTAGTGGCGCAGAAATTACACACATCTCCTTAAAACAAATCAGAATGATTTTGTCAAACAGATCATTTGCATTTTTAAATATTGTATATTAAACTGTACATTTACAATTTTGAGCATCACCATTTATTTTCTTTTGGTTACTAACATATTGTTAGCTGTATTTTTTTTTTTTTTAGTAAGTCTCACATTGAATATTAGCTCACAGCTGCTTTTGAGCATAACTTGGCAAGCACCAAAATTGATTTGAGTTCACAATTTGCTCCTGATTATCAACATGTGCGGACCCTCTTTATAGCACCAGCCGCATAAGCTACTAATTTATGTGTTGTTGATGATTGACTTGAACACAGTCCTTATCAATTAGGACCTCAGCAAACACGTGAAATCATGTGGTCCCAATTCAAGAGTATTGACAGTGGTTTACTAGTAAGGCTAATTGAAGTGCTGCTTCCTCAAAAACTAGATTTTTACATATTTAAAGAAAATATGAGTTGCGCTGCTACCACCACCACAATGTTGAAGTGTTCTGGGTGATGTCTTGCATGTGCTATGGTGCTCTAGATGGTTGCATATTGGCTCTTAAAGGTGCGTACACACTGCCAGCGACTTTGTCGCTGCAGGTCGCCAGTGGCTGGCGGTGAAGTCGCTAGTGGGCGTTCCCACTACTGGTTGCCTAGTAACGCTTATAAATGACATTCACGGATGTAATTCCATTGCTGTTGACAGCAAATCGCTTTTCTTGACACTAAAAAAAAAACATTTTGGAGAGAAAAGACTAAATATAAATGGAATCAGTACATAAAATGCTTTATATCAAAGAGGAATGAGAAACAAGGCGTGCTGTTTGCCATAGCGGCTGTTTATCTGCGGCGAAAATGCAAATGCCGGTCTGTCTGGGTCCACAAAATCCCCGCGATCTCAGATACACCTTTCCACGCAGTATTTTTCTTAAAAATGTCCTTGTACGTGGGAAGAGACATATCATAGAGCACTGGAAAATTGCTAACAGCAAGAATTAGCCTTTCATCCATCTTTCCATTACTGCAGGAGCTGAGAGAGAGAGTGGGATCACGTGATCTCTCCCGTCTTCTCTCCTATTGGCTGTCACTTCTGTTAGTCGCTGTTCATTTGAACTTGAACTTGTCTCAACTTTGTCGCGCCGCTGGACATGCCCACATCTAGTCGCCAATGGTCGCGACAGCTCGTGTCGCCGGAAGTCGCTGTGCTCTTATTGAAAATGAATGGGATGGAGTCGCTGTCGCGCGCGATGTCGCTGGCAGTGTGTACGCACCTTAAGAGTTCACCCCAAGTCTCTATGAGCTCGTCTACATGCACGCCAATACTCTGATAGCTTCCAAAGATCGAATTATTTCCAAAATCAGACAAAACAAGAAAACTGCTTTTATAGGAGATTTGAAATAATCATGTTATTCTCTGCTTTTGACCTCAAAACGTGAAGAGGCTTGCTTACAACATTTCCATACTTTAGATAAACAGGAAAGAAGCTGGTAAAGGTGTTTACATGCTTCTTGAAATCGGCGTAATGGGCAAAAGAGTACCCTTGATAATTGGTCGATAAATTATTGGATTATTCTCTTCTTTTAACATCAAAATGTAAACAATGATGCACACAAAACTTTTGCACATTGGATATGTTATTATAACACCAGTAAAAATGTTTACATGCAACACCATTTACATTTACATTTACATTTACATTTATGCATTTGGCAGAGGCTTTTATCCAAAGCGACTTACAGTGCACTTATTACAGGGACAATCCCCCCAGAGCAACCTGGAGTTAAGTGTCTTGCTCAAGGACACAATGGTGGTGGCTGTGGGGATCGAACCAGTGACCTTCTGATTACCAGTTATGTGCTTTATCCCACTACATCACCACCACTCCATTTGGCGTAATGGTGAAAAATGTGTTGATCGGTTTTTGCTTAAATAGTTTTGAACTTACCCTGATAACGGAAAACTGTTTAATCCATATACGATCTTACACATTGTCGGCTTATCAAGCATAATTGGTGTAAGAATATGCATGTGAACACACTCACTGTAAGTGAACATTTTATCATCTGGCAGGCATACTTTATACATCTGATAGCTTAGAGAGTGATTAGCATACCTCCCCTCAATAAGCATAAGTATGAGCAGTAATAGTAGTGACGCTTGCCTTAGCAAGTACAACTAACTACTATTTGATACTCTTGAATTATATTAGGAGAATATAACAAAAAGATAACAAGGAAAATGTGCCTTGTATGCAATATGATCTTTACATACTCACATACTCGTAAAATGTATTGAAACCTTAGAAATGTAAACACTTCATGTTCAGTTTGAAAGTGCTTACTTAGAAAGTTCCTCTTGTAAGATAATTGGTATTTCTGACGTGTATATGACGCACTCTGCCGAGTAGTGCAAGGGAGCTAAATTTGTTCATCCTCTGTTAGATTTGTCCTGGGAGAAAAAACAAGTAGGTGTGTGGGGTTATAAAAGAGGTGAGGATGTGCCTTACACAGTCCACCATTGTCTAGCCACACGACCATACCAGAAATAAATGCTCTGCTTTCAAGGTTGTAATTTTAGGGGAAAAAAAATTCTACTGATGTTGTCTTTACTCCTCAGTATGGGATCTGCAAACCTGAACCACACAATAGAGAACAGTTCAATGTTGAACATGAACAGTGTAAGACCCTATAAACAACCCTAACATTCTCCCCAATCTAGCAAATGTCTGTTTGCATATCGGTGTGCTACAATGAAAGAAGCTAATATTGTTGCAGTACGATGAATGCTATCGGATCTGAAATTAGTGATCCAGAATGTTCTATAGAGAATTGCCTCCATCGATTTAAGATTTTGTTTGTTGATTGGTTGGTTTTGAATTTCTTTTTTTACATTTTCGTACAAGCCACATTCTAGGATATCTTATGATTTCGCCATTTAATACGAATAATTATGAGATTACAAGACTTTTACAACTGGGTGGCAAACCCTATAATTTGTCCTGCATTTGTTGTGCTACAGTTATGAATGATATCTCAAATCATGCTGCATGTTGAGAAGAGGTTATTACTTGAGAACAGATGCTTGTCAGACTGATGATTAAACTTTCAAAAGAATTCCATAGTCTTCAAGGAGGAACCCGAGACATATAGAGAGCTATAGTTGCATTATTCTTACTTTAATATCATTAGTGTTTCATAAAAAATATGTTTAGAAATTTTTTACAAATCCTTTCCCCAAGTTTTCAGTGTTAAAATGTATGAAATCTTCGTAACTTTGGAAGACAATGTGAAAAGAAAAGCTAATTTGATGTTCCTGTGACATGAGCAAATGCTCCTTTAGACCTTGTAGGATTAGTTCTGGAACATTTCAGGTAATTACCTGAGGCTCAAGAGAACTTCAACATTGGGTGACCCTTAGTTGATTTGTCTTATCCTGAGTCGCAAGGCTTGCAGAAGGAACAAGCACTCATTACTGTTATCAGGTTTCATCTGGAACTTTCCTTCTGTTACATGCTAAGTGAGTTCATATGTGGTGCTAGCATTAGTGTCAACTAGATAAATTTGAGTCAACAGTCTACATATGTTGCTAGCATAAGGGTTAGCACATGAACGGGAGGTCCACTCTTTAACACTTAAACTTTAACAACTTATTGGAAGAATATTAAAGAATTCTAGATCAAATTAACACATTTCTGAAGAAATGGGAGCGTGCTTACCTTTGCGAAATCTTCTAAGATGCAACGCTGAGTTGTTGAGAATTTTGTGATTGCTATGGGTGTTCTGGGTTTTATATGTCTGCATCTCGAACAGTGTTAGGGAGACTATTCCATAGTTTAGGAGCCAAATATGAAAAGGATCTACCTCCTTTTGTGGATTTTGATATTCTAGGAACTATTAACAGGCCAGAATTTTGCGATCGTAATGAACATGATGGAATATAGCGTGGTAGAAGGTCACTTAAATACTGCGGAGCTAGACCATTCAAAGCTTTGAACGTAGTTAACAGAATTTTATAATTAATACAGAATTTAACAGGTAGCCAATGTAACAATGATAAAATGGAGCTAATATGATCATATTTCTTGGTTCTCGTTAGAACTCTGGCTGCTGCATTTTGAACCAATTGAAGTTTATTTATTGATCTTGCTGGACATCCTCCCAGTAATGCATTACAATAATCTAGTCTTGAGGTCATGAACGCATTAATTCGTTTTTCGGCTTCAGCAACAGAGAGCATGTGCCTTCATTTAGCAATATTTCTTAGGTGTAAGAACCCTCCCTACGGTTTGTGTTCGACGGCCAGGCATATCAGTACAAGGTCCTCCCCTTCGCCCTGTCCCTGCCCCCTCGCATCTTCACAAAGTTTGCAGAGGCAGCCCTTGCCCCGCTAAGGGAAGTGCGCATCTGCATACTCAACTACCTTGACAACTGGCTCATCCTGGCTCACTCTTGAGAGCTACTATGCTCTCACAGGGACCAGGTGCTCAGGCACCTCAGCCGTCAAGGGCCTCAGGTCAACTGGGAAAAGTGCAAGCTTGCCCCGGTTCAGAGCATCTCTTTTCTTGGCATGGAGTTAGACTCAGTCTCAATGACAGCGCGCCTCACCAATGAGCATGCTCAGTCAGTGCTCAGGTGCCTCGCTCTCTTCGAGTCTGGCACAGCGGTTCCTCTAAAACAATTCCAGAGGCTCCTGGGGCATATAGCATCCTCAGCCGTGGTTGCGCCGCTCGGGTTGATGCATATGAGACCGCTTCAGCACTGGCTACAGACTCGAGTCCCAAGATGGGCATGGCTCCACGGCACATACCATGTGAAAATCACCCCCTCCTGCCGTCAGACTTTCAACCCTTGAACAGACCTCTGCCTTCTCTGGACTGGAGTCACCACAGACGCCTCTCAATAGGGTTGGGGCGCCGTGTGCAACAGGCACGCTGCTGCTGGCTCCTTGACAGGACACTTGCTGCATTGGCACATCAACTTTCTAGAGTTGCTGGCAATCCCTTGCCTTGCGGAGGTTCTCCCCCTAATTTGGGCAAGCACGTCTTGATCCTTTCAGACAGCACCACAACGGTACCGTACATAAATTGGCAAGGTGGCGTGCGCTCTCGTCACATGTCACAACTCGCCCGCCATCTCCTCCTTTGGAGTGTGCCGTGACTCAGGTCACTGCGCGCCACTCACATCCCTGGCAAATGCAACACCAAGGTTTCTACGACCCCCTTCAGGGACCAGGTCGTGAACCTGCAAGCAAGCTGCCCCAGGAGGAGGCAGACCCAGCCTTCTCGTTGCTGTGTCCGGTGCGGGTTTTGTGTATCTATTTGGACTGCATGCAGAGCTCTAAATGTTCTGAGCAGCTCTTTGTCTGCTTCGGCCGATGGCAGAAATGGAACGCCATCTCCAAACAGAGGTTAACTCAATGGGTCGTTGACGCCATCTCTCTGGCCTACCAGACACAGGCCGTGCCTGCCCCCTTGGGGATTCGAGCACACTCGACGAGAAGTATGGCATCCTCGTGGGCACTGGCCAATGGCAACTCCCTAGCAGACATCTGCAGAGCAGTGGGCTGGGCAACACCCAATACCTTCGCCAGATTCTACAATCTCAGGGTTGAGTCGGTCTCGTCCCGGGTTTTGTCAGGTCCGAGCCGATTGAACTCGGTAACGCGGCATAACTAACCGGGTGTTCCAATTGCACACAGCGCCCTTCACCAAGTTGATCTAGTGCACCTTCTATCCCAGGTTAGCCACATCACTGGATGTTCTCCTCCCTAGCCTTCTGGCCTGCGAATACAGCGGAGCAATTCACGGAGCTTCACAACCCTTGTGGTGTATTTGCCACATGTTACCTCCCCCTAGATTGGGCAGGATGTGGCCTCCGCAGGGTCTTTTCCCCATAAAAGTATAGGACCGGGAAAGACCGCCTTCCCCGATGCATCTGATAGCATTAAGATAGCCCCAGTCGCTCACATCCTATGTGATAGACATAGTGACAGAAAAGGCTGTGGCTGCCGGGCTTGCTCCCATGCTAGTCATGTAGCACCTATTCCCCCCCTCAGGGGTGTGGGGAACCTAAGGTCTGTATGTGACATCTCTTTGGGGGCATTGGGGAGGGCTACGTGCAGCCGACACAGTTGCCTCTAGCACACTGTAGCCTGCTTGCACCTGTCTCGACAGTACACGTAATGTGGCCAGTGCGTGTCATTTTTAGATGGGACCCCTTGTATCACTTCATTCGACACAACGTCGAGTGAGTGACAGAAGGGTAAGTCATTGTTACTGTCGTAACAACCATTCCCTGAGGGAGGGAACGAGACGTTGTGTCCCTTCTGCCACAGCACTAGACCTACCACTGTAAATGGCCGTACCTTATTCTCGGCCCTCAGTGCAAAATCCTGACTGACAGTCGCTTCCGCGCTTCCCTTTATACCCATATGTCTGGGGCGGGGCATGTAAATTCTGTCTGCTAACTTGACATTGGCCTTTTCTCAAGTTCAGAGGTATGTTTGGCGTCCCAGGAAGACCCCTTGTGTCACTTCATTCGACACAATGTCTCGTTCCCTCCTTCAGGGAATGGAGGTTACGACAGTAACCGTGACGTTTTTTCTTTCAACAGCTTTTGTAGGATCGCCACATTTTTAGACATCAAGTAAAGTTAAAAAGAACTTTAATTTCATAAACACATCTTGAACCACCAGAATTGTGTTTCATTCATTGCGCTTCATGTTTCATGATTCCAGGTTGGTTTTTACAGAGCAAAGTTTCAGCGCTTGATAAATGGTAAGAAAGTGTTTTTTCACCTTTGCTCCGGTGTGCATACACAATAATTAGACTAGTTCAATGCCATTTGATTATAAACTATTTAAAAATCAAAGCACCCTGAAGTGGCTATTTAACCACAGCAGTGTAGCTCAGAGCATATGACAATACTTGCCTTCGCATGCAGAGTGCATATAAAGGCAATGACAGTTTGATTATTTTGTTTTGACTCTAATGTGAGATTTTATCATTTGAAATTCTATGTTTTGTCATGCAGAGTGCATATAAATGCATTGACAGAATTACTATTACACAATTACTATTACATTCTTGGATTTGAACAAATCCCTCCTCTAAATTTAAACCTACTTTGCATAACTTTACCATCATATTTTGTGCTACAGAAATTAATAATACCTCAAGTGGTTTATTAAAAGACATGTGCTACACTACTCGACTTGTGATGTTTGCCTGACAGACGAAAAATGGGCAAAAAACTGATTACCATATCTAGAACCAGAGTATACTTGCGGGTGTGCTCTTTTGACTTAGTAAGCAACCACCTAGCATGAAATTAGCATTAGCAATTTAGCAGGCAAGTTGCTGATCCTTTGGCTATGAAAAGCAGACCACAAACAAAAGCTTACCACAACTTAGAATTGTTAAACATCAAGATACACACTCTGCAGTGTGTTACACAACTCCTTTGGTCCCTTTCCCCCAGACATTTTGTAACCTCTCTGAGCTCCAGACAGGCTGGTTTGTAAATGACACCGGGGCTATTAATTAATTAATGGCTCTCAACCCTGGTTAGGGCTCCACAGAGGAGAGCACTATATCTCTGTGGAGAGGTTAAGGAGTGGGAGCACTAGGACAAGAGGGGACAAGAGGGGACCAGAGCGGCGTTAATGTAGGGGAGGCTGTTTCGCCAATCAATCAACTGAACTATTGTGGTCCTGAGCAGTTCTCCTGGCAGAGGGAATAGAAAGGGGGAGGAATGAAACATTGGAAAAGGACAGGGAAGATGGCCACCATGGGGCCATCGCATCAACCCCCGGACCTGGTCCCGTTGCTGATGAGCATAGTGGCCGTGTTGATCTCACAACACATCTTTAACACAGCCGCCCAGATCCCTGACCCAGAGGTACGAGTTTACGGCTCCTAAACCACACTGTTTTTAAGGAGCTCTTTGTATTGAACAGTTTAGCGTGAATCACTTTGTGTTTTTATGGCACTGCTGCATTGTTCTTTAAATGGCTAAGCTGTAGTGGTCTGCATTTGAATACAATGGTCACATGAGTTGTGTATCTATAGGTGTCTATTCCTATAGTATGCTGCTAAGAGTGCTAATGGTGTATTTAAGCAAGATCTTATTTACAATCAAACACAATTATACGGTGCAAGGACTCACAGTGTTGTGTCTTTCAGACAAAAAGGCTCATGACGATACTTTCCCTGACAAAATAGAATGGAAATCAAGGCAAGCAAGGACACATTTATCACAATATACCCAGTTGAATTTGTTTGAGGAGTAGCCCATTAAACCTCTGAGAGAAGTGTGAGTGCAGTGACAAAAGAACCTAGAATAGTTTCATTAACCCAGCTAGGCCATTGCCAAAAGGTCCCTTGACCTATAACTGATAAAAAAGACAAATAGATTTATGGCAAAGCAGATGAAGAGCAATGTTTATGCTACATTCAGCCAAAGTGCTAAAAGGGACTAATGTAATACAGGACTCCTGTAACCTTGGAGGCCATTAGTCACCTGCAGTGTCTTTCTGTAAGACTTTGGAACAGTGTTACGACTAGATGACTAGATTAGTTGTGTTTGTAAAGGTAAGCATTACTGTTACTATAGCTAAGGGTTAGGGATTGGAACAAACCCTTTCTGCATTGATGGAATTGTAAGAGGTGGGTGTTACATATCAGAATAGAGCCAGGGGTTTGGAGCAGAGGGTTTGGAAAGTAAGAGGGATTTGTTTGTCAAAAGTTAAGTTGTTACAGAGACTTTTATTACATGATTTTACAAGATTACATAGAAAAACATTATTTTATTATTTGGTATAACTGTTGGTCAATACAACAGGTGAAAACATCCTATTGACTTTTTTTGAACGAGGGACCTGTGCCATATTTAGGGACCAGAATCTAATTAAAAAAAAACTTTTAATGGGTTATTATTTTGACTTGGGGAAGAAGGAATCACCAAAAACATCCCAGCAATGCAATTAAAACCACTCAGAACACCACAGCAACTGCATAGCAACACATTGTTGCAGCAGGTTTTGTACAGACAAAGTTAGTTATATCTAAGGTTGATCTAAGATTTTGCAACATGTGCACCCTCACATGTGACCTCAATCAAACCATGTTTGCTTGGTATTTGTTGTTTGGTGGTTTATGAACAAGCCTCTATTATGTGTCTGTGTAATATATCTGTGATCGCACAATAAGGGAATGCATCCCATATCCAAAATACAGCACTGGCATTGCATTGAGAAAATGCTGTGTTTTGTAAATGTATGGCGTTTACATTGTTCCTGGTAATGTGATAATGGCAGAAGCGAGGAGAGGTATTTTCACCACCCAAAGTGCTCTCATTGTTAAATTCAGGAGCAATTCAGGCTATAAATTACTGTTTAAATTGTATCATCGACTCCTTAAGGACATTCAACCATTTTTTTCAAGCAACATGTTTCTTTTGCCATGTAAGAATTGGTCATCTTTGGATCTGATGTTATCAGGAGACATCAAGAAAAAAATCTAGATTTGACCAAGTGTTCCTGGTGCAAATGTTGCCAACACAATTCTTGGGTATTCTGGATGTTTTGGATGGTTGCTAAGGAGTAGCTTACCCACATCAAAATAGCCCACCCCAAAGTCTCTATTCCTCTATATATGGTCCCTCCTTTAATACACATTTTTTACCCGTTACATCATCCACAACATAAAAATGTCATGCCTGATCACTTAGTAAATGCACACCTCACTTTAACAAGCCATGATTTGACGTCTCTTGCAAAAAGGGGACAAGTTACATGTCAAAGTTTAATATATAGACTTAGGAGTTTGTTCAAATCCCTAACCTGACTTATGAGTAACAGTACTAGGGATGCTTGCCCAAGCAAACACCACCAATAGTTAAAATAACAGTTGTTCTCAGACATATGTTTAGAAGCCCATTAGAAATGGTTTAAGGTTCTGGCAAAGGTTTAAGAGACAGTTTAAACGTTCTAACAGGCAATATTACAGGTGTCTTCCAAATTGGCCTTGATAGCAGGTGACAAAAGCATAGGTTTTCTACTCCAACTGCTAATTACACACTTATTATAGGAGTCTATTGCCCAGGTGTTTCCAATTTTCCCAGTAGGCACACTTTTTTACTCCAACATGAAACATTGCTAGGAACACAAATATGGTTCCATAATGTATTTATGGCCCAGTGAACCCAGCAGGCAACAGAGTTGAACTGGAAAACGAGATAACACTAATTGATATATGGGGGATTCTTCAACTATGGGCACCTTTCTGTTGACTTTTAGAAAATGAACTCCCTAAAACACACTTCACACACTCGCATTCGTTTATTTTATTTGGCCATACTACCAGTGGATGTGCATGCATGATAAGAGAATTCAGTCATTTTTGTACTTTTTCTGAACCAGCGAAGTTAAATTATGTTTGACAGCAGTCTGTGGTGGAAATTACACTAGCTAGCAGTTTGTGTATTAATACACACTCTTTGCATACAGTTTGACTGGAAATGATTCACAATAAAAAATATTCAATTCACAAGTGATATTTACTGTGATTTTAAGTAACACTTTACAAAAATGTTGTTTGCAAAATAGTCAACCGAATATTTAACATGAACTAACGATTAAGAATACTTTCACAGTGTTTATTAATCTTGGTTAATGTTAGTTTCAACATATACAAATACCTAAAAAAGAAAAAACTAAACAATTATGTTAGCATTAGTAAATACAACATTAACTAACACGAGCAAACAATGAACAATGGTATTTTCATGAATGAACATTAACTGAGAATAATATACATGCATGTTGAGTTTGTGATGCATTAAATAATGTTAATGAATACGATCCCATATTGCGTACTGCTCTGATTGAGGGCGCTGAGCACATCAACAGCATGTGCGTGTCAGATGGACTACTACTGCTTTAGTGGTGCTTTATGGTTCTTTCGTGTCATATATGGAGCTTGACAGTAATGAAAATGACTAACAAATGGTATCGTATTTGGATCGGGCTTATTGGAGCGATACCCAATTCATCTAAAAACGTCAGTATCGGAGCTTAAACCGATCTATACTGTGTGTATATTAGTGGTGTAAAGGTTCAAATTTCTCATGGTTTTGGTATGGTTCAGTATTTTCTTTGTTCAAAAAAATACATATTACTGCCAAATCCAAAGAAATTTGGGAAACACTTCAACAGGTTTTCCCTTTAATAACAATCATTGGTTTACAACAGTAACCATAGTTTAACTAAGGCATTTGTAGTAAAATTGTAGTAACCACAATATAAACGTTACTGTCATTGTTACAATATATAGTTAAATCATGGTTACTATATAGAAACTACAGTATTACTGTTATAAAACCATGGTTAATTGTATCAAAACCATGATTTCTTCTCAGAAAACCATGGTGAGAGCAGTCATGGTTACTATAATATTACTATAGTAAAACCATGGTTAATTTTTGTCAGGGTCCTTAACTAAAAAAACTAACATTTTCTCTAATTACTATATTAACTTTTACCTGCACTAATACGCTACAAGCATCAACATTAAGTGCACTTCAAACTCATCTCAACCTATTTAATATTCGGAAGCTATACATCACTATAAGAGGAATAACCTTGCTATTAGAATGCATATGAGAAGGGATGTTGTGATAATGCTGCTTGAGTATTTTAATCAAACATGGAAATCCCACTTGCACAACCCAAGAGCTTTAGCTATTGTTTAATGTCTGTCCGAATAGGCACTGAGAGCATGCAGCTCTTTCCCTGGGTGATGTTGGTGTAAATTATGTATCGTGTATCAATGTATTATTATGACGCCATCTTAATGCCGTAAATCAAAGCACATTATTGACGCTCATGATAGATTACAGCCGTGCAAGGTAACAGGTTTGCAAGTGCACATGGGGACAAAGAACTTATTTTTTTGAGAAATGTCCTCTGGTCTAATGACACAAAAATTTATCTGTTTGACCATAATGACCATTGTTATGTTTGGAGGATAAAGTGTGAGGCTTGCAAGCCAAAGATCACCATCCCAACAGTGAAGCATGGGGGTGGCAGCATCATGTTGTGGGGGTGTTTTGCTGCAGGAGGGACTGGTGCACTAAACAAAATAGATGGAATCATGAGGAAGGGAAATTATGTGGATATATTGAAGCAACATCTCAAGACATCAGCCAGGAAGCTCGGTCACAAATGGGTCTTCCAAATGGACAATAACCCCAAGCATACCTCCAAATCTGTGGCAAAATGGCTTAAGGACAAAATCAAGGTATTGGAGTGGCCATCACAAATCCCTGACCTCAATCCGATGGAAATTTTTTGGGCAGAGCTGAAAAAGCATGAGCAAGGAAGCCTACAAACCTGACTCAGTCACACCAGTTCTGTCTGGAAGAATGGGCCAAAATTCCAGCAACTTACTGTGTTTGTCTAAGGTGTATGTAAACTTCTGACCTCAATGATATATTTAAACTCAGCAAAAAAGAAACGCCCCTTTTTCAGGACACTGTATTTTAAAGATAATTTTGTCCAAAAAAACTTTACAGATATTTACTGTAAAGAGTTTAAACAATGTTTTCCATACTTGTTCAATGAACCATAATTAATGAACATGCACCTGTGGAACGGTCGTTAAGAGACTAACAGCTTACAGACGATAAGGTCACATTTATGGCAATTAAGGTCACTGTTATAAAAACTTTGGACACTAAAGAGACCTTTCTACTGACACTGAAAAACAGCAAAAGAAATATGCCCAGGGTCTCTGCTCATCTGTGTGAACGTGATTTAGGCATGCTGCATGAGGCATGAGGACTGCAGATGTGGCCAGGGCAATAAATTGCAATGTCCGTACTGTGAGACGCCTAAGACAGTGTTACAGGGAGACAGGAAGGACAGCTGATCGTCCTCGCAGTGGCAGACCATGTGAAACAACACCTGCACAGGATCAGTACATCCAAAGTCACTGTAACGCAGACGTTGTTTTTGCCACACGTCATCGTGTTAGATCTAGCCGCAGCTGTCAAACAGAAAGAACAGGTGATACACTTGAGAAGCTATATACATTTGTATTCTGTTTAATGCACGCACATAATAAATATTCATAAAAATGTTACATGTACGGGTCAATAATTTAGACCTGTATGAATTTGTACATTTTAATTTCTAGACATTCAGTCTCACTGTGTTTGCTGTTTTGTGAGCTGTTAAGAATATCTTCAAAGAACTTTATTTCTATAAATAAAATAAGAGTTTTATTACGCAGAAGGATAAAGAATAGGGGACATGATCAAATACATTTCAAAGAAAAATATCAGTATGTGTTCTGGGGCCTGTTGAACTCACCGAACTGTCCATATCACACACAACAGCATCTGCATCTCATGATTGATTGACTGTCAAAAACACTCAATGATCCAATCAGTCTTTAAAACCAACAGGTCGTGTTTTACTGCCTTTTATATGAGTTTCTGGTGTTACACTTAAAACTTAAGTTTTAGTAAAGGCTTACTATTCAAAAAATAATAATTTTTCAGTTAAAAGGACGTTAAGTGTTTTTGATAGCTTTTGCAAGTAGCTTTTTTACTGGTTTGAACAGGATATTGAATTTATTTGTATGATTTGCTATTACTATGGAATCTAGTTATAGTAGTATGGCCGGTAAAAACTGTTTATAAAAATATTAATATTTAGCATTGGGCATTATTTCTTTAAGGTCACCACTTTGGGGGGAGAAAGTAAACTAAACTGAACACTTTTAGCTTTTTATCTAGTTTGCATATTCTTGTGTAGTATTTGTAATGAAAGCACGCATGCATCTTGACACAGCATGTTCTGTTAGCTCTTGAAAATGCTTGCTTTATTGTCCTGCTTCAAATCCAAGCAGGTGAAAGTTTGTGATACAAAACGAAAAGAAAGCTTACTGAGGCACCAACCTCTTTACGTCTTTTTGAAGTCAATGTACAGTAATGATGCATGCAGCTCAAGAATGGGAAGAATTGGGTTAGGCACAGAGGGAATAGTGTGAGGGATTTCTTTCTTGCAGTTCTCAATGATATTTATTCACAGCAGGGATGGGCTCAATGCAAATCCATGAGGTACTTGACTCTGCTGATCTTACACAATGAGTGGAGTTAAGTGGATTTCTCCTCATTGTAAAGCTGAGTTATCTAGCAATCAGTACTGCAGGCTTTAAGAAATCTAAGCTCTAGAGTTCTGAGTTTTTGGCTACCATTGACCTGCATATTGACAGACAAACTGTGTACAAAATGTACACTGTTAAACATTTCTGTAAATTTACTGCTAAATTCTAACAGCAATCTACTGTAATTCTTGTTGAAAGCTAGTGACATTTTGAACCATATATTTTAAAACCCAAAGTGTAGTACAGATCTGTGGCTTATTGTCAGTGTTCATGCTGTTGATAAAAACAATTCTGGATCCAAACCTGTCACCCTCATTCTTCACCTGTCTACATGTCTATTGTCTATTATTTAAGAGTCTATTGATAATGGTGAATTGTCAATTAGACACATACAGCTATCAACACTCAGCATACAAAACTCAACAATGATGACAATCAACAATCATACTTTTAGATTAAAAGTAAAACCTGAACCTTAAAAAACAAGTAACTAAAACTGCAATAAAAACAACAGAAAAATAAACCATTAAAATTAATGTAATTTCTTCATGTCGCAGTGCATGCTGGGAACTGAAATGACAACATAGTACTGTAGATCTGTACTGTAATTACTTTGAAAAACAGTCGCTGTCAATATTTAATGAATACAGTAAAAAGCTGCATTTGAGGTTTACATTGTGCTCTATATTTGCTGTAAATTGCTGCCAGTATTTTACTGTAAATATTTTAGGATATTTTTACAGTGCGTCCTACCAACAAATCTTGGTTTGTTTTGCAGAAGAACGAAAGTTTGAGTTTGAGAGAGTTTGGGTGAGGGTGAGTAAAACATGAGATCATTTTCATTTTGGGAATTGGGGTTGTACATAAAATGGGTTGAGGTTAGAGTTAAGGTAAGGCTTAGTACCTAGTAATTACTGTAGTTGTTGTAATATAGTACATACATATAGAACAGTATTGTAAAATAAAATGCTACCTTTTTTTAATCTTGCAATCTAAATCAGGCAAATGGTTTCATCAAAACATATGCTATGGTTTTTGGATTAATCTAATTGATACTTTTCTATCTAAGATTGCCCAGTTAGGAAATAAATGCATTAATCTCAAATGTATTAAGATGTATTAAGATCACACATAAATATTAGACATTATAGCCTAATGAGAGCAGCAAGACAAAGAAGTTGGACTTGTATTTGTAAATCGCAGATGGTCATGGGCACGAAACAGAACAACACAGTTTTGTGACCCAAATGTGGAGCAGCCCGCTGTGGGACTACAGCTATGGCCTGGTCCATGAGTTTCCACATGCTTCTGCATTGTCTGTGTGCCCTTTGCCCTGTGCAGACACAGATCACCCAGATTAATTCAACATTTTATTTTGTTGTTATTCTCTACATCCTCACAAATTGAAATGAGTTCATGGCTGCACTTCACTTGTTATATGGCAGTGTCAAAAGGGCATCTAGCTCTGTTGTCACTCCTGGGAAAATTGGACAACAATTTGTTACATGAAATTCCAACATACTGTGCATGACAGTCATCCGACAGTTGCCTGTAAATACGAGGACTATGAGGAAGTATTCAAAGGAGGCAAGCTGTCATGGAGATGCCAGATAAGGTGATCTTACATTCACATGCTGAAGACATTGTTACAGGTCCTGTTTTAGGTGATCCAATCACAAGTGGATAGGCGAGGCACTGTTTACATTTGCTAATAACATGCATATCCTGTGACAACATGTGTTTGAATTTCAAGGGGAAGATCTTTGAGTTTGTGACTGCATACATTACCCACAAGTGTATTACTGCATGATAATAAATCGCAAAAAAGTGGGGAAAAAAGAAAGTTAAACAAAATGTTATACTTTCATATTAACCTACGCAAATATGACATTTCAAGGATAATTCTCAGTTATTTTAGTGGTGTACCTGCATTAATTAAACTTTAAACGTGCATTCAAGCATGTGACGGTAACGGTAACGAAATTATATTACGTTGCTCCTTACATGTACTGCAGAAGTTCTTAAATGTCCACTGAGTGGCGCTAAAAGCAAGTTAAATGTTTTTCCAAACAGATGATTTATTATGAAGCTTAATTCTCTATTGAGTTTTGAATCAAGAATGCCTGTTATCTACTATAAAACTTAAACTTAAAAAAGTGTTTACCTTGGGATTTTTTTTTGCGGTACAGTTGTGCACGCGTCCACAAGCCCACAACGCCAGACCCGTATTAATGTGTGTTGGTCAAAGAATAAATGAAAACAGGGGTGTCAAATTCAATTTCAGCCTGGGTCACATCAGGGTTTATTTGTGCCCTCAAAGGGCCCTTAGAAAATGTGACACCAGCACCTGCTTTGGTAGAACTCATGCAGTCACCGTTAATGTTACATGTTACGTGTATTGAAATGCACATTTGACAGTACAGCACTAATTTTGAGGTTGGAATGCAGCTGAAAATTATTATATTAACAACAGTAACATCTGTGGAAATAACGAACACCTAAATTGTAATGTTCTGACAGTGTGACTAAGTTTGGTCTTCTTTATAGATTCCTTTCATCAGGCTCCTACTAATTAAACTTCAGCCATGTCTTGGAATTTCTGAAGGCAAACAACACAGCTTACATTTTTCTACAATCAGAGAGCATTAAAGAGTACAGATTTTATACAGATAGAAAACTGTCCTTTCCCAAGGGGAAGACACCAGGGAGACCACACATGTACTGGGCCGGCATTGAGTTTCTCCGCAAACTCACCTGCCACAGGGCTAAAGCTGCATACACACTGCTAGCGACATCGCGCGAGACAGCGACACCATTCCATTCCATTCATTTTCAATAAGAGCTGGCGACTTCCAGCGACACAAGCTGTCCCGACCGTTGGCGACCAGATGTGAGCGTGTCCAGCAATGTGACAAAGTTGAGACAAGTTTAACTTTATTCAGATGAAGAGCGACTTACGGGAGCAACAGCCAATACAAGAGAAGACGGTAGAGCTCACGTGATCCTTCTCTCTCTCTCGGCTCCTTCAGGAATGGAAAGATCAGGGGACACTCTCTGCAGCAGCTCATCAAACTGGGTCCTGTCAAGCCTGAAGTACTGCTGGAACCGGACTTCATCCAGCCGCAGCTCCTGCACCAGCCGGTGGTACTCACCGTGCTGACTACGAGATTTAATGGTTTTGTGGACCCAGACATACCGGCGTTTGCGTTTTCTCCACAGATAAACAGCCGCTATGGCAAAGAGCACGCCTTGTTTCTCATTCATCTTTGATATAAAGCATTTTATGTACTGATTCCATTTAGATTTAGTCTTTTCCCTCCAAAATGTTTGTTTTTAGTGGCAAGAAAACTGATTCGCTGTCAACAGCAATGGAATGGCATCCGTGAATGTAATTTATAAACGTTACTACTCAACCAGTAGTGGGAATGCCCACTAGCGACCTAACCGCCAGCCATGTGATCGTAAATTTTGAAAATGTTATAGACAAAGGACAAAAGGACAAAGTCGCTGGCAGTGTGAACGCAGCTTAAGCAGGAAGGACATCCAGGGTCCAAGACTTCATGAACATGGCTGGGGGGTAAAAAGTGCACGTCTCCCCCTCCAGGAGGCGGATAGCAAGCGGTACACCCAGCCAGTTGTCCCACAAACGTACCCTTTCTTACCTGACAACACACAGGATGAAACTGGCCCAAACTGGAGATTGTAGAACCTCGCAAAGGTGTTTGGTGTTGCCAGGCCAGCTGCTCTGCAGATGTCTGCTAAAGAGGCACAATTTGTCAGGACCCACTCCTGTAGCCCCAAGGGGGAGGCATGCCCTGGGCATAATATGCCAAAACGATTGTGTCAATGACCCAGTGGACGATCCTTTGTTTGGAGACAGCGTTCCCTTTCCACCAAAGCACACAATGAGCTGCTCAGAGCATCTAAATCCAATCAGTCCAAATAGATGTGCAAGCCCGCACTGGACACAGCAATAACAAGGCTGGGCTGGCTGTGGCTGTGAGTGGTGCTCCGAGCCCTGGAACAATCATCAAGCCACAAGGTTTCAGGGCTGGATGGAGGGTTCCACGCCAGCCCAATGCTCGCAGCAGCGTCGGCCTGCGACTGGGTGACCGCACCCGAAGGTGGGAGCCCAGTTGAGTCCTTGACGTCAGACTGGATCAGCCCGCTCTCCAATGCTGCGATCAAGAGCTCATCCACTTCGCGAACCCCGAATAAGATCGCTGACTTGGCATAAGACCAGCTGGCGGTATCATCGCAGAACCAGACCGGGGAAAAGGAGCGTCCTGGGGAATGGGAGGTCCGTGGGTGGTTATCCGGCAGAGCGGCTCCCATTGGCGTCCCCAAATCGATACGGCCTCATACCCTTAGATAGAAGGAATGCTGGGGTGGCTTTCCCTCTGATGAAAGTTGCCATGGTCATGCAGTGAGAAAATGACCCGTCCACGAATGCTGTATAAGTGGTTGCGAGCCAGCTCCTTTTATACCTGTATGTCCGTGGGAGTGGCATGTAAATTCCACTCGTCAATTCCCATTGGCCTTTTCTCAAAAATCAGAGCTGTTTGGCTCTCCCAAGGGCGACCCCTAGTGTCACTACATCGACACAATGTCGAGGGATTGACAGATAGGGAACTATGGTTTTTATATAAAGAACTATGGTAGTTTTGCAATGAAAAAAACAGCAGTCTGAATACATTTAGAATGTTTTTGTGCCACAACTACCATAGGTATTACAGTGCAGTTAGTGTTACTATAGTAAATGGTAAATTTTTGTATGTGTTGTGATTTGAGAATTGAAAAGCCTTCGATTTATGTTTTGTCCAGTTTTCTTGGTCAGTTCTGTTTAGAATGTGGGGGCTTAAACTAGTTTCATCACTGAGACATAAGAGTTTTGCAACAGACAATTCTGTACCTTATTCAAACAGGTTTTGGGATCCCCTCTGCGCATCTCACTGGTTTGCGGACGCTCAAATAACTGCACTTGCTCTGCCCTCGTTCTGTTATAATTAAGCCGTGTTGATAATTGACCCATGAAGTGCTGTTTCATTCCAATTTTGGGGGAAGGTTTATTTATATTAATGAGGAAAGAGCTAACTGATTGTTCAGTGAAACATTGTGATCCCCTTCCATCCTACGTTTTGAAATGAGCTTGCGGGCCACTTGAAATGTAGCGAGTTTGACACATGTGGTTATGCGGTGACGTCACTGTGCGTAAGTGCGTGTATTTGTGTGTGTGTGTGTGGTGGGGTCCCTTTCCTAGTGGAGAAAGCACACAGCTGACTGGGGCTGGCAAGCGTAATGTGGCATCAAGAATATTAAATTAACCATGTGAAATCCCAACAGAAGCGCTCGTACTTCAACAGTGACGCAGCACCTCAATGCATATAAGGGAAACACTGTTAAAGCTAGATGAGACTCATAAAAGCAAATGTGACATGTGACAATTGCTGAAGCAACAATGTCATATTGTGATGCTTCTTTGACAGCTTTGGCTCAGGACGCCTACCCCAGCACTTTGCATCGCAAATGCAGTTGAGTTTCTACACAATTTGATTGTGACAAAACAAGTTTATAAGTGCAGTTGGTTATATAACAAACGTTAAAATGTATCGCTTTACATTACATGCACTTTAGTAAAACGTCTTTATCGCCAAATCTGGCCTGACACACTGATATCTTAGGTCATAAGTTTAAATAAATTCACACATAACTAGGCTAAGTAACTAATTAAATTAGTTCTGGCCTCTCCAGGTCCAGGTACACATTATGAGTCAGGTCACTAGCCATTTAAACCATTTGGCCAAGCTGGCCCAGGCACAAACAGATTTTGTTCAGGAGTGTTGGCTATGCAGAAGCCAAGTGCTTTCATATGTATTCACGTTCTTGTGCCAAGTGTGTTTTGGGCTGAAGTGTTTATGAATAGATAAACTGACGTTTTACTTGTGATTTGTGTGAATTTAAATAAAAGTCTATAATATTTTCAAAATTTACAATCACATTTTTTTTAGACACAAATTTCTGCAAAGTTTAAAACTCTTGTTGTTTTACAGTGGTTGATTGACAAGTGAGTAGGGTACTTCACATTTACAATACAAACACAATGTTTTCCAAAGTGTTTTACGTTCCCCTTCTGTCGCTCTCTCCACGTTGTGTCGGAGAAGCGACACTAGGGGTCTCTCTTGAGCGCCGATAGTCACCTCTGATCTTATTGAAAAGGGCCAATGGGAGTTGGCAGTTGGTATTTGCATACCCCGCCCCCGGACATACGGGTATTTAAGCGGGGCAAATACGGGAGTTCATTCAGAAAATTTCTTCGGAGCCGATGGTCTGTCTGCAGTTTGCTGCGAGTTACATGCCACTTAAACGTTCCTGTTTTCCTCTGACGATCTGCATGCTGTTGGATCTTGACGGCGCACAACAGCGGCTTTCTCCTTCTCAGTGCACGGCGTGCATTGTTGCCCCTGAGCTTCGACAGCGCAGACACGCATACACACACACTGTGTATTAAAAGAGTTTTTACTAAAAGAGTAATTTTCTCTAAAAGAGCAAACACAGCGCTGAGCGCCCTTTTGAGGACGCTCCTTTTCAAGATGCCTTTCCGCCCCTGTGTCGTTCCTGGATGCGGTAGAGTGCTCTCTGCTTCAGACGGCCACAGGCGCTGTCTCATGTGTTTGGGCCGCGATCACACCGAGGCGGCGTTTGTGGATGGTTCATGTTCTCACTGCGAGAACATGACCATGACCACGTTGCGGTCGCGGCTCGCTTTCAACAGAAAGCATGCCACCCCAGCTGCACCCCGCATTGCTCCTTCTTCCCACGGGATTAAGGACGGTGCGGTTGGCGCTGGGGGCGATTTGGGGGCGGCAGCGGGTGCAGTTTCACCGGGTAGCCCCCCCCCGCGAGCCGAGGGCATCCCCCTGCGAGGAAACCAGCTCCTGCTCCGCCTCAACCCGGGCCCAGCTCTCAGCCCCAGCGTCGAGCACTCCACAGGCGGCGCACGCCCCCTGTCTCACGAACCCCCTCCAGGACCCGGAAGGCTCCCAAGCATTCCTGAGACAGCCGACCCAGAGCCGAAGACGTTAGCTCCAGAGGTGGTAAGACCGCTCCGTCCCCCGGTGGAGGGCCGGGAGGAGAATCCTTTGTTTTTTCATTTGCCACACCCCTGACGGGGGCTGTGGTACCCACATTCTCAATAAAAGAGCTATTTCCTTTGCCTCTGGGTCACCTGGCCCGCAAATGCCGTTTTCACGGCAATGTGCTTTCAGATCACAACAGTCCCGGTACACCGGACGTGGCGATCCCGCCTGCCCACGACTGTCCCCCGGCCGGCCGGTTCAGACGAGTCCAGAGGACGCCAACATCAGACCTCCTCCTCAGTCAAGAACCCGCCCCCTGCCGGGCGCGCGGAGCAAGGTAAATGCTTTGAGTCTATTCTCAGCACCTCAGCCTCAGGCCGCAACGAAGCTGCCCGATGCTGCATTACCTGTTCTGCCCCGCTGCGAGGCCCCACCAGGTACGTCCAAAATACTCGTCCCTTTGGTGCCCCTAGCGCAGAGCTGGGAAGCGTGGCTTTCTCTTCCCAACGCATCACGCTGGCTGCACCGGACCATTCGACTCGGTTACGCAATTCAGTTTGCCCGGCTCCGCCCCTTCAGGGGCGTCCGCTTCCGCAGTACACGGCGAGCACGCCAGTTCCCTGCGCGCAGAAATCGCGACCCTCTTAGCCAAGAGCGCGGTAGAGCCCGTCCCTCCAACCGAAATGAGGAAGGGTTTCTACAGCCCTTACTTCATTGTACCCAAGAAAGGCGGCGGCTTACGACCAATCCTGGACTTGCGAAGTTTTCAATCGGGCCTTGTTAAAACTCCCGTTCAAAATGCTTACGCAGAGAAATATTCTGGCTGGCGTTCAGCATCTAGATTGGTTCGCAGCGGTGGACCTGAAAGACGGCGTACTTCCACGTCTCAATTCTGCCACGACACCGACCCTTCCTACGGTTCGCGTTCGACGGCCAGGCGTTTCAGTACAAAGTCCTCCCCTTCGGCCTGTCTCTGTCCCTCGGCGTCTTCACGAAAGTCGCAGAGGCGGCCCTTGCCCGCTCACGAGTAGCCGGCATCCGCATTCTCAACTACCTCGACGACTGGCTCATCCTAGCACACTCTCGAGAGTTACTATGCACACACAGAGACCAGGTGCTCAGGCACCTCAGCCGCTTGGGGCTTCAGGTCAACTGGGAAAAGAGCAAGCTCACTCCGGTTCAGTGCATCTCTTTTCTCGGGTTGGAGTTAGACTCAGTCTCAATGACAGCACGTCTCACGAGCGAGCGTGCTCAGTCGGTGCTGGACTGCCTCGCTTCCTTCAAGCCAGGCACAGTGGTCCCTCTAAAACTTTTCCAGAGGCTCCTGGGGCATATGGCGTCCTCCGCGGTGGTCGCGCCGCTGGGGTTGATGCATATGAGACCACTCCAGCACTGGCTCCAGACTCGAGTCCCGAGACAAGCATGGCATTGCGGCATGCATCGGGTAAGGATCACCCCCGCCTGCCTCAAAACACTCCGACCCTGGACATACCTCTGCTTTTTACGGGCAGGAGTGCCCCTGCAGCAGGTGTCCTGACGCGTACTGGTCACAACCGACGCCTCCCGGTCTGGGTGGGGTGCCGTGTGCAGCGGGCACGCAGCAGCGGGCCGTTGGAAAGGGGCCCTGCTGCGTTGGCACATCAATTGCCTGGAGTTGCTGACCATCCATCTTGCTCTCAGGAAGTTCCTCCCATTAGTTCGGGACAAACATGTCCTCGTGAGATCGGACAGCACCACGGTGGTGGCGTACATAAATCGCCAAGGCGTGACGCTCCGCCACATGTAACAACTTCGCCCGCCGTCTCCTCCTATGGAGCCAGCAGCGACTCAAGTCACTGCGTGCCACTCACATCCCGGCAAGCTCAGCGTCGTAGCGGACGCGCTATCACGACAACGCCTGCCCAGCGGGGAGTGGAGGCTTCACCCCCAGTCGGTCCAGCTGATTTGGGAACGGTTTGGCAAGGCCCAGGTAGACCTGTTCGCCGCCCAGGAAACCTCCCACTGTCCGCTCTGGTACGCCCTAACAGAGGCTCGCCTCGGGACAGACGTGCTGGCACACAGCTGGCCCTCGGGGCTACGCAAGTACGCATTTCCCCCAGTGAGCCTTCTTGCACCGGTGCTGTGCAAGGTCAGGGAGGACAAGGTGCAAGTCACGTTGGTGGCCCCCTACTGGCCCACTCGGACTTGGTTCTCGGAACTCAGGCTCCTCGCGACAGCTCCTCCCTGGCGAATTCCCCTGAGAAAGGACCTCCTCTCTCAGGGACGGGGCACGCTCTGGCACCCGCGCCCAGACCTCTGGAACCTCCACGCCTGGTCCCTGGACGGACGCTGAAGAGCTAACCGGCTTACCGGCACCGTTGTGAATACCATCAACCAAGCCAGAGCCCCTCTACCAGGCACCTTTTTGCCCTAAAGTGGCACTTTTTCGCAGATTGGTGTTCTTCCCGAGCCGAAGACCCACAGAGATCGCTGATTAGGTCAGTGCTTCTGTTCCTACAGGAGAGGCTGGACAGGAGGCTGTCCCCGTCCACCCTCAAGGTGTATGTTGCCGCTATCGCCACCACCACGATCCTGTAGACGGCAAGTCTTTGGGTAAGCACGACCTGATCCTCAGGTTCCTGAGAGGCGCTCGGAGGTTGAATCCCTCTCGGCCAGGCCTAGTTCCCTCCTGGGATCTCTCGGTAGTCTTGGCAGGACTCCAGAGACCTCCCTTCGAGCCGCTCGAATCAGTTGGACTCAGGGCCCTCTCTCTTAAGACGGCCCTGCTGATCGCTCGCCTCCATTAAGAGGGTTGGGGACCTGCAAGCGTTCTCTGTCAGCGACACTTGCCTGGAGTTCGGTCCGGCAGATACGTCTGTGATCCTAAGACCGCGACCGGGCTATGTGCCCAAGGTTCCTACCACACCATTCCGAGATCAGGTAGTGAACCTGCAAGCGCTGCCCCGGGAGGAGGCAGACCCAGCCCTTTCGTTGCTGTGTCCAGTGCGCGCCCTGCGCATTACCTGGACCGCACACAGAGCACCAGACGCTCTGAGCAGCTCTTTGTCTGCTTTGGGGGATGGCAGAAAGGGAATGCCGTCTCCAAACAGAGGCTCGCCCACTGGGTTGTCGATGCCATCACACTGGCTTATCACACCCAGGCCATGCCCCTACCCTTACGGGTCCGAGCTCACTCAACAAGGGGTGTTGCATCCTCGTGGGCACTGGCCAAGGGCACCTCCCTAGCAGACATCTGTAGAGCCGCGGGTTGGGCAACACCCAACACCTTCGCGAGGTTTCACAACCTCTGCGTTGAGTCGGTTGCATCTCGTGTTTTCTCAGTTCCGAGCCCGTAGAACTCGGTAACACGTAGACCGACCGGCCGGGTGGATCGCTATGCTCAGCGCCTTTTCCTGACGCCAAGGTAAAGTAGTGCGCCTTCTTCCCAGGGCGTCCCACTCCGAAGTCGGGCCTCTGGTCGATTCCTCCCCAGCCCTCCGGGTCCAGCGGTTCAGCGGAGGAACTCGCCGACCCAAGCCACTGCGTGGTACCCTGATGGCCACCCCGTACTGGTATAGGGGCTCCACAGGTAAAATAAGAAGGCCTCCTGTTCGGACTCCCCTGTGTGTAATTCCACGGTTCTGTCCCCTTACGAAGGACCCCGTGTCTCCCTTAGGCAGTTACAGCTGCCTCGGTTGCCGTGCTGTAGCAACTCCCCCTTTCGAGGCTGGATCTACCACTGCACCATACTTTCCACACGAGCCCTAAGACGGCCGTGTGACGTGTCTACCACTTTTCCTCCCCAAGAAAAAGGGCAGGTGTGGTCTCCACAGGGTCTGGGTAAGACCCCCTTCCCTATATGCGTGTAAGGGCCCCGGCCGTGATTGCTCTATGCGAGAAACATAGAGAGAAAAGAGGCCCAGCCAGGCTGGCCCGTTCCCATGTTGGCAAACATCGCCTTGTTCCCTCCCAGGGTAACTAGAAGGACTCCGATGTTCTTATGGGGCATTGGGGAAGGGTACGTGCAGCCAGGTACAGACGATGCGTGGCACTGGATGAAATCCCTGCCCGCCTCTGTATCGGTGGTCCACGTACAAGGTTCAGCGCATGGCAAGATTGGAATGGGTCCCCTAGTGTCGCTTCTCCGACACAACGTGGAGAGAGCGACAGAAGGGGAACGCTTGGTTACGTATGTAACCTCCGCTCCCCGAGGGAGGAACGACACGTTGTGTCTTTCCTCCGCCATGTCGCTGAACCGAGCCACTGTTGTGGCCGGACCATTTCGGCTCCTCAGAAAAATCCTGAATGAACTCCCGTATTTGCCCCGCTTAAATACCCATATGTCCGGGGGCGGGGTATGCAAATACCGACTGCCAACTCCCATTGGCCCTTTTCAATAAGATCAGAGGTGAATATCGGTGCTCAAGAGAGACCCCTAGTGTCGCTTCTCCGACACAACGTGTCGTTCCCTCCCTCGGGGAACGGAGGTTACATACATAACCAAACGTTTACACCTGTATTTAGTGTTATTCTGTTTCAAATGGATCACCTACAAAGGATGTTAAAGGGTTAGTTCACCCAAAAATGAAAATTCTCTCATGATTTACTTACTTTTAAAGCCATCCCTGATGTGCATGACTTTCCTTCTTCAGCAGAACCGAAGTGAAGATTTTTAATCAAATTTCAGCTCAGTTTGTCCATGTAATGCATGTAAATGAGCTCCATTAGAGTGCTGGCTGTTTGATGGTTTAAAAGCCAAATATAGGCTGCATAATAGTAATCCACCTGACTCCAGTTGATCAAATAATGTCTTCTGAAGCAAACCGATAGGATTTGTAAGAAACAAATCGATAATTAAAATGTTTTTAAATTTAAACCGTTGCTTCCGACCAGCGCTGTGTTACTGTTTGAAATGAACTCTCGCGTGACATTCGTTCATCTGTTGTATACAAAGCGTGTGCTTCCGACTTCTCACGTGAACATGCCATAGCGCTTACTTCACGGATGCATTGACTGCTGGCAGAATGTGATTTTTTAAAGTTAATAAGGTTCAAATTGTCTATTTATTTTTTAACACAAACCTATCGATTTGCTTCAGAAGACATTAATTGATCTACTGGCATTGTGTGGGTTACCTTTATGCTAAATATACCTTTTGGACCATCAAACAGCCAGCAGTCTGATGGCACCCCTTTAACATGCATTGTATGGACAAACTGAGCTAAAATATGCTTAGAAAAATCTTCACTTTGGTTTTGCTGAAGAAGGAAAGTCATACACATCTGGGAAAGCTTAAAAGTAAGTAAATCATGAGAAAATTTTCAATTTTGGGTGAACAAATCCTTTAATACAAGGTGTAAATGGGCCAGAGTTATTGTTTACATTTTTAAATGGACAATACAGTTCCCATGAAGACAGGATGTTTTTTCCTCAACAAAAGCTTTGGATCACCAAGTGCATGAAGGAACTGAAGAAAAACTCAAGTGAGCCGCTACTTAAAGAAGAATTATAAGAGAAAACTCTACATGAATAAGAGAGTAGACTTTAAAAGAAACCCACAAACTAAGTGCTAGAGTGGATATACTATAGCACAGTTTTTGAGCCCAAATATGGAGCAGTTCACTGTTAAACTATAGCTATATTCCTTGCACTGAGTGTCCACATGCTGTTGGAAGCTTCATGTTCACTCTGACCTGTGCGGACTTTGGAGGCAATGTATGTTCTGGTCGGTAAACACCACAAATTACCGAAATCACTCGTTCTCATGCATTAATCTCCACCCTTGGAAATTAAATGAGTTTGTGGTTGCACTGCTGGACATAAAAGCACTGTGGACTTGTTATAAGGCAGTGTCAAAAGGCATCTAACTCGTTTCTATCCCTGGGCAAATTGGACCACAACTTGTTATCTGACATCCCAACATACAGTACAAGACAGTCATCTTAAAGACTGGGGGATCTTCTTGGAGTCACCCGTTGAAGACGACAGTTGGTTATTTTAGCAACCACATCACATACAGTTTCCATGAAGTTAGTTCCTCAACAAAAAAGCTTTGTATCACACCTGACGTCCATGAAAACCTGAAAGACTTGTTGAACAGAAGAAGACATTCAGGTGTGGGAATAACTAAAGTGAGTGTACAGGTAGTACAGAAAGAGAAAGCTCTACTTGTATAAGGGTACAGGAGTGCAGCCTTCAAAAAAAGACCACATGAGGTGTGGAATGAACCATCACTACAGTCTAGTAGGATAGTGCAGAAGAACTTGGGCAACACATCAACACTCTGACCCAGTGCTTGACCCAACCTTGCATCAGTTCGCCATATGACAAATACCTGTTGTATTATTCGACCAAAATCACACATGTTGGTGTTTGATCTCCAGCTTGCTAACTGAGTGCTTTATTAGAATAAAACTAATTCCAGACTCCCCCTAATTTCCACTTTTCCCCTACTTTTTAATATCTAAAAATGCACTGCAAGTAATTCAAAGGCAAAAGTTTCTAACTCAATTTCTCTCCCATGTGACCACACTGGTAGTTGCTGGAGTTGTTTATCACTGCAACTGTTGTCAAAGTGCTGTATGATAATAGTTATTGTTCTTTTATCTCTACAGCTCTTGCCAACAGACCCTCCGAAAAAACCAGACCCGGTCACCTCAGAAACGGTGATCTTTTGGGGTCTACGCTTATGGCAGATTGTGGGCATTTTCTCCATGTTCATCTTAGCAATTAGTAAGTGTTTAAAAGTATTAATCTTACGTCAACATTAATGTTTATCTTACATTAACTTAAAGGAATATTCCAGCTTCAATACAAGTTTAGCTGAGTCGACAGCATTTGTGGCATGATATTGAGTACCACATAAATATATTTTGACATGCAAAAATCTGGGTTCCAGTGAGGCACTTAGAATATAAGTGAATAAGGCCAATCCATAAACATTAAAATACACAAAACCATTTCAAAACTATAGCCACAAGAAGTACACAAGATGTGTGTTAACATGATTTTAGTGTGATAAAATTGTTTAATCTTTTCTGTGTAAGGTTTTTGCCAATTTTTTTACTTTGTTACCATGACAATGTAATGTCAACAAACACTAAAATGACTGTAAAAAGACAATTTTGTGGAAGGTGCTTTTATTAAATTATTATCTTCACATTTGTGCCTTTAAACCCTCCAAAAATTGTCCCCATTCACTTCCATTGTAAGTGCCTCACTGTAACCTTGATTTTTGCTTCTTTTATTTTTTTTGCCTAAACTAGCATTTTCATTTGGCTTTCATTCTAAGCAATCAACTTTATGCCACAAATGCTGTCGATTTAACCTAACTTGCATTGGACCCAGAATATTCCTTTATGTTTATCTGACGTTATCTTAAGTCAATATGACATGGCATTCCTAACACCTTTTGCTTTCGTAATGTAACATATTAACAAGTGAGTCAGGATATTCAGCAAGACAAATATTTAGAATGGCACTTGATTTTGTAGTATAATGATTGCTATCAAACAGGTTTCCTGAACACTCCCCCCATCTTCCATTGGTAGGACAAATCAGCCTGATCTCATTATTATTTGTAGGTATTCATCTGTAACATATTTTTGTACATTTGGATAGATACAGAAACGTACAATAGGGAAATACTGACAGCATCTAAAACTTAACCGCTTTTTTATATGTACATTTAGGAATCCTTTATAAGAAATATATATTTGTAGTGTATAGTTTGTTTTTATTTACTATTTTTATATATTTTATATCTCAGACCCCACCCCTAAACATATCGATTTCTCAAAATTAATTGGAAATAAATTTGGTTTCAATATAATATTATATAGATATTTTTGAGCCTCTTATCCCACACCTAAACCTAAACCTAACCTTAACAATTGATTAACAATGTACAAATGTAACAGGACCATAAATGTAATCACAATACTTTAAATTGCACAGAAAAGTAGAGAAGTAATCCAAAAACATGTGCTGCATTTAAAGTGCTCTCTAACAGCATACAATAACTTTTTGTGATGTAGAGTATGCACAGCAAAATCCCTGGTGTCTCCACGAGTCCACTCTACAAGAGTGTTAAAAACGAACACTTAAGCTGTGCTGAATCTACACTTTCTACAGTCATGTGCAGACTGCTGGCAAATCTGGGTTTTTCTCAAATCAGATCTTTACAGGCAGACTGTTCGCACTATTAATTGCAAGTGATCAAATCAGATTTGTGCGTTCAGACGTGAGCAACCTATCTGCATGGGTTGCTTTGGTAATGATGTAGATGTACCTACGTGGCGATGCTTTCAAAACAGCTGCGGGAAAAATGGAGGTGCATCACCTTGCTCTCCAAATAAGCACCCTGTCCTGTCCTTAACTCCTCCGTTGCACAAGAAAAACTCCTCGACGGAGGAGACTGGTAAATATTGTGATGTTCCGTGCTGCAGTCATCGATTTGTGATGTCATTGTTGTGTGTCGCGTTAAGAGTGATGCAAAAGACCATTTGAAATCCGAATTGAGCAGCCAGAGTGTCCGGACTAAGACGCATCTGATCAAATCAGATTTCAATCGCATTTGAAACCAACTCCCGATGTGGTTTGAATCAGATTCAGAAAAATCTGATTTCATGTGTGTTTTTGCTGTCCAGACTGTCAAAAACTCATCTGGGTACAATCCGGATATGCAAAAAGTCTGATTTTTAGTGGCAGTCTGAACAAGGCCTTATTAGTGTTGCATGTTAAATTGCCCAAGCAGATAATTAAATAAAGTAGGTACACTCTCTGAATGATGATCAATCATTAGTGATGACACCTGCTGTTAACAAACAGAGTCTACTGAAGGAAAGAGGAACAACAAGAACAAGAGAACAAACCATCAGACACCACAACAATTGAATCTGTCTTACTGAGATTTACATCAACTGCAAATAAAATATATTATTGGACTACAATCTCTCAATATGTCATGTGAGGATGTTTAAGAAATGTGGGTTATTTTATTTTTCATATGTGCACAAAATATATTTTTAATAGATGTTTGTCTCTATTTAGTGTTGCTGATGTCATTTTGTTTCATTTGAAGTCACCATTATTGTGATTAGTGTTCACTTTGGCTAGACATTTGACCTTTGCATATATACTGTATATTATGTGATTTTTTTTTCCAGCTACTGTATGATGGTTTAAGAGAAACTTTGTGATGCACTATGGAGAGGTTCGTTTCAAGTACCTCATTGAATCATTATTCAAAGTGTAAAGAATAGAAATAATAGATTAATTTAAAGTTTGAATTTACTATGGAAATATAATTTGTAAATCATAGAGGAAAATGAGTTGTAGAGATGGGCAGCTTGATACTAAAGTACTTCCGATACTTATGTGGTATTAAGAATATCAATCCTCACATAAAACTATTGATTCTGCAGTTTTTTTTTTTACAGTTTATTTTATTATTTAGGTTACATGAATATTAAAGCATCTCATATGCTTCGAAGTGGAAAATTAAATGAGCGAACTGTTGCATGGCATCTGAACTATTTTTTTCTTCTGCTCATCTTTTTTGTAATTAACATTTTTTATTAAATCAATAATACAATAATAAAGAAAATCAAATATATATATATATATATATATATATATATATATATATATATATATATACACAAACAACATTTAAACCCCACAACCACTCCTCCCCTCCCAATCCCCAACCCCGCCCCAAACAAATATCCCTGTGGTAACATATGAGTACATATACAGAAAAAAGCAAACAAACACACACAAACAAATTTTAAATATAATAATCATACTCAACCAAAACTACACTTCTTTCTCCAGGTCCAACTCCGAGAGCCCTCCAAAAACTCAAAATAATGGTCCCATTTCACGACAAACAAATCTAAGTTACCTCGTCTTCCCAATGACACCTCTTCAAAAGCCATCACCCTCCCCATCTAAGTGCACCACTCCAGAAATGGGGGTGCACCAGCTGACCTCCAACCCCTCAAAATAATCTGCCTGGTTATCATCACACAGGTTAGAACCCAATTCTCTATGTGACTATTCCCCATATCAATGACTGCCCCAAAACACAAAGTCTGGGGCAAAATGAAACCCGAGTGCCCACCACGTCGCACACAAAATTCTGAACTTTCAACCAGAATTTCTGGATCTCAATACACCACCAAAAAACATGGGCTGTGTCTCCATCCTCCGATTGGCATCGCCAGCAGGTGAGTGTGTCTTTAAGACCAAGCCTATACAATCTAGAGGGTATATGTAATATCTTCAATTGCATAAGACACACCCTTGCATCTCTAGATGCAGACTTGGTGTTTTTAAGAATCCTAGCCCACACTCCCTCCTGCAATATTTCCACAGTTGAAATCTTTCTCTCATAATCTCTTGATAGAAGTTAAAGCTCCATCCCTGAGACTCTGAATTAGCAGGGAGTAATACACTGATGCCTCATGACCTTTTCCAAAATCAGAAATCACCACTTCCAGAGTATCTGCCGCTTTAGAGGGGTGTATGCTACTCCAAAAAACAGCACAGAGTGGGTGGCGCAGCAGTAAATACCAATAAAACTGAGATCTGGGGATCCCATAACATTGAACCAAATTTTCAAAGGATCTCAACACTCCACTATCATATAGGACACAGAGTGTAGTAACCACCCTCACATTCCACTCTGACCAGCAGAAAAGAGACTTAATACATAATTTTGGGTTCTACCAAATGCAACAATTAAATAAATGTCCGAGTTTAACACTCTAGACAATTTTGTCCATACCGAATGAAAATGCTAAATAACGGGATGTAACCAAACTTCTCCGATTTTGATAGAAAGGCTTTGCATTGGCAAAATAGGGTCAAGAACTTCATGTTCAATACCAAACCAGGGAGGGGCTCTCTCAGGTGGAAGTGACCAATGAGCCAAATGTCTGAGACCGAATGCATAATAATAAAACAAATTATTGTGTAGGCCTAATGTAACTTATTGAAATGTAATCTGGGACATTTACCATTCCAAATGAAGGACTTCACTATGCTATCAAATAGCTTGAAATAAGAGAGGGGGACTTCTACAGGGAGAGATTGTAGCAGGTAGTTAAATTTTGGAATACAATTAATTTTAATAACTTCCCAATCATAGAAAAAAGCAATGAAGCCCACCTGCCTACATTGCTTGAAAACCTTTTTATTAGGGGTTCAAAATGTACTAACTAAATCAGACAAATTTGCTGGGAATAAAATGCCCAAATACTTAATACCCTGTTTGGGCCACTGGAAGGCTTCCGGTTGGAAAGCTGTTAATGGGCAGTACGATGTCAGAGCCAATGCTTTGGATTTATCCTGAGAATTTAGAAAAGGAATAAATAATTCTGTGGAGGCAAGGCATAGATCTAGTGGTGTCTGAGACGAATAATAAAATATAATCTGCGTAAAGCAAAAGCTTATGCGACACTCTTCCCTCCACCACCCCTGGAAATTCATCTTCCCTTCTTATTGTGGCTGCTAATGGTTCCAGTGCAAGACAGAACAATAATACGGAAATGAGGGCAACCCTGCCGGATACCCCTATCCAGAGTAAAATAATCTGAAATTAATCTATTTTTTTTACCACCGCTACCGGGTGTCTATAAAGTAACTTAATCCATCCAATAAAAGTATTACCGAACTCTTAAAATCTTAAAAAGATTATCCCAATCTGCAATATCAAATGCTTTTTCAGCATCAGGTGAGATGGCAACAACTGAAGTCTGCTCATTTGCCACTGACCACATAATATTGATGAGATGCATATTGTTGTCAGAAGAGCTGCAGCTCTGGATAAACCCCACCTGATCTATATGTATAAGAGATGTCATAACTTTAATTAATCGGTTAACCACAATATTTTACTGTCTAGCTGTATCAGTGAAATTGGACAGTTCTCTTACACTCGCTTGGATCTTAGTCCTTTTTAAGAATCAGACTGATCCGGGCTTGTGTCTTGGTTGGCAGATGATTCTGATTTTGAATAAACGTCTAACAAAAGTGAAGCCAGTTGTGTAGCATAAGATCTAAAAAACTTGCCAGTAGGCAAGGCCTGAATTACCTTGTCAAGCTCCTCCAAGGTTATCTTAGAATCAAGAGAATTTGACAAAGATGTGAAACTATAGAGATCAAGATACAATTCTTTAAAATAATTATTAATATCAATGGCCAAGGTAAATATTTCACCACCATCAGATTTCATTGAGGGAATGGTAGAAAAAGACTCTCTCTGTTTTATGTACAGCCGTGGCCAAAAGTATTGGCAGTGACATAAATTTTGTGTTTTGCAAAGTTTGCTGCTTCAGTATTTGTAGATAATTCTTTTTACATGTTTTTATGGTATACTGGAAAACAATGATAAGCAGTTCATAAGTTTTATAGGCTTTTATTGGCAAAAACATTCAATACATGCAAAGAGTCAATATTTACAGTGTTGACTCTTGTTCTTCATAATGGCGATCCATTCTTGCCTTATTAGTGCTCGGAGTTGATCACAATTTGTGGGCTTCTGCTTGTCCACTCGCCTTTTGAGGATTGACCACAGGTTCTCTATGGGATTAAGATCCGGGGAGTTGCCTGGCCACGGATCCAAAATTTCAATAATTCAGTAATGATCTCCGAGCCACTTCATATTACTCTTGCCTTGTGACATGGTGCTCCATCATGCTGGAAAATGCCTGGATCATCACCAAATTGCTTCTGGATCATTGGGAGAAGTTGCTCTTGCAGGACGTTTTGATACCATTCTTTATTTATGGCAGTGTTTTGGGGCAGAATTGTGAGAGAGCCCACTTCATCCCTTAGATGAAAAGCAACCCCACACATGGATGGTCTCAGGATGCTTCACTGTTGGCACGACACAGGACTCATGGTAGCGTTCACCTTTTCTTCTCTGGACTATCGATTTTCCAGATGTCCCAAACAGTCGGAAGGGGGCTTCATCAGAGAAAATAACTTTGCACCAGTCCTCTGCTGTCCAATCCTTATACTTACTGTAGAATTTCAGTCTGTCCTTGATGTTTTTCTTGGAGAAAAGTCCTTTTATAGCAATCAGTCTGCTCTTATAATCCAATCAGAATGAAATCAGAATGATTTCACCTGAGTAGTACTCTTTCACAATATCCCAAGTGCTGCTGATATGATTAGTGAAATGATGTTAGCTGCTCATTTTGTGCCAGGGCCAAAAAACAGTGAAATTTGGGGTTTTGTGATAAAGTAAATTTTTTTGACCAATGAAGATTTTTGAAATTATTTAAAATGCATCTCATCACTCTGCACAATAAACTGACTCGAAGTATGACTGTCTTTCCCTGAATAGCCAAATCTAAACCTTCTGCGACAAAATAGCACCGTATCTATATTTCAATCGGGTCAATTCTCTGAGGCCATCAGATGACATTCGGCACTTCAGTTCTGCCTCTGCACTTTTAATATTTCCTTCCAACTCCATGAGTTCTTGTGCTTTGGATTGTTTGATGAATGAAGCATACTGTATGATCCAACCCCTAAGAACCGCCTTAAGTGCCTCCCATGCCATGCCCACAGAGGATACTGAGGACCAGTTGGTCTCCATATAAACATTGATTTCAGCCTTTATTATTTGTTGAAAATCAGGATTTTGCAAAAGGGATACATTAAAGTGCCAACTATATGATGTGGCAATACCTCTAAACTCACCAGAGTGTGATCTGACACTAAGATGTTTCCAATTGAGCAATCAACAACAGATGAAACGAGGGACTTTAAGATCTATAAAAAAGCCCTGCTCATCAACGTTAGGTGCGTAAATGTTAGCCAAAATCAACATTTGCCCCTAACTTTCTGCCAAAACAATAACGACTCTCCCTAATTTATCTTTACTGAGTTTGAGACATTTGAATTGTAGATGTTTACTTATCAGTGTACTGACTCCCCTGCTCTTACTTGAGCCAGAACAAAAGAAAATATGTCCACCCCATATCTTCCCATATTTTCCAGCTTCCTGCGGGGAAAGATGCATTTCTTGAAGAAACACTATATCATATTTATTACTTTTAAGAAAATAAATAACCTTTCTTCATTTTATGGAGTGCCCCAACCCATTCACATTCCACGTGGAGAGAGATAATCCACTCATATTAGCATTTTACATTTTGACAAAATAGAAAAAATTTATTGTGTGTTAAAAATACGATTATAAAGACCACATTCTAAAATTATTTCAAAAATCAAACCTCGAACTTCCCTCGAACCAAACAAAAAGAAAAACGATAAACACAAAGAGTCCATGTACGCCTATGAGAGTCCCTGTGGCAAATTTGCCTTCAGATTGCTCAAGTCTGGTACTTCTATACAAATTTTGTGAGACAGAATTACATAACAGAAGATAATCTATAAAACAAACTCCAGCCAATAAGCAGAATAAACACAAAGAACATGTAGATTCATTCACAAAACTGTATCAAAGGTGTGTTCCTCCACAAAACAATCTCCAGCCGCTAGCAGAACCAGGACAAATATAAAAAATAACAACGTTCAGTTTCCTCAGGCAGTCAAATGAATGATAAGTGAGACAGGTGTTTCATAAGTGCAGCAGATGACCCAATCCTTCCAATGTCCTGCAAAAAAAATACCCCACAAAACAAACTCCAGCCAATAGGAGATGAGTTCAAAGAATAAGTAGATTCATCCACAACTGCCCGAACGAGTGTTATTCCACAAAACTCCAGCCGCTAGGCGGATCCAGCACAAAAAGATGAGAAATGCACCATGACGTCCTCAGTCCATTGATTTTATGAAAGACATTGCTTGTTGAGGGCATGTAAATATTTCTCAGCCATCCTTAGTATCTATTCTCAATTTGGCTGGAAACATCAGTGCAAATGTGATCCTCCGTTGATGCAAGAGATACTTGAAGGAGTGTTACTACACAAAACAAACTCCAGCCGCTACACAAAAAGAAACAAAATGGCACTTTGCTTCCTCAGACAGTATATGCTCAGCGAGTCAAGCTCACTTGGGGGCCAAGTAAAATCTTTATCATCACTCTCAGCGGATCTGTGAGCTCGCTTGATTTCCTGCTTATGGCCTGTTATGTTGTGCAAACTCGTGAAGAGCTTGTCTATGAAATTCACCATATCTCGTCCTTCCTCATGCTCAGGAATTCCAACAATTCGGATGTTGTTTCTCCGATTACGACCCTCACATGGCACCATGCAACTCCCTCTTCCACTCATCTTGACGCACAAAAATGCTAAAACACACTAGCAGTCAGACAGCGCTCACCCTTTCAGTCACAGTGCTCATTCAAAGAGGGAGCAGTGCTTTCCTGAGGTAATGACAGAAAAGCCGTACCTGAAGTTATTAACACTAATGACAAACCTAGACGTGACATGTATCATAATGGGCTTGTTTGACTATTTTTATAGGCTTTTTTAAATTCAGATTTATTAAAGCATTGATAATGATCTGTAATCCTCGTTAATAAATGATACCCTTATGAAAACTTACAATGGCTTTAATGTAGTAATGTATTAGTAACCATGACTGTGGTCACCATGTTTTTTTCTTTTGTTTTTGTTTTTTTACATTAAGCAAGGTTTTGATAAAATTAACCATGGTTTTACTACAGCATTATTGTAGTATCCATATGGTAACTTGGTTTTAATAATAGTAACCATACAGTAATATCTATGGTTCATTTTTTTGTTTTATATGTGGTTTATCATTACTATTTTTTAAATGGTAAACAAAGCAGCCTAATAATTTTCTGTTTAGGACCATAAATATATAAAAAAATGTAAGTAATAAAAAAGTTACTAATTTTATCCAAAGAATTTGTAGAAATGTATTAGAAGACTCAGTGATATTGGCCTAAAAGTACTTGATATCAAATTGAAAAGAAAATATGTGGTTTCACACATTTCTAGTGAGTTTATAATGAAACTCAGCATACAAAACACAACAACAAACTAATTTTCAGGTTCAAACAACAATGGTGACAATCAACAAACTCATTTGCTGGTTCATACCGCAACGCATTGTGGGTGTCCACATAGTTCAGAACTCAACACTGGCACCCAGCATGCATTGCAAAAATATGTGGTTTCACACATCTCTAGTGAGATTATAATGATACACACAGACATAAAAACTCAGCATACAAAAGACAACAACGGTGACAATCAAAAAACTCATTTTCAGGTTCATATCGCAATGCATTGTGGGTGTCCACATAGTTTAGAACTCAACATTGGCACCCAGCATGCATTGCGGCATGAGCCTGAAATTAGTTTTTTTAATTATCACTGTTGTTGCGTTTTGTATGTGAAATGTTGAAGTCTGTATGTATTATTGACAGTAACTGTTCCACTTGTCACTATAGTTTCACTTTGACCCATATTTATAAACATATTCCATCTGAATTTTAAAATGATCTTATAACATTTTGGCTTTAATCTTAGAAACAGATATTAGCACTTAACCAACTTCTTTTTTTTCTCTATCATAATGTGTAATATTGCATTGGTTAGAAAGAACTCTTAGGTTGATCAAACAAAGGTCAAATGTCTAACCAAAGTAAACACTAATCACTATAATGGTGACTTCATATGAAACAATGACATCAGCAACACAAAATAGACACAAACCTCTCTTAAAACGAATTTTTGTACACCTATGAAAAATAAAATAATCCACATTTCTTAATCATCCTCACACATATTAAGAGATTGTTGTCCAATATTTTTATTTGCAGTTGTTGTAAATCTCAGTAAGACAGATTTAATTGTTGTAGTGTCTGCTGGTTTGATCTCTTGTTTTCCTTCAGTAGATTCTGCTTGATAACAGCAAGTGTAATCGCTTACGATCAATCATCACTCAGAGAGTGTATCTACATGATCTCATTAACGGTTTGGCCATTTCAACATTCAACACAACATTGGATTCAACACTATTCAGTGTTAGTTTTTAACACTCTTGAAGAGTGGACTTGTGGATACACCAAGGAGTACATGTTAATTTAACAGCAGGGATTTTGCTGTGTGGAATTAAAAGGGGTCATGTCATTAGGAATCTCATTTTGCTTAATATACTATAAAGACCTACTGTAAATCTCAGAACATAAAACTTAATCCCAATGCAATAAAAGCATTTATTGAAACCATGCTGCCAAAACACCTTGTTCTCTACTTCCACGACTTCCCTATGTCACTAAGGGTACTCATTAATCCATGACTGCCTCTATGACAACTACATCAACGCCTACTTTACATCATTGCACTCTTGACCCCGCCCACTGGCCTGGGGCTCAGTTGTAAGCACAGAGAAAGAGAGCAGGGAAAACAGTGTGGCCTTGTGTGGTCTAACTGTTTGTAAACACCAAATGTGACCCATCTGGACTATTTTGAATTAATTTAGTATATAAACATGGACTACACAGACGTCTTTGACTGTTGTCCTGTCTCTGGCCTCGCTTTTAAAAAGACGATGTGTCAAATTACTACTCAGTTTTAAGCCATATGGTAACATTAAGCTACTCCGACTTGTTGTTACTACTCAAAATACTGTTCTTTCTCCAATCTGTGCTTTTTTAATTGTTGGTGTATTTAAACACACACTAAATGGACGTCTTTAACTGTTTTGATCCATTTCCGGTGATGTACACCTCAGTACAGGATGATAGTGGAAACTTGATGTGTGCGTCTTCATTGTGCTTAGGACTATCAATGTGCTATCTATCTACAAACTATCTTCAGTTTGTAGACCCGATCAGAAACATAAGTAAACAGTTCCATTCATGAACATTTTAAATGTCATGAATGTTTGATAGTTTATGGTGCTGAAACCTTGTCTACACCGGCCACGTCCACTGATGCGACGTGACAGTTGAGGCTTTCTGCACTGTACGCATTGACTCACTTTACACAATCTTTTTTAAACCATTTATTTGTGTTGTAATTGGCAGTAGTAGTGCTGACATAATATAGAACTTAAGATTTGTTTACTGCAACGGACACTTCCATGGTAGACAGCATCATTGATTATAATGGATTCTATTGCTTTTGACTCGCCTCTCATGTCCAGACTGCGCTTGAGATGAACAGTTTAATATATTCGGATGCAATATGTTGGATGTGCGTTATGTGTCAAGGCTGAAATGTCGTTTTTTAATATTGTGGGGTTGTTCATTCTCTGCCGACTGAATTTCAGATGTGGCTGTATTTGAGGGTCTGCACGATGTTAGCCAATCAGAACAGTGGCCATTTACATTGACATTTAAAGGAGGAGCTGGGGCCAAACCTGAGCATTTAGACAGAGAGCAAAAAAATAAACAGGTTGGAAATGATCATATATTACTAAATTATGACTGTTTTGATAACTAACTTTATCAATGGACCTCAGGGAAGGGATAAAAAACTATAAAAAAAAAAAAAAGACCATTTCATGACCGCCTTTAAGTTACTGAAAATCTTGTCCTGATCCACTCCTTAAAGGCATCATATCTTAATCAAACAAATACATGACCGTGAATATGGCTTGTGGCGATTGGTCACAAGACACGTGTGAGTCAATGAGCATTTGACATCACTGAGGTAATACCTGTGGTGTAATGCTTCTTGTGGTGGCAAATTAAATAACGATTATATAAATGTAATAAGATTAAATTGATTTTTATGTAATAATAATGGATTACAGTTATACAATTTTGTATCCTGATTACCTAACATTGTTACAAGTATTCCATCACTCCCCGAAACATAATATAAATAAAATGTGTAGTTACTGTGTATTACTGTATCTATGCATATTAAACTGATATATGAGAAAGTATTTTAACATGAAAAAATTACACACTTCAGCTTAAAGATGGCTATTTATGCATTCATTTTGGACAGTTTGAATGTTTGGCATTTTGATGTCAAAGTAAACACTCAAGTGACTGTTAATGAAATTCCCTCAGAGCAAAACACCATTTACAACATCAACAAAGGTATTTTAGCTGCTGCCAGCTGCTTGTGAAGGACATTTCACTTTCAAAGATTTCAAAGCCCTCTGCCTCATTTCACAGTTATAACATTGTGCTGCATCTTCAATTGCCGAATTCCCCGGACGAAAAAAGAGATTGGTGCTCGGAATGTACAAAGACTGGCAGCCAAAACGTACGCCAACACCCTGGAGACGGTGCCCCCTCTCAATGAGCTCACAGATGTACCGCCAGGTAAGGGCCACATACATTATTTTAGGGCTGAGATATCTCTCACTGTTATCGTCTCATTTGTGGCCATCTTATGTGTCTTTGTCTTTTGTTTGTGTCTTTTTTATTAACAAGACTCAGTAACAAGTAACATGTTTTTATATGAGATTGTTTCATCGAAGAGATCCTCATTAACTGGGAGGGAGGTTTTGATTTTGATTTTGCAAAGCAGATCACTTTCAAGAGTTTATTATTATATGAATATGTGGCATCTCATTTGCAAAGTAATTTCTTTCTTTCTTTCTTTCTTTGATCAACTACACCCACTCTACCAAAAAAGAGAGAAAACATTCAATTCACCTAAAACCCATAATTGTAACATTGTAAAAAACGAATCAAGCAACGCAAATCATAAATTAAATCACAAACAAAATCAATGAACACATGTGGCTCATCCAATACAATGTTACAGATACCAACTTAGCCTTTCTTTACAAACTGTAAAAACAAAAATATTGCACTAATGTTCTTTCATTCTGTCTTTTTTGGTCCCACTTTAAATTAGGTGTCTTTAACTGCTATGTACTGAAGCATTTGATACAATTCACTTATTATGTACTTACCGGTTGTTGCATTGTACTTACATTTAACCTCGTGCAATACCACATCCTTCTGCGTGGACTGTGTAGTTTTGTCTTCACTATACGCTATGCATAATTTAATGACATTTATACCGACTCATCTCAGTTCAGGACACTCTGGGCTGTCAGTAAAGGGTTCAACTTTTTACTCACCGAGTTATGTGTCAAAACGACATGGCACCAATCTCAGCGGAGATTTTGTTTGGGAGAAACGCCAATAAATCTGGTTATCAGTGTTGTATAAAGTATCCATTTGTCATACTTGAGTAAAAGTAAAGTTACCTTCAAGGAAATGGACTCAAGTAAAAGTTAAAGTAGCTCATGAACAACTTACAACTTCAGTAAAAGTATTAAAGTAACTGATATTAAATTTACTTAAGTATCAAAAGTACAAGTAAATTGTATAAATTATGGAACAATTCATTAAACTCATTGTAACTTATTTGATTGTTGGTGCACGTCATTTACTCGCCCTCATGCCATCCCAGATGTGTAGGATTTTCTTTCATCTGCAGAACGCAAACAAAGATTTTAGAAGAATATTTCAGCTTTACAGGTCAGTTCAATGCAAGTGAATGGTGGCCAGACATTTCAAGCTACAAAAAGCAGATTAAGGGAGCATACAGATATTCATACTACTACAGTGGTTAAATCCATGTCTTCTGAAGCGATTCAGTTGGTTTTGGGTGAAAACAAACCAAACTGTAACTCATTTTCACTGTATATCTTGCCATTGCAATCTCTTGATCATGATTTCAAGCTTGATTTCACTTTCTAGTGCTTGATGCATGCGCAGAGCCCTAGGTGGCGCTATAGGGAGTGTAATCGAACTTGAAATGCTGATCGCCAAGAAGACTGCTAATGTCAAAATTATAGTAAAAAAAGGAGTTATATTTTGGTCTGTTCTCACCCAAAAACCAATTTGATCTGTTCAGAAGACATTGGTTGAAACCACTGGAGTCTTATAGATTCATCTAATGCTGCATTTATGTGCTTTAGGAGCTTTAAAGGTCTGGCCACCATTCACTTACATTGAACTGACCTACATAACAATGAAAATCTTTTTTAGTTTGTGTTCTGCAGAAAAAGAAAATTAAAGTCATACACATCTTGAACCTTGAATTTGTCTCTACCGCAACACAAGGTCTTTACCGCAACACCTAAATTTGCTGCGGTAAAGACATGTTGCGGAAATGACATTTTTGCTAATATTTTAGCTAATTGGCAGTTAGCAAGGCCTACCACATTCGTTTTTACTCTTAGCATCTTAATATACATGAATTCAACAGTAAAATAAATTATTTTTAAAATGTAGTTCAAAATACACAATTATTAAGCTGAATGGTAAGGACGCACAATAAATACTAGAGCAGAAAAGATGATGTTTACCTTATTTTTTTGGTATCTTGTGAGTGAGGTAGTGTGGTGGCCTAGTCTGTCAGCAGTGTGCTCAAGTGATAATTTCTGTTTCCATAGAAACTAGACTTGTTTGTGTTCGATAAAATTTCATAATAAAAGCTTTTTTTCATTGTTGCGGTAAGGACTCAAAAGTGTGGGACAGGCACATTTAGTTAAAAAAATCATAAAAATGATCAGTAAATAATACAAAGAATTTTAAGATGCTGTAAATGAATCTGTACATTAAACAATTCCATTTGAAATAATGTCAAATTGTAATTAAATTAGCTTATTTTATGTATCTCAACATTGAGACCACAGGTGTGGGACATTAACAAAAATGGTGTTTTGAGCTATAAATGCTTCATAATATTATATTTAATCACATTAATCAGTAATTATATTTTACAAGGTGTGTAATGGCACTGTGAATATATTTATGAAACATCAAATGACAAATTTTAACATAAATCTAAAATTTCACTGCTGGGACTTAAAAGTGCCCGTAGTTGCAGAAACACCCAAATCTGAAATTCATAAGATTTTAATTTTAATGATGATTCTTCAGATGAGATGTCACTTAAATATACCAGATAATATCCAGATAGATTCTCTGTAACACAATGTTTTGTACTTGAACAGCTGTTCTAAACTGTTCTGAAGACTAGGGATGGGCGGATCTTTCCAAAAATTATCGATACTTCCGATACTGATGTTGTATCGAAAATATCGATTCTAAATTATATATATATATATATTTTTAACTAGGGGTATTATTATTTGGTTATCATGAACAATAATCATAAGCTTCAAGTGAAATAAAAAGGATTAGGGTATAGGCCCTATTAGCAAATACTTGTGCAGGATGGGAACTGTTCTTCCGCTCATCTTAACATTCATAAATGCTGAACGACACAAACAGACAAACGCTTGCGCCGTTCAAACAAAAGAGATCAGTGCATTGTAGAGGTAATGATAGAAAATCGGAGAAACAGCTTCTGGTGTGTAGTCTAGGGTATATATATATATATATACGTCGTATGTCCTCCTATCAGTTTTAGGATTTTGCGTATGCCCACATTAAATAACATGACACGTGTGGACGCCAGAACAACGAGCATTTGACCCGGAACTTTTTCAATCTAATAACGCGATGCCGCAGCACCATTGAGTGAATTGTGTTTTATTATTACTATTTAAAAAAAAAATGAACAGAGATTCTCTCCAAACACGCTCAGAGATGTACTTAAGATGCACTGGCAAGACAGACAGTCAGACTGAGCTGATCCACCAATCAGAACCTTTTCAGACGACGGATTGGATATTTGCTAACCAATCATATTTCCGTTTCAGTAAGGGGCGGGACATTTCCAGCTTCTGATGCACAAGCATCCCTGGAGAAACGATCATTTGCACTGCAAATGTATTTATTTCCCTGCTAAATGTAAATATATGAATATACATTTAAATATAATTTATGCAGATAAACTTTGTGAAAATACTGCATGTTATTGCACCCCTGATAGTTTTTGATGCTATTTATTTCTTTTTTTTGCCCTTTACTGCTGTTCTTGGTGCATTTTCTCATGATATCAAATCATTTATATTTCTAAGTAGGAAAATAATTTCACTCTACACAGAAAAGCACATAATATTACACAAATAAATAAAAAAGCTATATATGGTAATACAAAATAAAGTGTTAAGGTAAACATTACTACACTAATATTAATGCTTAACAGTTTATTGCATATCATGAATTAGTTTATTAGTTATAATAATAATATTATTATAGTAGCATAATAAAATGAACAATAATGACAACTATTAATTAAAAGTTAATTAAAAGTTACTAGTGTTGAACTAAATACCATGGTTAAAATATACTGTATTACTGTAGTGAAATGGTTAATTTTTGTAAGGGTAAACAAAACAGAAGTCTAATCATTTTCTGTTTAGTCAAAAAAAAAATTAAATAAAAAAATAATAATGACTTGAATAATGACTAAAAATATTATTTTAAATTGCCCATTTTATCCAAAGTAATTGTAAAAAAAAAATATATCAGAAGTATTGGTATCGATGATATTGGACTTGAAAATATTGGTATCGGATCGGAAAAAAAAAAAAAGTGGTATCACCCATCCCTCCTGAAGACTAACAAGATTCATGTATCTAACCAAAGAGAACAATAATCAATCTGGTTATGTTATAGGTTACATTCAACAAATGGGAATTTTTCCTTTCACCTGATCTTATATCTTCCAATTTGTCTTTTGTTTCTGCAGCAGTGTCAGCTATGATCTGTCTTTTCCCAATGCTATTGATCTTTTTGTTCTGCTTATCTGTCTTCTCTCTCTTCATATCTTTTGTGCATTTACTCAGCTCTTGCGGAAACCTCTGCACTGCAGACAGTCTCTGATTAGGTTCAGGCTCGTGGGAGCGGACAACTTCCTGTGGGCAGGGAGGAAGATGAACCATCAAATACGTTCTCTTAGACCGACACACTCTAACGCTCATCTGCACTTCCTGTGTTTTTACTGCCTGTCCAATTATTACCATTCCATGGGCTGAATACGAGAACTGACAATTTTATAAATGCAAAACAAGAGCAAAAGAGCAATTAACATGTGAACCCTTATTTAATGTAGTCGTATTTTCTTTTACCTTGCATAGTTTTGATCATGACTTTCAAGGATGAGGCAATGCCTGTCCATGTTGGTATGTGCCTAATTTGGTTAGCTTGAGAATAATAAAAGATATGGGAAGCATTTTCTCCTTTATTTAAAAAGTTGATGAGTCTATTTATATTTGATATTTTAACTATGCACGATTATATGATTCATTCTTTTTTTAATATTTGCATCAAGCATTGTTTTTCCACTGCTGTCCATTAGAACTATTCTTGGACACAACCTACAAGTTGAGAGCTCATGACTTAGAGTAAATACGTGAAGACTTTCAAGACTCTTTATGATAAAGCTGGTGAAATGTATTGCCCGCTGTGTTTTTGAGACTGCGATTCTGCTTGTGATTAGAATCTGCTGTCTGCAGGTGTTCAAGTATATGTTAGTAAATCCGCCCAAAAGGATGCATCTTAGAAAATATAAAGTTGTGAATGAGTAAAAAGCACAGATCTGCACTTTTTCTCTGTTATCTTTCTCTGTCTGTGAAACTTTCTACATTCTGTGTGTCTGCCTATGCCTGTTTCAAACTGAATAAACACTTTAAAAAAAAGGGAAAGTGTTTTTGTGTACTATTTATCAATGCTTCAATGCAAGAGTTCAACCAAACATGCAATTTCTGTCACGACTTACTCTCTTCTCCATTTCGTTTCAATTCTGTATAACTTGATTTTGCTGAACATAACAAGAATCCATTAGGAATGTGTTGAATTTGCTGTAGAGATTTGCTCTAGGTCTCAATAAGAACCTCGGTGGACATAGCAAACAAGGCAGGTAGTAAAATAACACTCCTTTTAATGAAAATACTCAGCCATATTACATAATGGATAATATACAGTCATCCGATTGTTTTCGCAAAATAAACGCTGACAGTTCAGGACCGGAGAGGATAAGCGGAGAGGACTTGTATCACCCTGAAGGGGTTTATTTTGTGATAACAACTGCCTGAGTGTGCATTATCCCACTTATTTATTGGCTTCTAACCAGATAAATAAATACATGGACTAAAAATATTGATTTGCATCTAAATTATGGAATTATGTGAGAAGAAATAAATCACTGAACAGCAGAAATCCACCTCCGGCTCAGTTCTATTGGTGTTAATTTTGTCATTAATGAACATCTACCTTCTCATTATGACACACTCTAACTCTCATCTGCACTTCCTGTGTTTTTACTGCCTGTCCTGTCCAGTTATAACCATTCCATGTGCTGAATACGAGAACTGACAATTTTATAAATCCAAAAACAAGTAACTTCTCATTATCCAGCTCATTAAAAGACCACTAGCCAAATAAATAAATAAATGCACATGAAACATTTATTTTAGTTGAAATGATTGATTATTGAGGTCTGATGCTGTTGTCACTCAGAAATATCAGATTGCTAGATGGCGCCATTGACCAATCAGAATCGAGTGTTCCAGAGAGCTGTGTAATAAACCTGTACAACTCAGATCTTCTTCTCTCCTAGCATGATTAACTCTCTTATCTTTTTAACAATTGAGCACCCCAACACACAGGACACAACAGAATGTTCACACTGCTATTTTACATGTGAAAGCATAGAGTGACCTATGAACCTTAAAGTAGCATACTAGTAGTTCATATGGTTCATAAGTCTTTGCTATTCACACATTATCCCCTCCGCCAATGCTCTCAATTCTCTCATTCTGCGATTTTGCATATTCAAACTTGCTGTGATGTGCTTAATGCAGATATGTGCTAAAAGTTAACTGTGTTTACTTTTAGGAGTGCACTAGTACATCAATGGACTCCAAGCTAAGACTTGTCTAAAATCCTTGTGTTGCATAGGCTTTATTAAATACATTCATAGGCTACATTACACAGGATCAAGGCACATGAGGTCAAACATTTCCTCGTCCCTTCTAAGCGACTCCACTGTTGCATTGTTAAAGTATGGGCCAGCTGTCGAGGAGAGGAATATTTATAGTCTCATTATTTCAAGAGTATCATGGTTGATAAAGCATTGTTTGAAAAACTGTAAATAGATGGCCACAAAAAAACATTTTTACAGCATGACATGGAACGACATACGGAACTCATTGACAATAATTTACACACATGAATGAGGCATAGAGAATTGCATGCACGCACTTTGCCAAAGATAACATGGTGCATTTGAAACAAACAGACCCGCTGAGGCTAGAGCTTAGCCAATCAAGCCCCGAGTTAATTATATTCATCATTAGAGCTAAAGACATTCTAATGAGACTCTCCCAGATTCTAGGGAGACCATTTAGCACAGGAAGTGTCCCTCAACAGGCGCTGTTCGAATTCCAGGTTTCTTGTGTTCCTAGATGTATTACGCACTTGTAGCTCTATTCTGTGGGCACGTGCATATTTCACAGACAGCTATGCAAATAATGCCAGTCGGTTTCCACTGTGGCTGCATCTGGATTAATTAGGTCACCCGTGAAAATGTGATTTTAATATCAGTCGGAGAAGAGTAGTCTGATTGTGTGATTTATGATCAAAGAGAAGCATGGCGTATTGCTTATGAAGCACAAGGATTTTGATTAAAATAGCACTGGTGTTTTATTCTTTTTCTTTTTTCTGATTGTAGTAGTATGTTTTAAGCCCAGTGATACTTGTTTTCTAATTATATCAAAATACTAATATATAGTTTTTTACAGTGTGTATATATATATATAAATATACAACAGTTCCGGTCCTCGAATCTGATTGGACGAGAGATGTTCCATCAGCACTCTGGCACTTCACTGTGTGTGTATCACTCGCTTGTGTTCATGCGGTTCTAAAGTATAACAGGTCCGTTAAGAGCTTCTGTTTGTGTTTTTTTTTTTACATTACAATTGTTAGCCAGCAGGTGGTGGCCAAAGATCATTTTTGTATGTAATATGAGCCAGTTAGGTGACATGAAGTGAATCCATCAGCCAGTGTTTACAAGGAACAGCTCTTCGTGCTCGCTCGTATTACTACTACTAAACCTAGGAAATAGCTTTAAACTAACAACTTAAGCATTACAGCTCATCACAGCTGAGAGACACAACAGACTGATTAATTACACAATGGGTGCTGTTTAAATTGGCAGAGGACATTGCGGGTTCTATAGTGATCGACTCTTGCACACCGGCTACCGCAAAATAGGAAGAAATGCTCCTGCATGGATGCTATTTTTCCACTGAGAAAGCTGACCTTCAGAAAGCTGACACCATTAATGTTCAATTATACTATTTTCTCTGTAAAAACTTTTTTTTTTTTTTTTTTTACACTGGAAGAAATAGAGACATCTCTGGTTAAAATGACATTTTCACATGTGAAAAACATGATGTTTACCTTTATTTAAGGGAGAATGCCTGTTTTTGTCAGTAACAGAGGAAATGTAAATTTGGTGTGAATAAATGTAATTTAGGAGAATTTCACACTTTTATTGAAAAATGGAAATGAATATTAAATTAAACTGAATTTTCCCTGTAAAAATACTTTTATTTTTTACAGTGTACATGCAAAGACACGTGTGATGAAACAAATTCACAAATCAATCTCAATCCCACAGCGGGACTCTCATTTCTATCGGGAAGACACGCAGGCTTGTGTGAGGTTTAAGATGCCATTTATTTGATGAATGTAAAACAGAAAAGTAATGTATCTCTCTTTGGCCTAGGCCCCGTCTGGCGGTCCGAGGGAGTTGTACTCGGAACCATCATATCCTGCCGGAGATAGGAGGCAGGGGCGAGGAGCATACCACCCGCCCCTGGGCTCAACTGGTGGTGGTGGGGTGGTGGAGGTTGCCATGTTAGCACACTGAAACAGTAATGTGAAAGATTGTGAGCGGACTTATAATGCAATGGCTTACATGCGATTGGCAGGGACTTACCCAGCTAATGGTGCGATGATGTACAGCTGCTAGTCTTCCCGCTAGAACTACGCTGCGCTTACGTTTATTTGTAAATGATGGAAAAACTTTGCCTGAGAAAGACCGTTTTAATGGCAAATTCATTTATAGATGAGCTCCAAATGGGATGAAAAAAAAAATTAAGTCTTGTTTAAGGCACACTTTGCATGGCTGAATTTAATAATCACCAAAGATCCATACATTTTCCACTGATGAAATCACACAGAACAGCTTTCAAAGGTAAATACGTAACTGCGTTAAAAAACTGATGCCGTTAAGCATGAATTAATCTGATTTCTTACAAATAAATCTATCCATGAATTAATTATTCTACAACCATCAAAGGATTAGTAACATTTCCATAAAGTCATTTGTCTTATATGAAGTCTATATGTTAATATTGTATATGTGTCTATCAAAACATTAAATCAAGATGTGTGAAAGAAAACACACATATGAATACCTACAAATACTTATGAGATCATGTTGTTACTTTTAACAGATCGGTGATATTCTCATATTTTGGGTCACACTGTCCTTGAGTAAAACATGAGGATATTATCATCTCTGGTCCAATTATATATGCCTGTTATTAAACATTACACAGATATTATTCTTTCAAAAGCAGCATGTGCGTGTATATGTGGCAGTATAAATCATCAGGGAAGAATGGCCCCTCAGAGGAGGAATGCACTGAGATTGTGTTCATAGGGTAAATGCAAGGGAGGGAAAATATTACAGTTGGAACATTTTCCCATAAAAATGTTAGATGGAATTCAGAGCAGTCCCACAACGATTCAGACTATCTCAACTCTGTCCCTGCTCTTAGACTGTCTATCTCTGTAAACACATGTTTGCTTGTATTCAAAGCTGTGTTCAAATCTGGGCCTTACCTCAAAATACTTCCACTGAAACTTTACAGTTATGCATTGAAAGCTGAACATATAAGTTGTTGTTGTTTTTTTTACAGTGAAAGAATGAGGATTTGAGTGGTAATTATTAAATTGTTTTTACATTTTTTGCTAACGTTTCAGATTGGGCAAAGTGAAGTCAGAGCTCAATGAAGAGGAAATGTGTGTCGTACAGGGCTGCACTCAGCCAGCTGATCAATATGAAACCAATTAACTGATACCATAATGCTGTCTGCTCTATTCTGAGTCCTTTTTTAAACACCTCTATCAGTCTGTCTTCAGCGTGTTCGATATATTGGCGAGTCTGCATCAGGAGAGGGGAAGTGGGGTTTGGTTTTAGATAGAAAGGAGAATTGTTCACTACTCTCCTAATAAAGAAGACTACATATACAACAAGTACATGTTTACATGCCCCCCGCCCCCCACCCCCAGCGGGAAGACTAGCAGCTGTACATCATCGCACCATTAGCTGGGTAACTCCTAGCCAATCGCATATAAGCCATTGCTTTGTAAGTCCGCTCACAATCTATCACAATGCTGTTTCAGTGTGCTAACACGGCAACCTCCACCACCCCACCACCACCAGTTGAGCCCTGTCCCACACGGGGGTAGGCTCCTCGCCCCTGCCTCCTATCTCCGGCAGGACATGACGGTTCCGGGTACAACTCCCTTGGACCGCCGGACGGGGCCTACGCTAAAGAGAGACATTACATTCTGTTTTACATTATGAAATATTTGATAATTTTTTGTGTTATGTTCAAAACTGGAGCAGGTTGTCACTTCATTTAGAGTTTTCGGCTGTCAAAATGTAACGCATAAGTTTTAACTCATTTTAAGTTATTTATTACATTTTTTTTATATGCACATACTGTATATGATACTAAAATTAATATTCCACGTTCTATAGACGTTATGCTCAATTGACAGCATTTGTGGCATAATGTTGATTACCTATAAATAAATTGGTTATATATAAAAAATCTGGGTTACAGTGGAAGTGAATGGGGGCCAATCCTTAAATGTTAAAATACTCAGTTTCAAAGTATAACAACAAGACATAAACAATATGTGTGTTAAGATGATTTTAGAGTGATAAAATATCTTACTTTGTCTGTGTAACTTCATATCCAATTTTACAACTTCGTTGCCATGACGACGTAACACTAAAACCCTAAAATGAGCATAATTAAAATGAAAACAACTTTACAGTTCAAATAATACATGAGTTTAAACCGAAAAATGTATGTAAGTACTTTTATAAAATTATAAGCTTCACATTTTTGCCTTTAAACCCTCCAAACAATTGGCCCCATTCATTCCGTTGACTCACACAGTTTTAATAAATATTTGTGGTGATTAACATTATGCTACAAATGCTGTTGATTGAGTTTAACTTGTATTGAATTCGCAGTATTTCTATATCAGAATTGTTATGATGTGTGGAAGCAGGAGAAGGCAGACGGGGGTGTGGATCCAAATGCCGCTTTTATTGTAACAAAACAGAATAAACAAAACACAGGAACAAAAGAAAGTCCTCGATGGGAAAAAGGCAAACTAAATACTAGAGGATATGGAGGGCGGAGAACGACAGGGTAACCTCGGACGGACAGATAACAGGGTAACCTTGAGCGGGCTGACAGACAGGCAGGGAACACGAAGTGAGAGTCAAACCATACATGAGCGGAGACATGGAACATCAACGAACGACAACGGGAAGGGGAGAAAGCGGGGTTTAAATAAACAGACAAGGTAATGACAAAATAACCGACAGGTGCGGACAATAACACAGTGATCAGGGCTGGGAGTGTGATCTGAGAATTGTGGGAAGTGCAGTTAAACACACGGACAGTGAGACTCAGGGCGGACAGCAGGGAAAACGTGACATGGAACGGGATCGGTGACGGGTGAAACGGAAAACACGGAGCAGACAACAAGGAAACGTGACATGAACGTGACTAGTGAGACAGAGAACATAGGGCAGACAACAGGGGATCGTAACAAGAATGCACCGGGTTCAATACAATTCGATATAGCTCCATCGACTTGCATGCTGTCGTTGGCCACTGACAATACTTTTACTCATCCCTCATTTTGTAAAAATTGTGTTTACATTACTGGAAGCGGGAGAAAACATTGCACTGGAATAAACATCAAAATACACACAGCTTCAAAAGTCTATCCATGACTCAAATATTTCACTTTAAAATGAAACATTAGTTTAATAAACGTGCTTACTTATATTGTCTCTGCAAAGTTGCAATCATCCAATATAAATTGTTCTGTCATGACTATGTAATACTGGCAAACCCAAAATGTTGCATAATACAAGGATACCAGGGACAGTTTACATAGAGAAAATACACGAACAGTAATTCTAACCAGAAGTTCATTCGCACAGTACAGTAATCCCACTGCTAAATGATTTACAGCTCAAATAACACACAGTTTTCAATGAAAATATTAACAAATTTACAAGCTGCACATTTCTGCTGTAAAATCCATCCCATCAATCAGATCACGCTGTGAATTCAGCTAAAGTATAGGTCGAAAGTTCTTCAGCGGAAATCGGTCTGTGCTTAGCGAAATTCAAATCACTGCCCCCAGTGGCCGAAGCTGGAAGTGTTGTTGACCAGTTTGTGGGTAAAATGTCCACAGTGTGGCGCCAAAAGCGAGTTGTATGTTTAGATTTAAATGATGTACTTTCATTTTAAACATTGCAATTCCTTTACTTCCGCGGGGCTGCTAGGGCAACAAGCTTTCAGTAGCACCACAGGGAAAGGTTTTGATGCAAAAGTATGTGATAGGGGATGCCATTTGTCAGTAATTCGGCAGAAGGGGGGCCATTTCAGGGTACATGAACATTCGGAAGCAGAATGTCATTTTTCCATGTGATTTATGTTGGTCCCACAGACTTACGTGACTTGTATGTGCCTTACTGTGTTTTAGATACTGTAGGCTACATAGTTAGAATGTTAATGTTCTTAATGCAACCTGAATTAAGTTGTGCAAAGTTTTCTTGCTGATTCTTCATGATCTCAATTACCAAGTAGAAGCGACTTTACTGAAAGTAATTTTGACTGTAATAATCCTCCCTTTCATAGCATTTTTAGGGACTGCAATCAATTTGAACATTTCCACATCACTGGTTAAACTAATCCCTCTCTCTCTCTCTCTCTCTCTCTCTCTCTCTCTCTCTCTCTCTCTCTTTGTTTGATTTAGTGGCAAAGCCAGCAGAGAAGGAGGAGGTGCCGACCGTCGCGGGTAAGGTTGATAAAGAAAAGAAAGGCAAAAAGGAAAAAGACGGCAAAAAAGACCACGAAAGCAAGGGTGCGAAAGAGGGGAAAGAAGGGAAGGGAGAAGACAAGGGTGAATCCACAAAGAACAAGGGAGAGAAAGGAGAAAAGGGAGAGAAAGGGGGAAAAGGAGCATCAAAGAAAGAGGCATCAGATGGAGGGAAAGGTAAAAAAGGAGGGGGGGAGAAAGCAGATGATAAAGGAAGTAAAGGAGGTGGAGCCAAGGGCAGTGCCAAGAAGCCAGCAAAAAAGTGAATATTTAGTCACCTTAAAGGAATAGTCCACCCAAAAACCATTTTAACGGTGTGTGCTAAAGTTTTACTAACCATTGTTTACAGGACAAGCGATTTTTTTTTGTATTTTATTGTACATTTACATTTAATTTATTGTAAATTGTATATATTGACAATAAATTATTCTCTCTCAAATAAAGTAGTTAACGAGTCCTTTTTAAAAATAAATAAAAATGAAGTGTAAAAAATGTCTAATCCAACTGAAAGAACAGATATTTCAAATGTCAATTAATAATACATTTTCATTTATTCCTTATTCACAATACACATGATCAGCACCAAATAATATGTTACTAATGTTCTTATAAAAGTAAATGTACATATATGTAACATATAAACAACAAAAAGCCATTCTTAAAATATTTCAAGGAAATTAAATCAATTTCATTCTTAATGAGGATGTAAATAATGATGAATTAATTAATGGGAGCATGTGGGAATGATGGAAAACTGGCAATAAAGGGGTCCTATTTTTTCCATTGATCTTTTGAGATAAGAGCTGTACAGTAAGTTTCAGAACTCAAAACTTCTAAAAAGTGCAATTAATGAAACCAAGTTGAAAAAACAGCTCGTTTAAAACTTCCACAACCTTCTGACATCAAAACAAGATCAAATAAAATGTACAAAATGACCCCGACTGAAGCCAAACTACTGTCAGTCAAACAAGATGAATTACTTCCATTATTCAATCAGTTATTTAGAATCACTAATAATGTATGGAAACAAACAGTCAGAACTGGCATTGAGTATTAAGGCATATAAAGTGCAAAAAAAATACAATTTTAATTATTTTTATTTTTAAAAAAGAAAGAAAAGAACAAAAATGAAATGGCTGCAAATTGAATGAAAAAAAAACGGCAATTTTATCTAAAAATAATAACTACTGCATTATCTGTCCTCTCACTCAACTACTGTATAGAGAAACGGTGAATGCATGTTTTACATTATCATCAGGAGGAAATCTTTTAAGGGATACCAAAAATACCCCTTTGAATTTAAAGTGCTCATTTCTGGAAACGAATATGTGTTATAATTATATAAACTACAAACATTAATACATCAAAATCACCAGCAGAACAGAAGTCTCACATATGAAACTGAAGGTCTGTTGTGTGCAGAAATGCTTAATCGTCACACATTTGTTACATTGAACATGGCCAGCATACATTACAGAATAGTTGCAGAAATACATGTTCATTTAGCTCATCACTGGATGGACATCTGTTTTTGTAAACACTGAGATCTATTTATATATCCACAATATTAATGTAAATACATGGATTAAGAAAAAGCAGCAGAACGTTAGATCGCACATAGCAATCCATGAGCCTCTAAACCTACAATACTGACGCCAATTCATTACCAATAAATAATGGGCAAAACTTGAACAGTTATGATGCTGGGAAAATGAATAAACGTTTTGTTTGTGCTCAGATGGCTGCAGAAATTAGATGATTTAGATTTTTAGCTTTTCATAACATGCATGAAATACATTATGATGAAATGAAATGTAATCTAAGAGGCAATGGAGAGAAGTTGTAGTAACTTGCAAATGGCTTTTCATGATCAAATCTTGATGCGTGCATTAAATAATCATTCATTATACAATAATGGGGACGGTCTCAATAAACAGCTCTTATGAGGTTATAATAGTGTGCAAATGATTCCCTGAAAACTCATAGAACAGATCACAATGCTGTGGCTAATTCATTCATTCTGTAACGTCTGAGAATGCTAGGTGGATTTCTCATAATTTGTTATGGCCTGTCATGTCTCATGTTATCCAGTCTAAAACACAAACAAAAATAACAGAAGAAAACACACATATTATTAATAAATGTTATTATGCTCTATAATAAATGGCAACTAATGATTAAGGCAGCTTGAAAATGACCCTGAAAAAATTAGCAATAACATAACACACAGTTTCTCTTCTAAGATCAGTCGTAATAACAAAATGTTTGCATATTTCCCCACCATCTTAACACTGGTAATAATGCAGGCAGATGTAAAGGAATCTTTTACCCAAAAGTAGTCCATGTGAGTGGTGTGTTATACTCAGAGTCTTACACTGGCTTTGTGTGAGGACTATACTGAAATATACTCTTGATATATGCTTGTCAGCATCTGTCCCCATTGTAAGGTATAAGAGCTGTCAACATCTTTTGTGTTCCCCTAGAGAAAGACAATCTTAGGAACAGCATAATGGCGAGTATGTAAATGTCACTTTTTCATGTGAATTATTCCTTTAAGTCAAAACAAATTAAGAGGGAATTTATTTTCGTTTTCACTGCCAGATTCAGGAAGAAAATGATGGTGCATTGATCTTGCCATGGAGAAAACATTTATTTAAAAAAGGTAATTCTGACTTTATATCTCGCAATTTAACTATTCCTCACGATTGCGATGTTATATTTAGCTATTTCAAAGTTTCGAAATATAGAGTCGCATCATTATATTATTCAAATTATATCTATTTTTTCAACTTTATTACTCGTAATTGCAACTTCATATATTGCAATTTCGAAGTTTCGAAATACAGAATCTCGTCATTATATTGCACACATATAATTTTTTTCTTAATTTATTGTAATTGTGAATTTACATTTAGCAATTTCTAAGTTATGAAATGTAAAGTCACAGCGTTATATTATTGCACACATTCCAGTATATCTAGTTTTTTCAACTTAATTTCAACTCAACGTCTCACAAATGTGACTTCAGATCTTGCGATTTCGGCTTTGTTTCTCGCGATTGCGACTTTATATCTCGTAATTGCAACTATATCTTGTGATTTCGACTTTATATCTTGCAATTTTGACTATTCCTTGCAATTGCGACTATATTTTGCAATTTCAAAGTTTTGAAATATAGAGTCACGGCATTAAATTACTCACATTATATCTAGTTTTTTTCCTACTAGTTTTTTTTTTTCGACGTTTCTCGTAATTCAAACTTTATATCTCACAACTGTGACTTTATATATTGCAATGTCAACTTAATTTCCGCAATTATTACTTTGCAATTTTGACTTTGTATCTTGTAATAACGTGAAAAAATTTGCAATTAGAATATTTAAGCATGCAAATACAAGTATAAGAGTCGCAATTGCAAGAAATAAAGTAACAATTGTGATATGTAAAGTCAGAATTACCTTTTATATTTAATATTTTTTCATGGCAGGATCTGGCTTCATAGAGAATAACTGGACACGATATGGCAAATCCACCGAATAAACCTACAGATTAATTCAACAATCGCTCAAGTCCTAAATAGAGACAGAAATATTACATTATTATTTCATGCAGTTGAGACTTTATATTTAGCAATTTAGAAATGACGAATATAAAGTCACAACATTATATCTCGCTTGTTATACCTCCCAATTTTACCGTAATTTTTCATAACTGCAACTTTATATTTAACAAATTCGATTTTAGATCAATTTCAGATTTATATCTAGCAATTGCGACTTTAAATCTCAAAACTGGACTTTATATCGCAATAGTATATTGCACACATTATATCTTGCAATTTATGAATTATTTATTTCCTCATAATTGCAACTTTACATCTAACAATTGCGACTCTAAATCTCGCGATTGCGACTATATATAACAATATCAACTTTATTTCGAGCAACTGCTAATTTATGTCTTGCCATTTCGACTTTATATCTAATATTTACATTAAAACTTGAAATTGCAATATATAAACACAATTATGACTATTATTACTATATAATATAGTCACAATTGCAAAAATTAAAGTCACAACTGTGACATATATAGTCAGAATTACCTTAGTTATTTTGGTATTTCGTGGCGATATTCGGCGTCCATAGAGAATAGCTTAGAAAGATTTGGCAAATCCACCGAACAAACCAGTGGAAAAATGCGACAATCACTCAAGGTCTAGGACATAGAAATATCACATTCAACTAACCTGCACATCACCTTTAAGAACCTGCTACCGTAATAGCACCCCTACTGGCAGTTGTATGAGATGCTATCTGTTTGGACTATTTGCAGTGTAAATAAAAGTACAATAGTGCTGATCAAAAAAAAAAAAAAAAAAAATTTTTTTTAAAATGTATTTAACATATTATGAGTTTCTTATATACAATTCAAGGTCCATAGTGCCATATACTTTTTATGGCTTGATCCTGGAGCAAATTCAATATTTCTTCATCTGATGGACGTGTCATGAGAACCTGAAAGCACCAGCTTTGTTTGTTCACCATGCAGCAACACATATTGAAAACTCTAGTTCATGTACTGCTGGTGAAACGGTCCTGGTACCCATAGTATCGTCCAGACTTGCAAGAACATTGTGGCTCAGTTAAAAGACACTGATCCATTGGATTAATCCCTGGTAACACTGTAGCTCAACTCCTCTGAGAAGTTTCAACAATCCAAATTGTTAAGGAATCCTGAGGAACAAAGGAATCTCTCGTCCTTTAACACATTTTCCAAATTACGTAAAACATTGATTTTCTTCGTTTTGGTTTGTAAAGTCACATGACAGTTTCTCGCTCTTCCTCCACCACTGGGGTTGTTTTTTCGTCTTGGAAGTTCTTTGAAGGCTCTTCCTCCTGGATATGGATCTCCTGACCCGAAGACGGGATGGAGTTCTCGGAGACGGAGCCGTTCTTCACGTAACCCGGAAGATTCCGGTGGCCATTGATGGTGACAGGCCCCAGGCGGGTGGTAAGGTGCAGGGCCAGAGGGCCCCGTGCGGTCACGTTTGTGACGCTCGTGTGGGACACCATGGGTCCATAGCTGTATGTGTTACTGCCACTACGGGCTTTCCTCTTAAAGTCCAAAGCAAGTGTCCTCCTACTCCATGACTTCTTGATTTCTGCCTGGACCTAAAGTGTGTTGAGGAAATATTTGAGTTGTTTTTCTATATTCTACAACAAATAACTGTTAGAAAGAAAAATGAATGACTATAACAATAATCTGACAGATTTCTGGGACATAAAAGATACAGCGGTACGTAAAACCACACTTTAATGTATGGATGTCATTGCATTAGATAACAAAATATCAAACCAAGTGGCATTTGCAAACAAACGATGCTTGTGCTTTTCTCAGAACTAATTTCACTTTTTTTCTTCACCAGAACACATTTGAAGGAAAATAGAAAAATATCTCAGCTCAGTTGGTCCTTAAAATGCAACTGGATGGTGATCAGACCTTTGAAGCTCCAAAATTCACAGCCAGTCAGCATACACATCATCTATACGACTCTAATTTAAATGAATATCTTCTAAAGGGATGTGATCACTTTTTGTGTGAAAAACATAAATATTTAAGTAAGTTTTAACTACTACGTAGCATATACTGCTACGTTTTAGCAGTATATGCGTACATTTCACGAGAATGCTGAGTTCACGCAGTCTCTTGTGTGTTGTATTCGCGTTGGCATGTTATGAAAGTCTCTGTTGAGACATCCAGGATAAGCACACAAATGCACCATTGTGAAAAACAAACAGATACAAATACAGATCTATACCAAAACCAAAGAAACTACAGTACAGCGTTCCTCCTCACGTGTAAACAGCGGCGATCTTCTGGGTGTGACGCACGTGCGTCAGTTCTCGCGTGAAGGTGCCAACGCGATCATGTCACATGCGCATATCGCTGCTGACAGGAAGCGATAATTTATAGTTAAAAAGTACTTAAATATCTATCTTTTTCGCATCAAAAGCGACCGTGTCACTTTAGAAGACATTCATTTAACAGCTGGAGTCATATCGTTGAGTTTATGCTGACTGTCTGTTCTATTTGTAACTTTAAATATCTGATCACCATCCACTCGCATTTTAAGGACCCACTGAGCTGAGATATTTAAATATTTTAATACACACTTGGGATGGCATGAGAGTATTTTTTTTTTTAGGTGACCTATCCCTTTAAGTGTGCCAAATACTTGTTAGGGAGATTGCATATGATCTTGTTCTTACCTCTCCATTGCAAAAGCAATATATAATTGCAACAAAGAATCCCTGGAAAAGAGAGAGTGAATTTTAATATCAGGTTTACATAAAATCTTCAATGTTAAAAACATATGTTATAGAGTTTAAAATTTCACCTGGAATGAGTTAAAGAGCATTTCATAATGCATCTGGATTTGCCATGGTACGCCAGAAACATCTGTATAGGGCATTGCCATGAACACTATGTAGTGAACGCCAAACAACGGCATGAGGACCAGGGTCGATTTTAACAGCTTTCTGTTAAAGAAGAAAATGATATTCCTTCATGTGTCTATCAATCAACAATAACAAATAAAAATACTATTATATACATAAGAAAGCACCGTCATCTTACCTGTACTGTTGTCTGGTGTCGCATCGCCCCGCATTTGTTTCTCTAAGTTTTGTTGCCAAAACTCGAATTATATTCAGGAACAACAAAAAATTTACCTTTGGGGGGGGGGGGGAGGGGAAGGTAAACACAATGATTTAATGGATTACTTCACAATGTATTTACATAAAAGGTGTGGGCAAAATATTGTTCACAATAATTTGAGGCACATTTTGAATTGTTTAAAACAAAACAACGATCTTACTTGGAACGAAAACTTTAAAATGCAATCTAAACTTACAACGATTGCTGTCAGAATGGGGATCTGCACAATCCATTTCAGGTTTCCTGCGCTTAAATCCCAGCACCTGTTGGTCATAAACCAAATCAGTCACTTTTACAATCCATTCCAGACATCTATGTTTTATTTCAAGAGCCTTTTGCGAAACTGCCAATCTTGTGTGTTATTTACCTTCTAGATAGCTTTTTACTTGTTTGACATGCAGAACACCAACATTCCTGTAGAAATGCACATATGGTGACGTTGGCAAACAGTTTGCAGCTCAAGTACTTACTCAGTGTCAGCAAGAGTGGCTCTCACACTGGCCCAGACAGTCACAAACATCGCAGGAACACCTGTTTGGTGAAACATCACATGACCTTCACTTTCCAAGTTGTTACATTCAAAAGAACACATGCAGTCTTTATTACACAGCACTATAACTTCTGTTTAAGCTTCATTGAGGTGATTCAGCTCTACGGCATCCACATTGTATGCGCTGTGCATGTTCAAATATTCCGCACAGTGTGTACAATGCAGGAGCCGTGGAGTCCAGAGTATCTCCACAAGTGTCTTTAAAAGAGACATGCTGCTGTGCTGAATGCAATTAATCAGACCTTACAGAAGGAGTGGCAAAAGTACCAGTACTTTGGTACCAAGTTGATACTTACATAAAGAATGTAATAATACTAGTCTTTCTACAGAATGAGTATCAACTGCTATTTTAAGAAATGTTAAGCTTGTTTTTCATTTTATTACTGACTGTTTACTTGAAGCAACTGAAGCCAATGTTCAAGGACTGCAGTAATTAAATCTCATTAATATGATTTGGACTCAAATGCCAGCAGCTGAATAATGATTTTTCAGTGCAGAGTATTGGAAATGTGTATTAGTGAACGAGACTGTTTCCTCACCCCAGCCAATCAGAGTAAAGCCCCAGAGGTACTTCCTGTCTGAGAAGAAGGTCATGAAGATAAGGCTGTGCAGGTACAGGCCCTCCACCAGGATCCAGTAATAATTAGTCGCCAGGAAGTACAAGAAAAGAGTCACCGCTACCTTACAGCCAATCTTGAGGGGAGACGGAAAACCAATTGAACACATATTGATTAGCCACGTTCCTATGCATGTCACCTTGATTTGCTTTTGAGGTCTGTAAAACTTGTGCTTTAAATTTAAAACTAACAAAAATGTGAGTGGTGCCTGACCCTGAAGCACACCATGATGCAAGGTGGTTGCTAGGGTGTTGCAAGGTGGTTGCTAAGGTGTTATAATGTTGTTAAGGTGGGTCAGCTTAAGTGCATTGCTATGCAGTTTCTAGGGTGTTCTGCATGGTTTAAAGCACATTTTTATGCAATTGCTATGCTGTGTTTGTTTGGTAGGGTGTTGCGAGGTGGTTACTAAGGTGTTATGAGTGATTTTGAACGTGTTGCTGTGCAGCTGTTAGGGCGTTCTGGGTAATTTTATGTGCATTTATATGCGGTTACTAGGGTGTTGTGATAGGTTGCTAGGGAATTGCAAGGTGGTTGCTAAGGTGTTCTGAGTGCTTTTTCATGTTTTGCCATGCAGCTGTTAGGGTGCTCTGGGTGGTTTAAGTGCATTTTAAAGCAGTTGCTATGGTGTTGTGTTAGGTTGCTAGGGAATTACAACATGGTACAGTGGCTTGGGTGTTTCATGGTGGCTGCAAAGGTGTTTTGAGTAGGCTTAAGTGCATTGTTATGCACTCGCTATGGTGCTCTGGGTGGTTTAAGTGCATTTTAAAGCAGTTGCTATGGTGTTGTGTTAGGTTGCTAGGGAATTACAACATGGTACAGTGGCTTGGGTGTTTCATGGCGGATGCAAAAGTGTTTTGAGTGGGCTTAAGTGCATTGTTATGCACTCGCTATGGTGCTCTGGGTGGTTTAAGTGCATTTTAAAGCAGTTGCTATGGTGTTGTGGTAGGTTGCTAGGGCATTACAACATGGTACAGTGGCTTGGGTGTTTCATGGTGGTTGCAAAGGTGTTTTGAGTGGGTTTAAGCACATTGCTATGCAGTTGCTAGGGTGTTCTGTGGTTTAAAGTGTGGTTTAAAACTTTTATGCATTGCAAGGATATTGTGGTCGGTTGCTAGGGAACTGCATGGTGGTTGTTAAGGTGTTGCAAGGTGGTTGTAAAGGTGTTCTAAATGGGCTTAAGCACATTTCTGTGCAGTTGCTAGGGTGTTGTGGTAGGTTGCATTACAAGGTGGTTGCTAGGGTGTTTCGATACGATTGCCAAAGTGTTTTAAGTGGGTTTAAGCGGATTGCTTCGCAGTTGCTAGAGTGTTCTAAATGTTTTTTGGGGCACTGCTATTGTGGTTGCTTACTGGCCCAAGTCAAAAAAGTAATAGGGATATAAATGACAAAGGATGAGTTAAATGATGAGATTTTGGGTTAGGGGTTTATTCAAATGCCAAAGAATTAGATTTAGTAATAGTGATGATTCCCTTGCAAACACATTTAACTACCTTATAAGGACATAAAACAACATGCATAAGAAAAACCTTGAGCTAGTTAGAAGCTCATGGCACATGTCATAGAAGTATAAACCAATAATTTTTTCACTGATAATGTCAATTGTCACCAGGTCGACTATGATTGGTGTACTCATACATTCTCAGTAATTGTAATGAAAATAGTGAAATGTAATAGTCCAGTCTATTTTGTAAAGCGATTATCCTAAAATAATTTATAAATCAATTCACACAAACTCTTAATTGAAAACCCCTGTGTCCTGGTTACGCAGACATGCAGCAATTGCTGCTGGGTGTTTGTGGCACGTCAACAACAAATGGCTTTGAATGATAATGATGCTCCCGCACGCTTCTATGGCAACCACACAATGCGAGATTTTGCCAATCCACTGCTGACTCTCCTGTTACATTTCATTGTATGCTGCACTTACAAACTGGGTTTTGTTGGCAGGAGGGGCTTCTGTAATGGACTTCAGATCCTCGACAGTTATGCGTTCCATTTCCTCTAACGCAGCACCCGAATACAACACCACATCTTTCACAAAGATACTAATGGCTCTCAACATGAACGATACAAACAGGTGCATGTGGATGTAGTTCCTGGTACAGTGTAACCGCCTGAAAGTAACAGGAAAAAGAGGGATACTATAAGAGGAAAAGGCATAAGAGATGAGTTCAAACCATGTGTCATTATTCAAACAGAAAATAAACAAAGGTAGGGTCCAAAATTAACACCAAATGTTAGTAAAAATGTACCAAAGTGAATAATACTTAACACCAAATGGTTGTATAAATGTACCAAGGTGACTAAATAAAACAGTTAGATGGTTATTTATTGGGAACTGTAAGATTAGCTAAGGATTTGCTAAACAGTTCTTTGTATAAACAGTTTGATGTTTTTTTCATCCTTAGCAAACAACTTATTTATAAGATCATTAAGAAGGCATACATTAATTCTTTCTTCATACTTACATAAAAAATTGGTAACACTTCACAAGTTTTAAATTGTTAAGTAACTAAAAATTGATGACGAACCATTGAATTATTGAAAATTACTTCACACCCGAGGTGGTAATCCGGCCACGATGTGCCGCAGAGTGCATTATTTTTAAATTATTCAATGGGCTGGAGTCAATTATTCCACTTATACCACGGTTACCACACCTTAAGACAACATTCAAGGTTTTATCTCAGACATTTTCTGGTTTTCATCCCTAAAACGCTCTTGTGAGTGGAACTACTTTTTTCTGACACAGATTCAGCTTTGATACAGTCTGAGCCTTCGTTGCTAGTTCGAAAATGTCACTTTAGAACTAATAACGGAGGATGCACTGCTTTTCAGCATGGAAGTAACAATGTAGTGCGCATGTGCTAAGTGCTTGTGTGCCCCCTCCTGGTTTCTTCTATTTGTGTGTATTTTTCATTCTAAATTGTTTTTGATCTTCAGACGAGATATAAGATAAAACAAAGGCAACCTGAATAAACACAAAATTTAGTTTTCAAATATATATATATATATATATATATATATATATATATATATTTTTTTTTTTCAAGCAAAAAAGTTATCTAGCACATATATCACCCATGTGGAAAAACCTCTTAAACTGAACAGTTGGATGTGCCACCTTAAGCAGCAACAACTGCAACCAAACGCTTCAGATAACTGAAGATCAGTCTTTCACAACTCTGTGGTGGAACTTTGGCTGACTCTTCTTTGCAGAACTGCTTTAGTAGTTCAGCCACACTGAAGAGTTTTCGAGCATGAACTGCCCGTTTAAGGTCCTGCCACATCATCTCAATCGGATTCAAGTCAGGACTTTGACTAGGCCACTCCAAAACTTTAATTCAGCTTCTTTTGAGCCATTCATTGGTGGACTTACTCCTATGCTTTAGATCATTGTCTTGCTGCATATTCCAGTTGTGCTTGACTTTCAACTCACAGACTGATGACCGGACATTCTCTTATAGGTTTTCTGGTAAAAAGCAGAATTCATGTTTCCCACAAGTATTCCAAGTCTCTCTGGCCCTGAATCAGCAAAGCATCCCCACATCATCACATGACCACTACTATGTTTGACCGTAAGTATGATGTTCTTTTTGTGGAATTCAGTGTTTGATTTACGCCAGATGTACAGGACCCCTGTCTTTAAAACAGCTCCACTTTCGACTCATCAGTCCACAGAACATTCTCCCTGAAGGTTTGAGGATTATCATGGTGTGTTTTGGCAAAATTCAGACGGACCTTAATGTTCTTCTGGGTTAGCAGTGGTTTTCGCCTCGCCACACTTCCATGGATAGCATTTTTGCCCAGTTTCTTTCTGATAGTAGATTCATGAACAGTGACCTTTATTGATGCGAGAGAGGCCTGCAGTTCCTTGGATGTTGTCCTTGGCTTTTTCGTGACTTCCTGGATGAGTAGTTGCTGTGCTCTTGGATGAATTTTGGACTTCTGGGAAGGTTCACTACTGTGCCTAATTTTCTCCATTTGGAGATAATGGCTCTCACTGTGGTTCTTTTGAGTCCCATAGGCTTTGAAATAGCTTTGTAATACTTCCTTTTCCTCATCATTTCTGGAATTGCTTTCGACCATGGCATAGTGTGCTACTAAGTGAGACCTTTTTTGTTAACGTCATGATGCTGAAAAAGTTATATTTAGGTGTTGATTTGATTGAACAGGCCTGGCAGTAATCAGGCCTTGGTGTGTCTAGTCCAGCTGAACCCCATTATGAATGCAGTTTCATAGATTTGGGGATTTAGTAACGAAGGGTCAAATACTTTTTTCACACAGGCCCAGTTGCTTTTGGATAACTTCTTTCATTTATCATTTAAAAACTATACTTCCCCGTCTGTCGCTCACTTCGACGTTGTGTCGAAAAAGCAACACTAGGGGTCTCTCTTGAGTGCCGAATATGCCTCTGATCTATGAAAAAATGCCAATAGGAATTAGGCAGACATTATTTGCATACCCCGCCCCGGACATACGGGTATAAAAGCAGGCAAATACGTGCGAGTCACACACCTGTTCCTGTTTCCTCTGATGCTTGCCTGTTGGATTTGACGCCGCATTACAGCGGCTTTCTCCTTCTCTGCACGGCAGTGCAGTTTGCCCCTGGGCGCTTCGAGAGTGCAAGAAACTTAAAGAGTTATAAAAGAGTGATTTTCTCTGAAAGAGTTATTTCCTCTAAAAGAGCAATATGCAGCTGGCTTTGAACGTCCTTTTCAGGACATGTCTTTATAAAGACGCCTTTCCACCCCTGCATAGTTCCTGGATGCGGTAGAGTGCTCTCCGCTTCAGACGGCCACAGGCATTGTCTCGTGTGTCTGGGTTGCGATCCCACCGAGGCAGCGCTTGTGGATGGTTCATGTTCTCACTGCGAGAGCATGACCTATGGCAACTTTGCGGTCGCGGCTTGCTTTCAACCAAAAGCACGTCACTCTTGTGCAGCTGGCGATGGCACGTGCAGCTGGCGATGTAAGCGATCTGGGGATGGCAGCAGGTGCAGCTCCACCGGATACGCCCCCTCGGACCACCCACCCACGGCACGCTCGTTGACTCCCGTCCGTGCTCGAGGCAACAGCAGCTCGCCTCATGGCCAGTCTGCCTATCCTCTAGAGCTCGAGGTGGATGAGCTCACCGTTGCATCAGAGAGCGCGGCGTCTGACGCTGAGGACTCCCCTTGGCTGCCGCCTTCGGCCCAGCATGCCCAAACTGAGGCCAACGTGCAGATGTCTGATATGCTTGGCCAGGCCGCCGCCAGTGTGGGACTGGACTGGAACCCTCCGTCTTCCCCACAGCCATCGCGGTTGGATGACTGGTTCCGGGGGGCTCCGTGCCGCTCACAGCCCTGGCTCACTCTCACAATTTTACACACCCCCCCATGCCACACTGTTGTATTAATCAAGTTGTGGGGTGGGGTCAGTGTTTGATGGTCGCGACTCGAGTCTCTGTGTGTGTGTGTGTGTGTGTGTGTGTGTGTGTGTGTGTGATGAGAGAGATATCAAGGGTGCTTTTCAATCTAAATTTAAATAAATGTAGGGTTTATAGACATTGACATTCTAAACTGATTTACTTTAACCAATGTCTTAGTTTTATATGGTTATAATCATCACAGATGTGATGTGTTAATAGGCCTTTTGCGCAGGCCAAACATTTGTCTCTCACGGGCCGAAAGTGGCCTGCTGGCCGCCTATTGAGGAACTCTGCTGTGCGTCTGTGTGCGTGGGTGAGACGTGAGTGAAAGAGAGAAAGAGAGTGAGTGGAAGGACACCTTTCAAACTAAATTTATATAAATTCAGGATTTTATAGACATTGTTTTTAATTCTAATCTGATGTACTTAGCCAGTGTCTTTGTTTTAACTGGCTATTTTGTTGTGGTAGCCTGTACGGCTCTTTGAAATAATTTGCCAAAGTGATATGGAACTGGAACTACTTCATAGCCGTGCGTTTACGTGAAAAATAATTGCACACATTAGAACATCAAGTCATCAGCATCAAGTATTTAACAGACCTGTGGTATAATTTTAGTTAACAATAATATTTGACAGCATTTATTCATCTTTGTTAATATTAGCATACTGTATACTGATATTTTTTTTTTATTAAAATTTGTGTATGTTAACTTTAGCTCATGCATTATGAACCAACATGAACTAACAATAAACAATTGTATTTTTATTAACCGTCCTGGGTCACGTCCTGCTGGATTTTTTTGTCATTATGGTGGCTGTGGCTCAGTTGGTAGAGCGGGTAGGCCACTAATCGCAGGGTTGTTGGTTTGAATCCTGGCCCACACGACTCCACATGCCGAAGTGTTCTTGGGCAACCCCAAGTTGCTCCCAATGGCAGGCTAGCACCTTACATAGCAGCTCTGCTGCCATTGGTGTATGAATGTGTTTGTGAATGGGTGAATGAGTCACAGTGTAAAGCGCTTTGAATACTGTTAAGGTTAAAAAGGTGCTATATAAGTGCAGACCATTTACCATTACAGTGGAAACAACATACAATTCTCTGTCATTTTGGGGCATACAGATAAGTGTAAGACATCATTAGAGACTATAAAGGGTAGACCCTTATTTATTTGTGTACACTCACAATAACAACAAAACCTTGTGCTTTTGTATAGTAAAGAAAATGAAAAGGGTGAGCTTTCAGCAGTCTCCGTGTTCACGAGCATATATCTGAAACGCGTCACAAAAATGCTCCATGAATACTTATCACACAAACATGAAACATATGTCTAAAGAAAGCTTAAAATGTCTACTTTTAAATAAAACAATTCAAATTTAAAACAAATATTCTCCTGCAATGTAATCTGTATGAAACAAAGCGATGTACAGTTTTCCTGGCTCAGCAAATTTATCTGTAATGTGATCACACCCACCAGCAGAGTGCGCCATTCATACGCTAATGTGCTGAGACGATCAATGCAAATGGTAAACGCCCCCTACTTTGTCTTAAAAACAACAAGTACATTCACTTTTCTGTGCGTTTGAAAGACAGCACGATACACAAGTCAGAAAACTCCTGGATAGTGACGAAGAGTTACAATTTTCCTCAGAAGAAGAGCGGGACGTTTGTATTTTGAAGAGAGACTTGATCCAGCAGAGGATACAATTTCTTTTGTCTCAGGTGTGAATTACCTCAATATTCATGATAGTTCACACCTCCTCACATATGACCTTTCTAACACTAAAAGTGTCTTACAAAAGTTCAATGACTATATTGTTTTGTATGAATGAGTGATCAGGATGGGTTTCACATCATTTTGTAGCAAAAACTCTAGGCTACAAGATCCAGTTCTCAAAAGGCTTGTGGACAAATGTTTAGTATGTGTTATATGGCCTTATTTCAATGACATTATTTTCTCAAAAATACAAACATGTACACACACGTTGCTCACATATTATTGTAGCCCAGTTTGTGCTGAATACAGTGTTACCAGACTTTAGCCATTAATATGTTTTTAAGCAACTGAAAAAAGCACAAATGTCAAGGCATGTCAAAACTTCTCCAGGGCCCAAAACACCCTCAGACCCCAGAGGGTTAACTAACACTACCCGAGTTTAATAAATGTTTTAAAAATATATTGTTCATTCTTAAGTTTTTGATACCCAATGCATTAACTAATATTTACAAATCGAACCTTATTGTAAAGTGTAGTGTAACCAATAAATTATTTATTCATTTATTTATGTCATGAATTGGACTTAAGTTTATGCTTGCTTAATGTGTTTTTTTTTTTTACTGTTTTAGGAACATTTACTATTAAAGCAATAAATGCTTAATAACTGTTGTTGTAAAGCAATTACTAATTGCTAGATAAGTATTTTCCTAAGTATTAGTGTCCTAATTTAAAGTGAGAACTATGTATGTTTAATGATATTTCTATGTATATATAATTATATATTTAATGCCATTTATTAATGATCCATTTCTCTGAAAAGTTGGCAAAGAAATAATCTCCACAGCATCTCTCAATCACTAAGGCTCAAAACAGACACAAACTATTCGAATAAGGCCTATTCATTTATTAATGATATAACAACAATTTATAAATGATCAATAAACTATAAACTAGTACTTTACTGATACTTTAATCTATGTTGATATTATAAAGCTTTATCAGTAAATTACAGTACACACAAAATGGAGTCAGTGTATTTTTAGCACCCAGTTCACTAAAGGGTCTGAAAATAAACAATGCTATAGGCATATATAACAATGCATAACCCTCACTGATGTAAGCGATTAATTAAAGAATGTAAAATGCAGTTTCAAATCCGCTTACAAATGAAATTAGTAAATTTAAACCTATAACTTTTCTCTATTCAAACGCTATTGGGAGTTGTGGCAAAACTTTTATTTTGGACCCTGACAAGAGGAAATTACACAATAAACATCACTGAATCGCACTGTGTAATAGCAAGTGTGTGTGTATGGTTGCTTTTTCAATAGCCTTTTCACAGAGGTGAAGAACAATACTCGTCTAATTAGAGCCAGACGAGTCAGCCGCTGACTTTAACACATTCTTCGGATTTAAAGGGTTCGGAAAGCACGAATGCTGAAAATGCTGGGCTCAAAAAGTAAACTATAAAAACAAAATTGCAAGCATGTGTTTCCCAGATTAATTCTGTCGGCTTGTCTACACTCTTTCAAACTTGCTTGACCTAAGCGAGTCTATTGGGGAAAAGGCCCTGCAGATTTGTGCTTGGATCCTCCTACAACTGCACTTCATTGTTTATCTTCTGACTGCTATTTGACATTGATGTCATGGCCCTTTTCTCTCATAAACAATACAGTATTGATGACTAATAAAGAGGGACTTGCACAAAAATGCACCTTTCATCCAACATAACAGCTTCAATTGCAAGCGAATGCCAAGCAACATGAAAAACATTGATCAGGTTGTGCTACAATTTTGTAAATGGTTTCAGATCCGCCACTGGTCAAAAGTGATTGCGAGCATTTGCTTTGGTTCAACACCAGATATTTGCTGATAATTGGGCCCAATTTCAGAGAGTTCATCAATATGTTTGTTTACTTTCCTGGTCTTTCTACTCAAATTCATCAGTGCACAGCATTCAAAAGAAAGCAAAAATATTTCTAAATTTTTAGAAAAATGTAAAAACTTGCTCCATCTCTGAAACAGCTTTCCTTTTTGCCTAAAAATAATGTAAACCAATAGCTAAAATTCACAACCGAGGGCTTGGGAAATGTGTATCAATACCGAGCTGTACTATTCATGCAACCAGATCATTTCTAGCTTGTTAACTAAAAAAAGCCTGTGCCATTTCTTACAAAGCCACCCAAAATGCACAGTTCAGTTCAGATCCTTCTGCAGCCAGACATGTTGAAAAATTAAACCCTTGGCTAATCATTTAGGGGTTGTTTTTGTTGTTACTCTGTCTCCTCTGGAGAGGTTTAGGGTGACAGTGTGGAATACATTGCCTCCTCATCATTAGACTAACTGCTGCTTAACCGCCATCCCGCTGGGAAATATTGATCGGGAAGCTCTGGAGAGCCGAACAATGTAGAGCTGAGCTCCTCTGAGCACGCTTCAAACACTGGCGCTAATGTTTGAGAGTCTCCGTGCCGCATGCCTTATTTCCCAGAGCTTGCGCACCTGAGACATTACACTGACAGTGTGAGTGGAGAGCATGGAAAGGCTGGCAGCCTGTCAGCCGCAGCCAAAATGAGCCTTTATTAAAGTCATTTTCCTGCCCCGCATTTCCTGGTGCCCAGGCAAGGGGCCGACTCTTAAAAACATGGAGCACTGGAGCTGAGTCAAGCCAAGTCCGGTACCTGTCAGCGGCTCGTTACATGCACGACCCAACCTTTATTTGAATAAGGCTGTTGGATAAATAGCGAAGGGAACCTCTTTGCATTAATTAGCAATGAAAATGGAACGACTGAACACGAAAGTAATAAATGCACTCGTATGTCTTAATATTGACAAGCGGCCAGGATGCACGCTGGGTGAACTATTGGATAAACATTCATTTGATGCATTTCTTTAGGAAAACTTATCGTTTCAGTCAAAAATGAAAGCACATAGCACTTTACCATACGACACCATAAAATAGTCGCTTTCTCCACACTCAAAATAACAAAATAAATGCTTTAAAGGCATTAACAATAAAAGCACACATCAAATACGGTTTAAGGTGTGGAGCATCAACACCTTATATATCTTCAATTGGATGGATGGATGTCTGATATCAGAATTACCAGACTTGAAAACACAAAAACTTTTCAACACTGATCTCAGGATGAGACTAAGCCCTAGAAAATTGCATTAGAAGATTCCTGGCTTGTAAATGGTTTCTGTGAATCATGTCTGAGAAAACAAACAGGCAGATTTTTCGCACCGAAAGTATCCCAGGATGACCGTCGCCACCATAAGTGATCCCAGAGAGATGGAGTAGCCCACCGTGTAGATGAGGTAAAGTCGGTCGAAAACCTCCTGCATTGAGACAATAAGAGAAAGTGAGAACATGAGTCATCGAGAAATGCATTGATTGAAAAATCAAGGGTAAATTAATCGGTTTCTTGGGCCGCTTTTAGCTATCACACAACAGCACTAAAGAATGACAACAGTGAATCGTTATAGGTTTGCAAACACATGTCAGTCCCAACAGGATTTAGAGGCAGTTTTTCCTTATTATTACAGCCCAAAATGAATTAAATTTGCTGTTATTTGCTGTTTTTTTTTTTTGGTGTTGTTTTGCCGTGAAAAATAATCATATTTTTGGAAGGATGTAAAATAGCATAGCGTTTTGGAACGCACACTGCGCTATTCTAAGCTATTTTGTAGTGTAAGTAGTATGTTAACACTGAAAATGCAGCAAATAGAAGTTTACTTTAAGTACCCAGAGTAAGCACTTTCTCAGCCATCAAAACGGGTGGAAAGAGGGTGGAATGTTGGACACTTCATGCACTCAACGAAGGTGTGAAGTTACCTGGTTACGCTGCCGGTCTGACAAAAAAGTTGTAAATAATAAAGAATGTAGCAGCTATCAAAACTTCAGAGGATACAGCACCTTACAAGTGTGAGTTGAATGCTTTAACATTACCCCAAGCTGTGTGAATATGTATGATGTTTAAGATACAAGTGTTGAACTGAGGTTGGCTAATGTGCTAAAGCTAGCTGCAAAACATCATGTGTGCTGGAAACGTCACTTCCATCAGCTGTTAAACGGCGAACACCTCAGTGTAGTAAAAACTGTTAAGTGTTCCATTTGGGAGGATACTACACTATATAGTGTACAGTGTGTCGTTTGGTACACAGCTACAGCATACTGTAATTTATGTCAAAGACAGTATAAGAGCAATTGCCTTTAATTTTTTTTATTGCATAACAAATGAATATGCAGCAAGCATAATAAATACTAATATACAATACATTTAAGAAGTGAAACCCATGGCTAATATGAGTTTAATGAAAGACCCCTCACAAATTTTGTGCCTCAGACAATGCAAGTAAACTTTGGTAATCACTTTGGTAATCACAATAAAATATTTTCCTGTCAATATAAACATAAACACATAAATGGAAGCGCAGCGTAGTTCTAGCGGGAAGACTAGCAGCTGTACATCATCACATCATTAGCTGGGTAACTCCTAGCCAATCACATATAAGCCATTGCTTTATAAGTCTGCTCACAATCTATCACATTGCTGTTTCAGTGTGCTAACACGGCAACTTCCACCACCCCACCACCACCAGTTGAGTCCCGTCCCCCATGGGGGTAGGCTCCTCGCCCCTGCCTCCTATCTCCGGCAGGATATGATGGTTCCGAGTACAACTCCCTCGGACCGTCGGACGGGGCCTACGCCAAAGAGAGACATTACTTATCTGTTTTATATTCATCAAATAAATGGCATCTTAAACCTCACTCAAGCCTGCGTGTCTTCCCGATAGAACCACACTTTACGCAAGAATACATACAAATTCTCATAAGTTCAAGTTGGAAGAACAGACCAAAATTTGAACATAAAAAAATTTAACCACGTTTTACTTTTGTCATTGATGACAAACGGCGTTGGTTTTTCTGTATGTGCATGCCAAAATCGAACAGGTATGCACAATGGATAAATACATTTTCAGTGAATAACAACTCCCATGTCAAATTCAGAGTTATTGTAAAATAGTCCACGAGTCATACAGACTACTTCTGTAGTGATTTTATGACAGACATTTCATTATGAACTGTTGGTGTGTGGAAAAGAGCTATGTGCAGATTCTTCAAAACATCTTTTTTTTTGCATGTAAAAAACTAAAAGCATCAAGGTTTGGAACAACATGAGGGTGAGTATATAATGGTAGAAATTTCACTTCAGATTTAACTATTATTAAAACTATAGTAGTTTTTACTTTTCTCTAATTTACGTCTGACTAATTTCAATCTCACTGCATCTTTTCGTCAACTCTTATAAGGTTAGGAAATTGTGATACTGCTAGAAACATTTCCACAATTCTCTTACTACCATTCACACCACATGAAACTGTGTTTCAGCTCTACTGAATTTCAGTATGGACTTAAACTCAAAAGCACAACTTTGCATCTTTTGGTGTGTAAGCAAAAGCAGGGCAGGTATAGCTAAAGGAATTGCAGAGCAAATCCCTGCCTTCGGCGGCTTTTCCGCCTGAATGTGAATGTTTATTTGGTGAGCAAGCTGACACCATGTGACTAAGGTGTCTGGTCGCGCCCTCTTGCGAAAACAGTTTGTCTTGAAGTTCAGCAGTCTGACAATAGCTGAGTGGCCACACTTTCAACTAAGATTACTTCAGGCTGCAGGCAGCCGAGAAGCTTCAGATCGCGACCGCGCTAACCGAGCTCGCTGGATCCGTGGCGTGTGTTGAAGGAGGGTGAACCGGGGCTCATGGAACAAGAGATTTGCCAGCTGCTATCATTTAGCGTGCTGAGCGATAGCCAAACCCTGCGCTGAACAGCATTTAATTTGCATGGATGACTATTTCAGTGGCTCTAGGGAGTTCATCAAATGCAAAACATGGGAAGCAAAAATATATGGATCCCCACACTCAAACCACAGAGTAACTTTTCAAAGGGAAAATATCTTCCAAAAATGTGACGCATTAAAAAAATGGAAACCAAAATTGAATATATCAACATTTGCTCATAATTATATTTGTGCACTCTGCAACCAAAGATCTGAAGAGCACGTCTGAAGAGCTGATGATCAATATAATCAAATTACATTTTTCACTTCACAAATCTCTTAAAAAACAGGCATTACATATGCTTATTTAGTATATATATATATATATATATATATATATATATATATATATATATATATATATACTGTATATATATATGTGCTTCATTATCATTATATAAAAATGCTCATACTGTGGTTTACGGTCATACCCTTACCCTGTGGATACTGTCTCGAATTTAAGTCTTTTAAATGTCTTTTAGCCATGATGTAAGTTTTCAAATTGATTAGAAAATTTACAAGGCAGAATAAAAATACTAAACTCTGGAAATTTGCTTTTAATGAATGGTTAAAACAATGAATCCATTAGTGTTCCTTTCATAATTAAAGTTATGGGAAACCACACAGGGTCAGATCTTGCACTGATCATGTCAAAAGCAAAAATGTCATTCTCCACTGCAAGCTTTGGTGAACCGAATTGATGTTGCTGATTCTAATGATTACATTAAATTCAGACTTCTAAGGAGGAGATGGAATTTCTGAGGGTACAGTTTGTGCATTCCTCATCTAAATGGTAAATAGTTCTGCCCGCAGCTCTGTTTTTTGCCAGTCTACACCAAAATAAACAGCACATAGATGAGAGAAACAAAATTAAACTAACAAATGACTTCAATCTAAACATTAACACAAGACAAACAAAATCAGCTTGTTCAGAAATAACTTATGTAGGGTTAACACGATACCAACATTTTTGTAGTGGAAACCAACACTCATACAATTCAACTGTTCTCAATACCAGTTGTGATACCACAGCAAAAATAAAAGCATATGGAGGATTCGGTGTGCCATATGAATAAATAAACTTTCATTAAAAGCATCAATATACACTCACCGGCCACTTTATTAGGTACAACCGTACACCTACTTATTCATGCAATTATCTAATCAGCCAATCGTGTGGCAGCAGTGTAGTGTATACAATCAGGCAGATGTGGGTCAGGAGCTTAAGTTAAAGTTCACATCAACCATCAGAATGGAGAAACATTTGATCTCAGTGATTTGGACCATGGCATGATTGTTGTTGCCAGACGGACTGGTTTGAGTATTTCTGTAACTGCTGATCTCCTGGGATTTTCATGCATAACAGTCTCTAGAGTGTAAAGAGAATGGAGCCAAAAACAAAAAACATCCAGCGAGCGGCAGTTATGTGGATGTAAATGGCTTGTTAATGGTAGATAATTGTCTGAAACAGTAGATGTACAGGTGTACCTAATAAAGTAGCCGGTGACTGTATATTAGGGCTGTGAATCAATTAAATCTTTTTTGAGTAATTAATCGCAGTTTTCTGTGATGAATCACAATTAAATTGTTGTACATGATACATGACAACATACATCATAAATATAATTTTTCACACTTTGTCTCAAAAAACTTGCAAAAAATTGGTTGGTCATTATTTTTTATTCCTGTTTTAATGTAAAAAAATGAAAATCTAAAATATATATATTTTGTTTTGGCATATAGAGTTAATTAGACATATTTTTACATTTTATACAAATATATGTACAGAATGCATGCCAAACAATCAGTGGAAGTGTTGCAAATCTTGAGGTGTTTTCCAGTGGAATTTTTTTAATAATAGGATCAAATGGTAAGATTCAATTCATATCAAACATTATTGACAAGAGAAAATTAAGTGTACATTGCCAATGCATCCCTAGTTGGAGCCTGTAAGGCTGAGTAGCCTGCCAGGAACAATTGGGGCCTTTTTGCTATCGCTTGATTTTTCAGGAAGTAAAAAAACAAAACAGATACTGCGTTAATTGTGTTATTCTTTTTAATGTGTTAACGTGTTAAATTTCCCACCCATAATCTACAGTATATGTACTGTATTTATATATGTCAATGTATCTTTTAATAAATTAATTAATCTTGAAATATGTAAATAAATAAGTACATCTGTCAGACAAAAAATAAATCATGAATTGTGTCAATAAATAGAGAAAATACATGTTCCTTTGGACATTTTCCATCCATGATGTATCTGTCCATCAAAGTAAATAAATAAATCAAGAAATGTGTCAATAAATAAATACATAACATGTCAAATTCATTTTCTTTTGGATGTTGATTGACATATACTGTATATTTATTTACACATTTTATGATTTATGTATTGACAGATTTATTTCATTTAGACACATTTATTTATTGCAAGGTATGTTGTCATATTTATTGAAACTTTTAATAAAAGATTTATTAATATTGCACACTGAATCCTCCAGATCAAATATTGCTTTTTCCAGTAATGAAAGAATGAACAAACAAATAAATAAATAAAGACGAAAAATAAGTTTGTCCTCTGGCAACAGAAAGATTGTTCTCAAAATATGTCTTTAAATTGTATTTTAATCAATCAAAATGTTTCAAAACATGTCCAAGAAAATTGAGGAATGGCAGTCATATCTTGGGCAGTCTTTCATGAAGCATAACCTTGAGACCACACGGTGTGATCACACTGTAAGATAATTATTTATTTAACATATAAATTAAACAAAAAATATAGCTTGTGCATGAATATATCACAAGGCATGTTTGATACATTTTGGCAATTTATGTTCAAATTAAACGTTCTTTTGACATCCCTAGACTAATGCCTATTAAACTGTCTCCACACATAGGTGGGAATTCGCTAAGACTGAATTTTATGCTAATAGCATTGTTTATTTGCATGTGCTGTCTGCATTGGTTTAGCTCTTGATTCACTAATCAGGTAACAGAAAAAACCCACCCAAGATTTCATTTAAATATGCACAGCACAACACCCGTGCATTACAGAATTGCTTGGTGAATTCACCTCCAGGTGTTCTAACTCTTAAATTTGATCTATATGTCCAAAATGATTGTGGATCAACATTTGAGAGTTTTTTGACATGCAGCAACTGTGGAAGACATCTAAGCAGATTGGAAGGTCAAAGGTCTTACCCTCTCTTGATTCTGGTTATAATGAGTGAGAAATTTGGCACACTCGCTGTAATTAGCCCAAGTTTTGTTGTTACTTGAAGCCAGTTCCCAGGTCCCATTGGTGTCACAGCGACGATAGGCATGTCCTAACAAACAACAACAAAAAAACACAATGTAACATCCCAAACGCATCTTCAGGTAGGATATTCATACATTAATTTGCTCATACATACGGGATTATGTACAGTCAGCTGGTTGTTATAGCAAGAAATAAACCCTGAAAGGGAGATCGGGACCCCCAACATGAAATAAATACATGGACATAAAACATTGATTTGTTTTGAAATTATGTAATTATGTGAGAAGAAATAAAACAGCTAAACAGCTGAAATAAACCTCCTGCAATCTGGTGGTGTTAATTTTGTAATAATGTACGTCTGACTGCTCATTATGCATCTTATTACTACAACAGCAGAAGACAACTTGCCAAATAAATGCACATGAAACATTGATTTGAGAAATTATATTATTAACTTACTTGTAGCAATCACAGAGTGATCGGAGAAGTAGTAAAAATGGCTCAGAAACCCAGATGAACAGTCTGATTCGTGGATGTGCAGTTATTACTCAGAAATATCAGACCACTAGATGGCGCCATTGCCCAATCAGAATCAAGTATTACAGAGAACCGTGTAATAAATAAAAAAATAACGCTTAAACATTTATGCAATCAATCATGCCACCTGGACCATGTGTAAATTCTGTAATAAAGAATTTTCCAATCAAAAGGGCTATTCAAGCTTGAAGCACCACTTTTATGTTTTTGCGTGTCACAGTGAGCAGGGGGCAGTCAGCACAACTCCAGCTGTACAGGTAATGTGCAGTTGTGCAGACAACAAACAGCCAGCACAACAGCTGGCTGGAGCACAACTCCGAATGCAAGGGGCTCAAGACATACTTTTCAAAGTTTCAAACTGCATTTAACTTCGCACAGCGTCCTAAAAACACCGCGTTTATGGCGCAAGATTCTGAAAACCAGTGACACGTGATGCATCCACAGTGAGACGCTAAAACGTCAGTATGATAAAGCTTGTAAATCAAAACCACAAAAACATGCAATATTGGTGTACATAGACCAAGAAAAATAGCACAGATAGAAGCAAGAACATGCCCTGTGAGAACAGCATCTACACTCAAAACAATGTAAGCCTATTTTAAAAATGTAAGTGTTTTAATTTAATAACACAATTCCAGCTAATTCAATTGTGTAGTTTTTAACTAAATTAAATTAAGCAAATCTTATATATATATTAGGGATGCACCAATACCACTTTTTCTCTTCCGATCCAATTCCGATACCGGAAATCTCATTATCGGCCGATACCGATCCTGATCCGATACCAGTGTTGTTTTTTGCATAATTGGTTTAGAATATCTTTACATTATTGTGTGGAACTAATTGGGTTTGCTCTTTAATATGTAAAGAAACACAAACATCTAACTACATATTATTTCAATATAAATGTATAGCTTATTAAGAAACACTTTATTATTAACTAATATACTGGATAATGTAGCAGAAAATTAACAGTAATTCCAGTATAAGTCATCAGTAGGACGTTTTTGTTTTTTTGTGCAAAATTTTCTCAACTTGTATCTGGACTTTAAAGGATTCAGATCAATTTTTTTGTTAATTTAGTTGTAAGATATCAGCTCACTTTGCATTCACACAATAATTTTTTGGAACCCATTCAACTTAAATATTATTATAATTTGTAAACAAACAATAATATATTATAATAGTAATATACATTAATATATCTCAATCGTGCACCTTTAACTTTTAAACCCTTATGCTTTTATTTTGACATTCTGAACTCTCCAGGAAGTCCTGTATGTGTCTGTTTGTAAGAGAGTTCACAGTAGTTTAATTCACTTCTTATTCAAATTCTGGAAAAAAAAAAAGCACCTCCAGTGCCGCTCTAAATGCAAATTATAAGTGAACCAAAATATTGAGCATCTACATCTGATATGATGTTCATGAGTAGTGCTCAAATATTGCACACCGCTGTGAAGGCTAAATATAGACGCGTGTGTGAAAACAGAGCAGCACCATTCACTAATGCGCTGGAGCTGCGCATGCATTTTATATATTTTGTTATTAAACACAGCCTTTTGTGATTCACAGAGCTATCATACGTCTTCAAGAGTCTGAATAAAATACATGAGTCATATGAACTACTTTAATTGTGTTTTAATGGTTATTTTATGTAATTTTTTGAGCATGACAGTAATGAACATGACTAACACACAGTATTGGATTTGGATCGGGCTTGTTGGACCGATACCCAATCCATCTAATAGCTTCAGTATCAGAGCCGATACCGATCCAGGTATCGGATTGGTGCATCCCTAATATATATATAGCAAAATAGATTACTGTGGACTGTTGGCCAGTGATAGGCTAAAGGTCAATGATAAGGAAAACAAGCAAATTTCTTCTAAAGAAACTTTTTGTATTGTATTTTCTCTCTTTTGCCACTCATCTGTCTTTGAATGACCTAAATTATAATTTTTATTATATATATTATAAAATTTTTAATTATTTTGAATATTATATATTTAAATATATATATATTGTATTTATTTGAGGGCCTTTCTCAGCAAATATTGATATATGCGATTAATTGTAATTATTTAAATGAATCAATCAGCATCTCATGAAATTAATTTGATTTTAAGTAGATTAATAAGATAAATTTAGGTAACGTTGGTACAGGAATGAATGCATTTTTTTTAACCTAATTATTTTTGTTTTTAGAATTTAAGTAGATTTGCAGAGTCAACTGTAGTAAACCATTTGTAGATTGATTTCACCTAAAAGTAACACTATGGATTTGTGGTGCTATCAAAATATTCCTCTGTAGCCAGCAGCACTGGCTTGACCAATGGTGTGAGTTTAGGGTGGGACTATCAGTTTGTATGACCGATGGAAGACAGAGGAATTTTATGGAATCTGTTTGACAACACTGAATATTTTAGAGGTTCGCCAGTATGGCCAGTGTGGCAGAAATGACACACTTCAGCTTTAATAGTTTATTTAACAGCCCTAATTCCTGAATGTTTCTCTCTAAAATTTTGCCTTGACAATGATCTGCTAAGAGGAAAGCAGAGAGATTTTGCAAAACAAATAATATTGGAGGCATTCTTGAGGTCATCTATTATATTCAGGGGAGAGTTGTGTGCTTTAGGCATGAGCCTCACCTTTGTGGTTGAAGTCATAGATGTATTCTGGGCAGGCAGTGGACACCATCCTTCCAGGAGCTCCCTCGGGCCAGCACACGATGCCGTCCCACTCTGGCAGGCAGTAACCCTCTACGACACAAAACAGGATTGACATTTAGAAAAAGGGAACTCTACTCCTCTAGCACCCCCCACCCCCAACTCGCCCACCCGCTCCAGCAGTACATGAAAAACCTCATCCACAATCTGAGGAAAGAGCCATCGGAGAGAGTGATGGAGAGAAATGCGGACAGCAAGCTTTTTCAACACTCTGATACAATTAATTTGGCTCTGTCTTAATGAAAATGACACACTCTCTATGCTAGTTTGTAGTTTGCACTTTTACTTTTGAAATTGCAAAGTGAAAAAAAAAAAGTTATTCAATGACAAAAATAAGGCGGAACTTGATTTTATCCATCACAAATTCATGAAGAGTGAGCGTTACACTAACAAAAATTCTGGCAAACCTTTGGCAACAATGGACAATCTGATGCTAGTTTGCCACAAAGCTCATTTGCATGTGAAAATTATCAGTGGCAAATTTGCGGCAAATATGAAGTGAACTCTCAGTTTTTGTAAGGTATGCACCAGAAGGGAACCATCGGGCCAAACAATCCTTGTCGCAAAACTGTGCCGTCCTAGGCCAGTCGGTGTGGTAATGGTTTCCTTTTCCACTGTGGTGCAGTGAAATTAGGAGAATGTACGAAACAGATCTGTGCGCTATGGAGGATGATCACATGCTCAAGTTTTTAGGACTGTTTTTCCCTGGGTTTTACTCTGCTAACACACAGGAAAGACACGGCACATGTAGCAAAGCGGAAAGCAAAGTGAGAGGTTTATCATAATTTGCTGTGGGCTTGTATTTGCCACTGAACACGAACACACAGAAAGGTCAAAGTTCCTAAACAAGCTAAAAAGGATATTTATGATGCGTCAGACAGACTTGAATATTGTGATGATGAATAATACCCATTTTTGACAAAGAAATGAAAAACAATCTGGAATTAATATATCAATGACAAGATCTTGAATGAAGTGTCTAAATGATTGAAGGTAATGCATTTAGGTGCATTCACATGGTTTAAACACTTTTACATTTGAGCAGTTTCTTTGTGAAGGACACAGATCTCTGATAAAGGCAGAAAATTACCCTTTTTTCCCCACAGTTTTTTGGCAAAGCAAATATTTATGGCTTTGCTTCCAGTCACTGTTATTGAAACCAGCTGTCCCTGACTTGCCACAAATAACTAGTTAAGGATAAAACTCAACAGTGTATGGCTATACTACAGATCCATTATTTTCCTATGCCCGTAATTAAAGATTTTCAGAGGGAAAATCAAAGGATATGATGGAGTGCATTTTATGAGCCTGGAGACCAGCTTGTCACTTTTTTGCGAATCTAATTAAAGGAGAGTCTCTGAAAACAGGCCTGTTTTGCAGAACGCTAGCCCAAGAGGGAGAACGCCGTGTGTGTCATGTTTCCAAAATTACAATGCATACAGAAAATGAACCCACAGACCACCATCAATACCCGACTGGCTTCAGATATAGCTCCTCACAGAAACATCTCATATACACTTTTCCAGCATTCCAAGGTTATATGGAAGCTATAATCTTATCTGATGAGGTTGTGGGTTGATGATGTCATTTGGGGTTTCTGAAAAATATTTATCTTCTTGCCCCTTCTCACATTAGATTCAAGATGCCTGGCCCGAATTGTGCTGGGCTTTTGATATATAAAAGCTTTTATAGCAATACGCCGGTGTTATTTTACACCCTAACCACAAAGTTTGAGCGTCAGGCTATTTTCACACACAGACCAGAAAGTCTCAAGGCTTGTGGAAGCCACATCCCTTCACTGTGCGACCCAGGCTGAAACCTCAGTGTCTTTTTCAATGAAAACCTTGTTCATGCCCCGCCATGGAGACTTGGTCTTAACCGAAGCACAAACGTGCAATAATAACAAATAGGAGAGATTTGCAGTGCAGCAAGGTATGAAACCTAGCCTTGACTTGAGGTTGGGCCCCGCCACCTCCATCCTGGACTAGAATAGATAAAACTGACTCAACTAACTATTTGCTATGCAAACAACCTCAAAACCCCACAACCAATCCAATGGTCTAAGAATAGTTGGCTGAACGGTTAGTGGAGAGAGTCATAGTGCGTCTTGATCGATTGGATTGCTATTTGATTGGTTATGTGCATTCTACTACATATAATGTGTGTCTGTAAAAACAAAAATACATTTGATTTGAACTTCTTCCGAACTATATCCAAATACAACAATGTTCACTTCTATGTTGATGCTAATTCCAGGCGGCAAAATGATGCACTTTGTGATAAAATTATTAAATAACATGGCAAATAATTAATCAAAATAAGCACAACTAATCAAATATTAATATTTGCTGAAAAAGTCCACTAAATAAAGACCGCAAATTTTGCATTTGAGTTTGTCAATCTGTTTCGTCTGCACTATTTGTAATTGCCGTCTATGTACATTTGCATCAGACGGATACATTTGATAAGTCTCAGTGGTTTTCAGTGTCATAAACGGCACTCTTTAAGGATGCTGTGTCAAGTTAAAAGTAGTCAAAATTTTGATAATTGCATCTCGAGGCCCCTGTTTTCTGTTGTGCTTCATAAACCTGTCAAGAATGTGTCCTGTGTGACCTGCTCTCATTCTGTGGCTGTACTGCTTGAGGTTTGTTGAGGCGCGCTGACTGCCCCCTGCTGACACAGTAAAAACACAAAGTTACATGTACTGCAAGTTTGAATTGCTCCGATGCTTGTAAAATATGTACTTTTATTACAGAATTTCCCTATGGGTCAGGGGGCATGTTTAATTGTGTAATTATTTTTTAACACGTTATTTTTATATAATTATCAACAACCCTTCTAAAATGTGTTTGATGATTGCAGTTTAAAAGGCAACAGTTTTTATGTTACATTTTCTTTGTCGTCTTCGTACTCCCAAATTTCCGTATAGGGGGAGCAACCTAAAGTTTAAGTTTGTGCCCTGACCTACCAGGCTCATTTACACTTGAGTGCATATTGTTTCTCAAACCACATCATGAGGATAGCTGTCCATCTTGAGTGCATCATGGACATATAGACTTGGTCTTTTAATGATCAGTATCCAATCAGTAAAAACATGTGAACATATGAAAAGGAGATAAATAAACTTTAACTGTTTTTATTGATAATATAGCTATGGTTAAAAATTTAAAACTAGAAAAGACCTGGCAAGGCATCGGGAGACAGCCAAAAACATCCAGCAGCTAAATCATGCCCAATGTTTTTCCTCACTCAGAGAGGCTTGTGGATATACCAGGCAGCTGTATCCTTTTGATCATGAATTCTCGAAAATAGACTTGTTTTTACTGCTACTACTGTAGGAAATCAACTTAATGCACTATGACATGCATTTATTTGTAATGGGGCCAGAAACGTCCTTGGCAATAGCCCACAATAACACCAGAATGTGAGCATTGCTTTGACAGTGACGAGCAGTTAGCACGAACGAGAGTCAAACATCTTAGTCCTCTGATGCGGAAAATGCACAGTGTAAATCCAATATTGGGGAGAAAAGATTACATGCTACACACTGTTAAAATCCCAGATGCTGCTGAAATGCACATTGTACTACAGCTGAGAGCAAAAAAGATGGTGTGACCTGCTTTAAAAAAGACCTTGAGAAAATATATTGCTGAGCCAAACAATGAAAGCAAGTAATCTCAGAACTTAAGAACAAAACGATCCCAATAAAAATGGGTCAATGACAAATAAGGATGTCCAAGATGAATCTTTTAGAAACATGGTTTAAAATGCACTTTCCATGTTTGTATAAATTGTATCTGTTTATTCATATTGGTTCAAAACTGTGAATTTTCTAAGATTTTCAGCCTTACAATGAGACTTTAAAGGTGCACTCAGTAATATTTTGAATTTCTCGTCTTGGACTTGGACACTGACACCTAGTGGTATGGATGCAGCATCATTCAAACACAACAGTTTTAATTTACAAATGCCAATGTACAAATGTAATATTCACAGTAGGCAAAGATTTGTTTTATCCATTAGTGAAAGTGTCCAATAACAGGGCGGTTACTGAGATTAAGCGAGTAATATTCAGCTGGTCATGTGATCTTAACATGGCCACCCCCATGAGGGGACCCCCTCCATGTAGAATAAAACAGTTTTCATAAGGTTACTGACATGACTAGAGTCTCATGCGAGTGGTGATGATTTTTTACATATGTTCCAAATTAAAATAAATTACCTTTTTATTTGAGAAAATAATTACTGAGTGCACCTTCAACCCAGATATAAACTGCATTGCAACTATTAAAAATATCTGGTCATTTCACTTTATAAAACTGCAAAAAAGACACCGTACACACTCTCTCAGAGGTAACACGCTTAGCCTGATTTCTTTTGCTGTTCTATGATCGGAAAGACATGTGCATTCTTCCAAAAGGGGTCGAAAAACAGCCACCAGAAAGAGCATAGTATCATCAGGTATACAGGTCCGATCTGACTCACCAGTCTGACAACACAAAGCCCAGAGCAAAGATTTTATAGCAAGAAATAACAACCAAGATCCTGCACAAATTTTATCACTACAGATGCAGTGCGTAGACTTGATAAATCATTCTTTAACACTGCAGTGCTATTACTTGATTGCATGACACGTATTAGAGATTCAGATTTATTAGAGGGGTTTGTTCTCTGAACAAGGCTGAATGCAATTTGTGAATACATTTCTAAGAAAACGATGTTAGGAAATATAAGGTGATTTAGATGATTCTATAATTTTTGACCACTTTAATCATAAGCCTCCAAAACGTTCAAATACTTCAGTGCAAAGTGTTAAAATCCCCAAATCTTTATTTTACAGTTAGTAGTATTTGCTAAGGTTTTGCTAAGAAACATCCTTTACAAGTAAGCGAATGAAGATGTGAACCAGTGTGTGGTCCAGCTGAACATATTTGCGTGTGTTCTTGTGATACTGTGGCGGTAACAAACCCTAGTCCTCTAGGGGGCGATAGAGTTACCCTCAAAAATCTGTGCCATTAAACTGGATGTGTTATTTTTCAGGTAAGTTGCTATAAATCTAGGCTTTAACTTACATGCTCAGCAGATTTCTTTTCAAAGTGTCGCCATGCAATTACAGTAGTTGACTTGAAAAATGTCTCACTGTAGAGGAGGACAGTTCACACTAATGCCTGCTATAGCACCCCTTGTAGCAACATTGAGAATGCATCACATACTTGCGTTGTATTATGAATTGCAGTCTGACACACTGGGGAATGCAACAATGTAAGAAATCACGATTGTGAAGCTAGAAGCGTCTGCATTCCCATACTTTATAAGAGAATATTTCGGCCTTTAGGGTTAGGGATCTGAAACAAACCCTAACCATATAATTAAACTTCTCTATTGCTCTATTACTTTTCTAACTGTACGTTTCCACTCATGTGTTGTGAGCAAAGCCAAGCTAGCGCTTTCAATTCATTGCAATAGAAGCCGAGTGCCACACTCGTGAATTGGATTGTGGGATTGACAGTGGTGCAGAGCAAGCCGTTCCCTAGTGTTGTGAACGGTGGAAACGTACAGTAAATTATTAGGCACTAACAATTCTTGGATGATCGAAAGAACTAGGTCACGAGTATAAGCGGCCGAAATGGGCTTCCTCAGAAGGGTGGCGGGCTTCTCCCTTAGAGATAGGGTGAGGAGCTCAGTCATCCGTGAGGAACTCGGAGTAGAGCCGCTGCTCCTTTGCGTCGAAAGGAGTCAGTTGAGGTTGTTTGGGCATCTGGTAAGGATGCCCCCTGGCCGCCTCCCTAGGGAGGTGTTTCAGGCTCGTCCAGCTGGGAGGAGGCCTCGGGGAAGACCCAGGATTAGGTGGAGAGATTACATCTGCACACTGGCCTGGGAACGCCTCGGGGTCACCCAGTCAGAGCTGGTTAATGTGGCTTGGGATGGGGAAGTTTGGGGCCCCCTGCTGGAGCAGCTGCCCCCACGACCCGACTTCGGATAAGCGGTTGAAGATGGTTGGATGGAACAATTCTTGCCTGCTGGACGTTTTAACCAAAGCCAGTAAACAACGACCTGGCAACTACCAAGGACACCCCAGCAACCGCACAGCTACACCTGCATAACACCTTAGCACAGTGGTGCCAACTTTTCCACCACACACATTTATCTAGTTAATATTAGAATTATTCCTGTCTGTCATTCATTATCCACTTCCTGATGAAAAATATAATATTCAAGAACTGCAAAGCGAAGTAGAAGAGAGAGTGAAAATTACTTTGTAAGAGTATAAAAAAAAAGAAAATCACAGTTGTCCAGCTTGGCCGTGACACAAAAGAGATGTCAGGTGGCATTATGTATGACAAAGCTCAGACAAGGTAACATTAACTCCATGTGCATTAGAAGTAATGTGCCAGAGCTCTGCTTAGCATCAGTGTCCTGCTGCATTGAGATCAGTGGCTCTGATAGAACACATGAATGTCTACTGTGTCTTAAACCCCTAATCATAACACATGCTTTCACACTGTTGCTGGATCAACTCAAAGCTTATTTCAGAACAACTCTACATTAAGCTAGACTGCAGTCACCGCATAAACACAGTCACTGCCACATGTTTACCACATCCTGTATTGTAACTGTAAATAAAACAATGCTTCCATACAATATTACTTTACATTACATTCACATTGAGTCATTTACAAATGAGCAAAAAAGCTGTGATACCCCTGGTGGATAAGGCGATCACAGCACACCTGTGCCCACCACCTAGTGGAGTCACCCAACACTCCCTTCCCAAGCCTGTAGGATGACCCCGTATGGGCTGCGGTACCCACATTGTCAAAAAAAATAAACAGTTCCTCTCTCCTCGGGTCACACCGCTGGTACCTACGGTCGCCGCCCCTGTGGAAACTGGACACCGAGCGCTCACAGACAGTCTCACAAAAGCGGCCCACCGCCTTCACGTGCCCCGCTATATCACATAAACCACACCCCCGGCTGGCCAGTGGTGACGAGTCTCGAGTCCACGCAGAGGGAGGTAAGCGCATCGAGGGCTCCCTCAGTGCGGTCACCATGGGTTGCAGCGCCACTCCCCTACACGGCACTCTCTGCTCCCCTCGTCGTGAGGCCCCACACCCAGGAACGTTGGATGCAATCCTTCCGTTAGTGCCCCTTGCCCGGAGATTATCATCACGCTGGTTGGCCAGAACCATCCGACTCGGCTATGCGATTCAATTCCACAGCGTTCACTTCACGTCAGTGAAGGACTAGAGCACCGCCATCCTGCGGGCGAGGTGAGGCAAGGGGTTTGCCCTTACATCATCATTCCCAAGAAGGGCGATGGGTTGCGGCCAATCCTGGACCTGCGAGTTCTAAACCAGGCCTTGCACAGACTCCCGTTAAAGATGCTGACACAAAAGCACAATTTGATGTCAATCCGGCATGCCATGTGGCGTTTTGTATAGGGACCCCTATTGTCAATATATCGACACAACGTTGAGTGAGTGACAGAAGGGGAACGTCTCGGTTACTATCGTAACCTCTGTTCCATGATGGAGGGAACGAGACGTTGTGTCCCTCTTGCCATAGGCTGTCCTACACAACTATAATGGCCAGGACCTTGTCTTGGCTCATCAGTGCAAAACCTGAATGAATCTGCATTCCAGCTCCCTTTTATACCCGTATGTCAGGGGGAGTGGCATGAAAATTCTACTCGCCATTCTCATTGGCCTTTCCTCAAAGATCTGAAGGTGTCTGGGGCTCTCAAGATCGACCCCTAGTGTCACTACATCGACACAACGTTTCGTTCCCTCCATCAGGGAATGGAGGTTACGACAGTAAATGAGACGAATTGCATTACTTACATACACGCATACACATACACACATGCTTCCATTTTCTCACAAAATGTGTGTTTTTCCTTGAATTTCACTGATTATGTGTCAACACCGTAAGATGCAGAAACAATGTGTCAGATATTTCTTATAAATATTAATATATCTAGCATTCACATTCGTTTTTCACTCTTTTAATCACCTTTTTGTTTTCACTATTTCACTTTAAATAGCCCTGCATTGTAACAAATGCTGCATAATATATAGAGTATATATGGTAACACTTTACAATAAGGTTGTATGCATTAACATTAGTTAACTACATTAATTATGAACTTACAATGAACAACACCTTCAAAGCACTTTTAAATATTGGTTAACAGTCATTTCAAAGAAGTTGTAGGTTAATGCATGCAGTGTAAATGCATCATGAACTCTCATGGTGTAACAATGTATAATTGTATTTTTATAAACTAACATTAACCATTTATAAAAGCTGTAAAAATATGTTAATCAATTGATACTTTCATACTTATGTTATTTTTCTCACAACCAAATTACAGGGATTGCTCTATAAAATTACTTATTGAGAAAACCATCTAAAATCGTAATCATATGTTCCTGTAATTTGATCAGATGTGAGCATGAGCAACTATTTTAAGAACGGGGTGTCTAAAATGTGTTTTCATGTTCAAATCCATTCTGTGACTAATGTATTTGCAGCCATGTCATGTTTCATTTATTTTTTAACCTAAAACTGAAAATGTCTAGTGCACAGTCCCATTGTGTGAGAACAAACTGCCGAAGGCCTGAATACGAGATTCCTTAACATTCACTTGCGTTCACACATAAACATCCTTAACCGTTTCATGCTGTGAGACAACAGTGACTTAACAGGAGTAAAATAAGCCTGTAATGAGAAGAATATAATAAGACAGTCTGGCTATGAAAATAGGCCAGCAAAAAAAAACAAAAAACGTTATTTAAAAACACTTTGGAGACAATCATCCAGGGCAAACAGTGACCACAGTGAAAGGAAACCGAGGTTACCATAAATTATTATTTTTTTTTAAATATCCCACCCTTTCACACACTCTACTACTCCCAGATCTCTATTTACTGTGGCAAATGACCCAAAAGGGATTACACAGGGTTGTGCTATGCTATTTTTCCAGGGGAAACTTTTGGACACTTTTAGCAGCATTTTTTTCTTCCTGAAGCTGCACAGAAGCCTTTTCTGATACTGTAGTGCCAATGTATCTTACAGACACCACTGGAAGGTCATTAGGTCAGTAGGTAAGGATAAAGACGCCATAATTCAGTATTTCTTCAAAGGAACTCCAGCTGCAATTTCTAGCTTCTAGTCTTCAAGTCGTGTCCGAATGATAGTATTTACCAGCGCACATCAACGCCATACAGTATTATAATTATCAGTGGGAAACTGATAACTTTGGTATTGGTCATAAGTTTTCATTTTGAATGTTTGAAACTGGTCACTATTAATCACTATTGCATAAATATGACTTAATTAGCCGAGTTTATGGGGTGACAGGCTTGTGCGACAAAATGTGCCATCATTCCCTATAGTAGCAAATAAGGATCAAATACTTAAATTATTCAATTATCAATTGCATTGCAAATGCATATCCTTTACACCTCATTTTGTTGCATTAGTACAAAAAAGCTTTTTGTCTTTGTCAAGAATTAAAAAAGAGAGAAATTAATTTGAAATTGCTCAAAGCATCCCTTTCGACAAAAGCATTGTGAATAAGGCTTCTGGGCTTGCAAGTAGGAACTTCACAGGAGGACTTGAAGGTAGCATATGAACTACAAATAAATTCTGTACTTGTTCAATGATAATAAAGAGCAACAGCCTTGGTTCTAGAGATATTTTTCCTATTAATTTTCTCTAAAAGGCATGTGAAAAGTTCTTCAATAAGAACTCTAAGCCATTATCAAAACAATGATAATGGCTCGAGATCAATTGCAGCATTTATAACTGTGATTTAAAGCAACAACGAAAAAAGGAAATTAAATTGGAATAAGGACAATGGTTCAAGACTGTGTACTCAGACTCCAGCCAGGTCTCCTAAGCAGCCAAATTGGCCCGGTTGCTAGAGAGGGTAGAGTCTCATGGGGTAACTTCCTCGTGGTCACTATAATGTGGTTCTTGCTCTCGGTGGGGTGTGTGGATGACACGGAGAATAGTGTGAAGCCTCCACATGCACTATGTCTCTGCGGTAACACGCTCAACAAGCCACATGATGAGATTTACATTTACATTTATGCATTTGGCAGACGCTTTTATCCAAAGCGTCTGCCAAATGAGATGCGCATATTGACGCTTCTAGCTTCACAATCTTGATTTCGTCCGTTGTTGCATTCCCCAGTGTGTCAGACCACAAGTATGTGATGCATTCTCAATGTTGCTACAAGGGGTGCTATAGCGGACATTAGTGTGAACTGTCCTCCTCTACAGTGAGACATTTTTTTTACTACTGTAATTGCATGGCGACACTTTGAAGAGAAATCTGCTGAGCATGTAAGTTAAAGCCTACATTTATAGCAACTTACCTGAAAAATAACACATTCAGTTTAATGGCACAGATTTTTGAAGGTAACTCTATCGCCCCCTAGAGGACTCAGGCAACTGAGATTTGTCCTCCGCCACCCGGATTGAGGGGAGTCACTGCGCCACCACAAGGACTTAGAGCGCATTGTTATTTGGGCATTCCAATTAACAGAAAAGGTGAGTAAATAAAAAGTCTGTGTACTGAACATCTTTTATAGGGGAATGAACTACAATCTCATAAACCATTGTAAATATAAATATATTATTAACCACAATACATTTGAAGTTTGTTGCAAATATATCTGGATAAATGCAAATATAAAAATGCGTTTGAGAGCGTAGGGAGATTATTGCTCAATTATTGCCATCCACATTGCTTTATGGTAATAGGTAGCCGTTGCTGATCTATTTGGTCACAATTGCCATGATAACAATGATTTCTCTGATTGGTGGATCTCGCTTTAGGATAAAAAATTTAAAAAAAAAATTTTTAAGCTGAAATCAAATTGATTTGTGGCTCCTATAGATACTTATACAATCTCTTAATAACCTATGAGCTCATGATGGGTTTGTGTTATTATCACTACAAATTACATTTTTTAAATTAGAATTGTTTTAAAGACTAAAATGAAAAACAGTTAAAATGTCAGAGATATACATGGTTTACAGAGTTTTTTCCAGGTGTTTTCTAAAAGCATGAAGCTGATGGGCAGCTGCCTGTTTTTTCTCTTTTTATCTCATAAAGAATGACAATTGAGACCGTGTAATAGAAACGAATGCATTCTGTTGGCTTTGGCATTGTCTGATGGACTTTTGCTGGGAGCTCCAACTTAATCAATGTCAGTTCATCTTAGTGTCAATGTGATTGGACGTGGCGTCTTGCTGAATTGCAGTCAAGCACCTCTACGTCTCAGACCTGACCCCAGCACACATCCCTAAAGACACAAATATTGACAACCTCTCCTTTCATCAAAGGCGTCATTTCAACGATGCTGAAATGACCTGAGGGTGAAGATAATTGTAACGATTCCCCGTTGTCTGCCCTGTGTTCTCTGTCGCACTATCACGTTTATGTCATATTTCCTGGTCTGCTCCGCGTTTTCCGTTTCACCCGTCACCGTTCACGCTCCATGTCGCGTTTTCCTTGTTGTTCGCCCCGTGTTTCACTGTCCTTGTCTAAACTACATTTCCCACAATTCCTGGTCTCCCTCACTGCCTGCATTCATCATTGTTTTCACCTGTGTCTCGTTCAGTCTCCACTTTGTACGTGTATTTAAACCCTGATTCTTTGTTTAATCACTGTCGATCGTTGTTTGTATCCGGTATGTTGTCAAGCCTGATCTGTGTATCCTTTACCCGAGTTCCTAGTTCTGTTTTGTGTTTTTGTTCCCTCGTGTGTAATCTGATTCATTGTGTTTTCAGTTGCCTGTTTTCCCATCGTGGACTTTTCTTTGTGTTTACCCTTTTATTTATTAAATGTTAAATAAAACCGCGTTTGGATCCGCACCTCTTGTCCGTCTTATCCTGTGTCTACACTAGACGTTACAATAATTGTTCTCCAGGTAGTGCTCTGAGATGGTGGATGTCTATTCAGTGAGATTAGAAGTGGATAATTCTGGATGCTGTCTGAAACCTTGAGGGCTTTTTGGAAAAAAGAAAAATAGAAAAGAGCACAACCTTTATAACTCACCCCCGGTTTTATGTTTAGACTTGATAATCCGCTCGCATTTTCGCTTTGCACTGAAGAGAAGATAGATTTGTTCTTCCTTTGTGAGGACATCATCAGCATCAACCTGTAAAGACACACACAATAATTTCACTTATCAGTGTCAGAAATAACGTTTTCTATTAAGAGGCAATACTTGACCCCTGGAGTTCATTTTCAGGTTTCAGGCATATTCGTTTCCAACCATTTAAATGCATTTACTATGTGGCATCATTTCATGCCAAGTACTTGGAACATCAATTCTCAATCTGAACAATTAGATTGAGAATGTATTACCAATTGCTTATAAAATTAAATCAATTGGACCAATTATAAAAACAGCTGTTAAAAATAATAAAACAGTGTAATTTATTACAAGGGCAATTGCTTTGCCCTCACATTCTGAATTTAGGGGCATTTTTGTGTCAATTCCTGTTTAATCCGGTCCATGATGGTCTTTTCCAACATCAAGTCATATAAAACATGTGGCAATTGCTTTCAATAAGCTTATAGAAAACATTTCATGATATGGCATCTTAACAGTCTTATTTCACAGTTTCAAGGCAATTTTGTGTAACTGATTGAAGAAAGAAAAGGGAAAAAAAGACACCCATGTATCATGCTGCATTCACAAGAGTAGATTGCCATATGTAATTGATGACCAATTATTCATGATCCAACATTTACAACTTATATTGAAAAAGAAAGCACAATGTAGATAATGCAATGGGCATTACAAACGTATTCATATTCTATATATATATTAACTCATTATTTTTTTTTTAGATTGATAAGGTTATGTAATGTAGTATGACCAAGTAGTCCTGACTAGTTTGCTGAAAGGCAAGTCATTTTCTGCTTGTATGCTTGTTTAGTCCACTACTGATTCAGTCGGCAGAGGTTTTTCCTTGTTATTAAAGCCATTGCTTACATTTTGCTACATGTAAGTGTTTTTACACACCTGGTCATGGGAGATAATATACTGTATCCCGTAACTTAATATCAGTATTATAATTTTGATAGCAATGACAAAAGCACATATTTTGTTCCACTGATGATGAATAGACCTGCACCCTCATATATCAGTGAGACAGTTATAAAACCAATGTTAAACTCTGAATAAATCGACTATGTTTATCTTTCTTAACATCAGTGCATACTCCACTCCAACAAAGGCTTTTGCCAAGTAAACAAAAAGAACAATGCAATGTGATCACAATTTCTATATAATTTTTGTACTTTGGCTCTCCACATGGTTTTTGGTAACTGAAATACCTAGTCTAATACCTCTTTACATCCACTCTGCCACAAGAGTGCAATAAAACTCAGAGATTAAGTGATCATTAGAGTTAGTGTAGATGCTCTGGCAAAGCAGTAGAGCCAAGCGTCATTTACTAATCTCGTTCTCTCTAGCTTGTCCTGTATTATTTGTACTGTCTGCTGAAGAAAAAAAAAAAGAAAAAAAGATTTGCTGAGGGTAAAGTTTGTGTTTCATAAATTTATTTAAAAATATAGCTGCAAACAGCAATTGTGGGTCCAAGCAGATTGGAAAAGTGGAGAAAATTAAAAAAATTGCCAAATTTAAAAGAACAGATCTGTCAGCGGTAAGGCCTCCAGATACTTTGTAGGCATTCTGTCCAACAGTTTTGAGTTTTCTAAAAAAGTATATATATATATATATTTAAATTTTGATCTGTCAAAATGTTTAGAACAGGGGTATGCAAAGTTTTTTGGTACAGGGGCTAGTGCCCGTGCTCTGCATTGAATTGGTTCTTGTATCTTTTAAGACCAGAAATAGTTGTGTACACAATTTTCTGAAGTGTATATGTGACTGATGGGATTATTCTGTAATTGCCTAAAGTATTGTATTGCTCTACAAAGGTAGATACTCTTCTGTCAGGTATTAGAAGACTGAGCATAATTATAAATGATTTCTTTCTATAATTCCCTTGTAATTTATGATTCAATTTAACACTCTCTACATCAGGTGTCTGTTTTAATATAGAAAATAGAAAATTATAGAACTTTTAATGTTTATCGCAAAAATTGTAAAATGGTCTGCACTTATATAGCGGCTTTTTTTTAACCTTATCGGTATTCAAAACGCTTTACACTGTGACACATTCACCCATTCATACACACATTCATACACCAATGGCGGCAGAGCTGCCATGCAAGGGAGCAACTTGGGGTTCAGTGTCTTGCCCAAGGATACTTCGGCATGTGGAGTCATGTGAGCCTGAATTCGAACCACCAATCCTGCGATTAGTGGCCGACCCGCTCTACCACCTGAGCCACAGCCGTGCGTGCTAATGATGCAGGCCAGGTCAACGGTTTGTCCGCAAATGGCTTGGCTTTCCATTCAGCACACAACTGAATAAAACAGGCTACATCTGTATGTTAATCTAACTCTTGCAGTAATCATTTATCATAGTCATATTTTTATATTTATGAATTACACAAATACAAATATTTGAAGAAGGTTGACGGGCGAGTTTAGTAGCACCAAACAGCACAAGCAGGCTCAAGAATGGACACGAAGTGGTCCTTGAGCAGAAAAGAGGGCTGGATCTGGCCCTCGGGCCATAATTTACTCATGTCTGTTTTAGAAGAAGTAAGTCATCTGCTGCATCTGAAAATCGATACTTCCCTCCATTTCTAGGCATAAGCAAACTAGGTGGTCGCCTAGGGTGGCACCTGCTGGGGGGTTGCCATAGAGGAGGCTGCCGCAACACTGATTGTTTGTCAACAATGATTACCGTGTAGTTTGTTATGCATTAATTTCACTTTCGGGGAAGGTGTTAATGTCTGAAGTGCTTTGATAGACCTGGATGGAATTTCTTTGATTTAATGCATTCCCTCACTATAGTTCTTAAAGGAATAGTTCATCCAAATATGAAAATTCTGTAATCATATGAAAATGCATTTATCAAGAGACATGAATAAACATCTCATGGCTAAACATGAAAATTTGTAGAACTTGCATTGACATACATTACCACAAATTTTAGGCACTGAATCAATATTAGATTTTTTTGTCCCAAAACATTTAGCCTTTACCTTACACATCAGTCAACACATTATACTTGTGTCAGCAGAGTAACTAGGCAGGGTTTCATTAAATTAAAAATGGCCCGGCCAAAATTAATGAAATGAATAGACTCTCTTTTATCTTATGACTGAAAGGTTGAGTGACTCTCAACTCAACTGTGCACTGCCATGTTTGGATATGATAATGAGACCAGCGTCTCATAGGCCATTTAATTTTTCGAATTTAGAAGTTCCAGAATGGCACTGAGCTTTTGGGTGGGGGTAATATATATATATATATATATATATATATATATATATATATATATATATATATACATACATATATTTCAGAAATATACCTGAAATAGGATTTATTTTAAACAAAAAAATCTCCTGAACTGAGAGTAAAAGAGAAATCTCATTAAAAAGAGATTTGATTGAGACATTTTGTTTAGGAATATAAGAATATATGGCCATTAAAACATAAATAGACATTGGTATAACAAGATCTATTAAGAGCTGTTTAGATATCTCATTATATCAGCAGCAGAGCTGTGGAACTGTCCAAGCTAGGATTCTAGAAGATTCTACTCCATCCCGACGCTCGCAGCCACCCGGGCAAGCATGGCCGTCAGCTGCGCATGGCAACAGACTGAACAAACCCACTCTCCGATGCTGTAATCGAAAGCTCATCCACTTTGCGAGCAGCGACCGCGAACTCGCCCTGAGATGAGCCGGCGGTCACATCGCAGAACTCGCTGGGGCAAACAAACGTGCTAGGGAATGGGAGGTCCGTGGGGGGTTTCCCGGCAGAGAAGCTCCCATTGAAATCCCTAAATTGCACCCAGTGCTAACCGACCCCGCCTCATACCCGTGGGTACAGTGCATGGTGGTCGATCAGCCGGTACAATGCCGATATCTCACACAATTTAATATAGTAAATAACATTCATATAATTGCAAAAATATATATATAATAAACTCTTTTTTAGCACTATATTTACTAAATTTCACACAAAACTAAAAAATTATTGTAAAAATATATGTTGTATATTAAATGGTAGATAGCAGTTTCTTCAGATTTCTGTTTAGTCATCTAAATTTTAATCATATATTTGCACATGAATAAATTGTTTGTATATTTGGAAGAAGGAAATAATAGTACACACAGTAGAACAGCAACCATGAATGGCATGTCCATGTTAGTAATCGCATTTTCTCAAATAACACTGAATCAAACCACTTGTACATACAGTGCATAGTCAATAAGACACACTGTTTAAAAATAAAAAGTTGAGTAAACTCAAAAAAGTATGGAAACCATCTGCAAAGCATTTTTGAGTTAACTGAACTTCAGGCAAATTATTTTTACCAACTTAACAATTCCAATTGAATCTCAAGTTTCATAAAATTAATACAATAAGATCAGCTAACTCAAAAATATCAATGATCATTAAATTCAATAAACTAGAATTTGTAAGTACAGCTCTCCATAACTTTCAATATTTATGAAACAAATATAATATGTATATCTATATTTTGACAGAAGATCATTTATCAGCCCTTTGGTTTAACTTGGTGTTGTAGGTTACAAGAACTTCAAACTTTTAGAAGTTGAATAAACTGCATAAATAAAGAAATGTCATCAAAGCGAACACAAATTACCCTGATGGTGACTTTAAACAAAACAACTTTTTACAGCAAAACATAATTAAAAACACATAAAGAGAAAAAACACCTATTATTTCAAATCAGATTATTTACAAAAGTAATAAAGCAACACACTTTGACCAAACCCACTTTAATAAATTCAAGAGCAGGGGGTTGTGGGTAGTGTCTTCAGCCACAATGCTTCACCAGTGGGCATACTCAGTAGCAGACGCAACAATGTGAAGTTCATAATGCTCAGCCTTACAAGGTTCCCTCAGATTTTGACCCAAGGATTTTCAAGACCTTTCCATAACTTTAACAAATGGATAACATCATAAAAGATATGAGTCGAAATCAAAAATTTAAATTCCCACATATTTTCAGATTTTCTGTGGTAGAGCCTGGCTTTATAGACTTACAACTGTGAAATTTGATTTACATTTCACAGAGGTGCACAACGTTTCAAATAGGGGTGTGTTGGAGGGTCAGTTATCAAACTGATCATGCTCAAAAGCATGTATGTTCTACCTTTACCACCAGATTTGATATTGTATGTGCTCACTGTTTAAAAATGTAAGTTGCTCCGACTTAAATGGCATAAAAGTTTACTTAATTGATTGTTTTAAGTAAACAATTTTTTTTCGAAATTAGATAGTTCAATCCACTTTTAAAATTGAGCTTGTCTACCTTTGCGCTTTTACCTTGGGCTGTATCCGAAAACGTAGGCAGCTAACTTGCTACCTTGCTGCCTAATCAGTTAATGGCTTAATTGACATCTGTTTTGAATGAATGAAAACACTGGATTTTCGTGAGGTTTGTGAATTACAGTAAATTACATCTGGGAACTGTTGATTAGAGACTGTTAGAATACGTGTTTTAGAGGTAAATAAATGAGCGCACCACATGATGCTGGATCTGTTGAAGTTGTGTGAGGTTGGTTTATTACATCTGGTTAAACAAGATATGCACATCTTTGCAGACGGTATATGATAGTTTTATTGACATTTGCATTTTTCTCATTAGACAAGACAGCTTAAGTTACAGGGAACTTTTGAGGAGAGAGAGGGAAAATGAAACAGGTGAGCACTTTAACATTATGAGCTTAAACGCGTCTGCTGCGACTCTGATATGAGGACCATTTAAATGAGACTGTACACCAGTCTATTATTGTAGTAACACGATGACCAGTAACATCAAAACTGTGAATGATCGTTTACATGTCTTTTTCGCTTCACATGCAAGCAGGCGAAATGGGCAAAAAGTAATTGAAAGAACCCTGGTTTGGTCTCAGTACAGTTGCGCATGTGCACGACTGCAGTTGAATCAGAGTTCCCCTTCTGTCACTCACTCGACGTTGTGTTGGTGTAGTGACACTAGGGGTCGCTCTTGAGAGCCCCGAACAACTCCTATTCTTTGAGAAAAGGCCATGCAAGTTCTGAACCTGACCTTACACAGACTCCCGTTCAAGATGCTGATGCATAAACACATTTTGCCGTGCGTCTGGCATCATGATTGGTTCGCGGCGGTAGACCTGAAGGACGTGTATTTTCATGTCTCGGTTGTACCTCGACACAGACACTTCCTACGGTTTGCTTTCAACGGCCATTCATAGCAGTACAAGGTCCTCTTGATATGAATTTCTAAAACAATGATTTTAACGGTCTGATCTCACCAGAAATCCAATCCAATCTCTATCAAATCTTCAAAATGTTATTCAAAATTTTTTTGAGGCCAGCTCTACTCCAAGTTCTAGAACTCCAAGTTGGCAATGCGAATACAGGTTCAGGTTTTTTAATTATTCTCTTTACCCTTATAGGTTTTACATTACGGCTAAAGCACAAAAATAATTGTGCTTCTATTTATAGTATAGGCTATGTAGATGTACAATTGCTTTGTAAAGTACAGTATCTAGGTATCTGTACATTGCATTTTGAGGTTCTGTGTAAATATATAAGACAACAAAGGTGTCCTTATCTAGTTTTTTAAGAAAATCCTCCTCCAAGATCCACCAACTTTTCACTCTCCTAAAGTAGCACTGACAGACTAGACATGCCAGTGAATCATCCTAATTAAATTGGGGCCAGCCATCCCAAATTGTCTGTTTAGTGGCAATCACGTGCTGCTTCACAGCATCTTTCCAATGTTTTTTTTTTCTTCCTCCACATCTAGATCAGGCAGTGGATTTCTGAAGCGTCTTACAGTCGCCCAAATATCTGACCCCACTGAGTGGCAGCATCAGCAACCGTAATATTCTATCCATCAATATTTTCTCTTCTCTTAAGTATGAAGGTAAAGGGAAGTAATATTTTGGGCACTGAAAGGGGGTACAGAGGAAAGACATTTATGGTTACACATAGTAAACAACCACAAATGGAACACCATTTTGCCACAGGCAAACATGGGATAGATACAACTTGTTTGCTGTCCTGGAAGGGGCAATATAGAATATTCCAGAATCCAATCCAAACAGGTGAGGATAGAAGACTAAGATATAAATTTGCTCTGTATTGACGTAACGTTATGCAGAGGTTGAGCCAGTCACAAACAGGGCACAAAGGACATATTTAACCAAAAACGCATTAGCAAAAGCAAATAGTGAGAAGTGAGAAGATAGATATGTTTTTAGCTATAGCTCAATTTTAAAATGCTGTTTATGGTAGTAAATGGTAAAAATTATTTACTTTAAGTGTCCTTTGACCATATCCAGGCAACAAATCTCTCTCAAAAAAATCTCTCTGGAGGATTTCACTAAGATAGTGTCCTCTGCATTGTTTTAGCAACTAATTCATTAAAGCCGCAAATTAGAAGCGCACATAATTGGCATTGATCGCACCACGAATTGTGGACATTTAAAAAGAAAATCAACATGGTCAGATAGGAAATCGACAAAATCTACATTTTGCTTCCGAAAGTTCACGCAACCTGAAATGAACCCCAAGTGCCATCGCCCATCAACATTTTCTGAGCAACCTCCAAGACACGGCCCTTACAAAAAAATCAAGAGTCCTGAAAACTTGCCGCAAATACGGCACTCTTTATTTTCACATGAAAATGAGCTTTCTATTCGCCACAAATGTTTGCCAGAAGTTTGCAGTGGTGCATCTGCCGCAATGCTCTGACAAAAAGTAAGAGTTTGCCGCAAAGCTCATTTGCACGTGAAAATAATGAGTGGTGAATTTGAAGCAAGTTTGAGAAAGTAGCAAGAGGGGTTCTGGTCCCGTGGGAACCAATAAGTAATTGTGATCACATAAAAAAATGGTGAGCGTGATTTTTTTAGGATGCATTCTCACTCTAAAATATCATTTTTACCACAGTGATGGTTAGGTTTAGGGTTGGGGTTTGGGTCAGGCGTATGGGGAATACAACATGCATTCCTGTTGACTGTATTAGATCATTAATTAAGGTGACATTTCACCCAGAAACTGAAGCTCAAATGTGCCAATACATTCCAGGTTTGGCCACTGGGGGCTGTGATTTGAATTTCAATAAGCACAAACCAGTTACACATTACACACAGAGATTTTGCACTCCACCTATTTGCATGGTGCAATTTACATCAGCACATTTTGCTCCTTGTAAAAATGGACTGTGGATGGTTTGTAAGGCGCAGGGTTTTGCAGTGGCGCAATTGTTTCGTGAATTTTCCCCTTCAGTTTACTGGATTTGGAATTGTGGAGGGATTACAACAAATATCACTTTATAGGCTGCAACTGGTTCGGCTATCAACACAAAATATGCATCTGAGCTTATGCATTCTCCTATTTGATGCTCCATTAACATTTATTCATAGAAAGCATTTGACTTGGCCATCACTAATGACAATAAGTCACCACGTCAAGAGTACATGCTATATATGTTGCAGAGTCACTCACGTCTGACCTCATTTTGTACAAGCCAAATCCTACTTCATTGAGTGACAAGCAGTCACTGACTCTTCTTGTCTATGGCATTCTTAAGTGTAATTCAATCAGATATATATCATCTTGGTGCCATTCATAGCTGATTTACATTACTATGTGAATGTTAAATTGAAGCGGAAAGCAGCATAGCTCCTTCAGAGATACAGAAATTAGCAATTGGCTGCGAGGTGTTCCACAATTACGCAACACAGACCTGCAATTGTCAGAGTGAAAGTATCCTCCCGAGGCTGGCAACAATGTACAATAATTGGTGGAAAACTGATCGTCTTTACCACTCTATCAAGATACAGAGCGTAATTCGGGATTAAACCTTCCCCAGAGGCGGATCACGGGTAATTGGTCTATTATTTTTGAAAACTAGTCCCTCTCATTGGCATGACTCCCAGCCACCAAAGTAAACATGAGAGTCATAGGGGGAGGCTAAGATATTCTTATTTACAGTATTTCATTCAAAACACAGTCTTCTTCTTGTTAAACGGAGTTGGAGGCGGCCTAGGAAGAAAATGAGAAAAATACACAGCATCAAAATACACAGGTTTTTTGCACACTCTCTGTTTGAATGACGCCATGCCTTGCTATTTCAGTGTCTGAAGAGGAATCTATTTTCGAGGAAATACCTCAACTAATATTGAGCTTGCTGTATTTAGGCTTAAGAGAGTTGAAGTTAGCCAGCTCGGAATGGAGTTGCTTTATTATTTCATGAATAGGAGCAGGCTGCTGACTCTGCTTGAGCCAATAAAACTAACACAAATAGCTACTGCACATCTGAACACTGTTGTATTTTGCATCACACCTCATTATGATTGAATGATGGAGGTGTTTCTTAAGTGGTTCCGTAGTATTTAAACTATACACTAAATATATAGTCGTTTCTTCAGGCACTTTTAGCACTGTGAGCTTTCAGAAAGTACAATCTCGTTAAAAAATATTTCACACTCTCAGAAGTTAATTTAATTTGATTAACTACAATTTGGTTAATTAAAAAAAATATATATATATATATTATTATTGGGACATTGTCTGGTGTGGTGGAAATGATGCCCCAGTTGTGGTACAGTCATAATTTTGATAAATGGTTTGATGGTTATTGAAATGGTTTGTTTATTTTGCTCTTTGTTTAGACTTTTATAGATTTAAACTTAACAATTAGCATTTTTTAAATGTATTTTCATATTGAAAGTCTGGGTCTGGGACAAGGCTAAAACAGTAAAATCTATACATAAAAGGCATTCGAAAAGTACAAAAACATGTGAAAATATAACAAAATGAAAAGAGCTTAAAGTGGATAGTTGTTAATAAAAATGAATCCCTGGGAAATGAAATTGAAGAAAACGTACCCAGGAATATTTCACCTCGAAATGAAAATTCAATATTATTTTTGAACCATACCTTTAAAAATGATTTACACAACAAAGAATATGTGATACCAAGGCCCTGATTTACTAAGACTCCAAATTAACGGGTGCTAATTTGCTTGTGCAAATCTATCAAATTGCATGTGCATGGCCGTATTGCAGTAAATTTGCTAAGAAAAACGTCTCGGTTACTGTCGTAACCTCCGTTCCCTGATGGAGGGTATGAGACATGTGTCGATGAAGTGACACTTGGGGTCGATCTTGAGAGCCCAAAACACCTTCAGATCTTTGAGAAAAGGCAAATTAGAATTAGCGACTTGAATTAGCATGCCGCCCCCCCCACCCGCCAGGTATAAAAGGAAGGCCAGCAGGCAAGTTCATTCAGGTTTTGTACTGAGGAGCCAAGACAAGCCATTACAGCAGCCATTACAGTGGTCAAGTTCTGTCTGTGGCAAGAGGGACACAATGTCTCATTTCCTCCATCAGACGTTCCCCTTCTATCACTCACTCGATGTTGTGTCGATGAAGTGACACTAGGGGTCAAATATACGAAATGCCACAATGACTGAACTGGTCACGTGAACTGCCGATGCAGGTGTTGGCAAGCTACTATGAGCATAGGAACAGATGCACTCAGGCTGCATGGAGCCTCCCCTGACACCCCAAGACGTCATGTGCCCTGAGGGGGGGGAATGAGACGTAGAAAATATGGGAGCAGCCCGTGCCAGCCGCCTTTTCTCTCTAAGTTTTCTCTCCGTAGAAAAATAGATTCAGCTGGGGCCTAGAAAATGCTCATAAAACGCGCCGGGAAGGCGTTCTTTTGGACTGGACCTGGTAGGCCAACGCTATGGTATCCACGATCCAGTGGGCAAGCCTCTGTTTGGAGACAGCGTTCCCTTTCCGCTGTCCACCAAAGCTGACAAAAATCCAAATAGATGCGCAAAGCGCACACCGGACACAGCAATGATAAGGCTGGGTCTGCCTCCTCCAGGGGCAGCGCTTGAAGGCTCACCACTTGATCCCTAAAAGGAGTCGTGGGAAACTTGGGCACTTGAGAGTCTTCACCGTACCCAGTGAAGCCCACAAAACGTCTCCAGCGTCAGCCACATTGGCGCCGTACCCAGAAGATGCGTTCCCTCGAAAGAAGGAGAGCCGCGCTCATAGAGTTGCCATGGTCATGTTCTTGCAGAGAGAAAAGGCCGGCATCTAAATTGCATATACATTTCATGAAAACCACACAAACATTGCCAAGATGTGCTATTTAGTGCATCTAAAAGATCAGCTATTTTTGAATGTGCAATCAAATTTGCACTTTTTCATTTTTACGTTTTTAGAGATGCAAACCTTTAGTGAATCAGGGCTATACTGTATTAAAAACTTCAACAAGCTTACTGTCAAAATGTAAAGGTTTGGAAGTAGAAGTAAGAAAAGGCAGAGATTTCTAAAACGATAGAAACATAAACATGCTCAGATATATCATTTTGAGTCAGAAATAACCTTCACTGCAAAACAAAAATTCTAATGAACAAAAACACATTAACAAGAATACACAATATAAAATATAGATAAAAAGATCAATTCAGCTTTCTCTCAGGGGGCCTGGGTAGCTCAGCAAGTAAAGACGCTGACTCTCAGCTCTGGAGTCATGAGTTTGAATCCGTGCATGCTGAGTGATTGCAGCCAGGTCTCTTAAGCAACCAAATTTGCCCAGTTGCTAGGGTGGTTAGTGTCACATATGCTAACCTCCTCTTGGTCGCTATAATGTGGTTCTCGCTCTAGGTGGAGCATGTGGTGAGTTGTTTGTGAATGCTGCGGAGAATAGCATGAAGCCTCTACATGCACTTTGTCTCCATGGTAACGTGCTCATCAAGCCACGTGATAAGATGCACGGATCTATGTCTCAGACATAGAGTTAAGACATTCGTCCTCCGCAACCCAGATTGAGGCGAGATAATACACCACCATGAGGACTTAGAGTGTATTGGAAATTGGGCATGCCAAATTGGGAAGAAAAGGGGAGAAAACCCCCAAAAAGAAAAACCTTAAAATGAGGGGGTTGTTCCATCCCGTTCCCATGACAAGTTCAAATAATAGAATCATTAGCAAAAATCAGATTTTTCTAACCGTGTGAACACGCAGAATGTGTTCGGAATTATTTGAACGAATTAGTGTGTCCACAAGATGGCAACACTCACAGTTGAACCGTTGCTGTCACAACGAACCTCTAGAAGTTGTAATCACTGCTAAACAACAGAAGATGAAGGTGGAAACAACAACAGTGGATGTGCATGTCAACAGCGTGTGTGTGAGGAGGTCAGGAGATCCCTGCGTTTGTATATCTCAAGTCTGAAGGAATATAAAGACATCTTTTATGGGTATAAACTCCTGAAGAGAAATAGTCCAGTCATAGCCACATGCACCAAACGCCTGTGTGTGCGTGAACAGTAAATGGAGTATTCTCTGAAAGGCTGCACATTCGGCAGTCACATACACTAAAGCTTAACCCCTTACCCAAACCCTGAACCTAACCATGATTTTATAAGAAAATAACTTTTGTGTACTATGGAAGAAAGAAAACATCAGGGTGTGGAACGAGATGAGGGAAGCATATTAAAGATTATTGACATGCATAGGTCATTTGCATTTTATTAATAAATTTATAAACTCTTTAAGTTAATTGTTGAATAGGAGGCTAGATACAATTTGATTCCTGAATCAAGGTTGTATGATATATAACAATTTTGCCATCTCTAATTATTACTAGTTCTGAAGAGACTATGTTAGTTGTTCAAATGCCTATTCCTGAAGTGCTTGCATTAGCACCATCCTTTGGTGAAAACAATGATTACTATGGTAAAGTGTTGTAAGAGTAGTGCATATTCAACTATTTCAAGAGTCAGATATGACATGTAATTTCTAGGATCGAGCAATCATAATGCTGTCTCAGAGTAACTGCAGTAATGCTCTGTAAGCCACAAGAGATGCAGCACTTTTCAGTACATTTCAGAGTTAAACGTTCTTGCGTGGCAGGCTAAGAGATTTGTTGGCTAGTTCAGCTGTGGTCAAGCTTTTGCATCGTCACCATGGGCAAACACAGCTATGTTCCAAGATGTTTTGATTACCATTATTTCTGAGAAGCAAAATGCATACACAAGATTTGCGGCATTTGCTGTATACAAAACCAGACATTAGTCCTGAGTTGACTTGTTATCAGTGCTTTTTGTTCAAACTATCCCTGAACAATGGAAACAAAACTGTGGGAAGTCAGAGAGTCATGGGATACATTGTTTTATGTTCTAAAATTGGGAATTGGTAAAGTCTGCATTAAGAAAGCTAGAAATGAATTAGCAAATCTTGCAGATAAAGCAATATTCTGAGACATAAGAGAAGTCCACAACCAGCAATTAATGAAGACTAACAATGGAGTTCTGCATTAAATAGCTACATTTCCACCCATGTTGCAAATTAAATTTCAGCAGAAAAACCTTAAAGTCCCCATGAATTCAAAATTGACCATACTTACTTTGTTTGCCTAAATTGATCGTTTTGTGGTGAACAATTCATCCATGCAAGTCAATCCACACAAAAAAAATTTTTGGCTTCGTAATCTTTAATCGAAATCTGAAAATTCCCCGCCCCTCTGCATTGGAGGACCTTGCCTGATGACGTAGGTCTTCCTCCTCCTCCTGCTGCAGGAAGGGGACTGCTGGCGGTGTTTCAGGCGGCGAGTAATCCTCAACAACCGATTGTAAACTTGCGTTAAGATCTGCCTCCATTTCTGAATGAAACACCTACTTTATTAGATCCAATCAGGTGATAGTTGGAAAAAAAAGCCACGCCCACTAGTTTGCCTAATTTAGTATTCCGTTTCTCTCGGAAATACGTCACAACACTGGAGAAAAGTCGTTTGCAACTTCCGGTTCACGGGGACTTTAATATCGCAAACATAATGTGTGATTAAAACAGTGTTTCTATCCAATGTGTTCAAAAGAACAAATGGTCATTTCCAGATAAACTCTAACCAATGTGACTCTTTATAGAATAGAATACCATTGGTTTAGAGCACACAGACAACACACTGTAAAGATCTTGTTTCGTATCTGGGAGCGACAGCGTGTCACTCAGTTCTGGGAGCACAACGTGTGTGTGCATTCATCCATTCTTATGACTTTATTGGACAGAATAAATATCTAGAAGATATTTTTCAAAAGTGTCAATAAACTTGCTCTTAAGCACAGTCCAAGTTTGAATTCGACTTATTTGTTCTGCAAACTCTATGCAAGCTTTGGATTTTCAGGACACCGTTATTTCAGGATGACCTGAAAAACATTTCAGTTGAAGGGGGTGTTTGGGGTGAGTGGCGACGGCCTCCTTGATTTCATTGATGCAAAATCATCAAACAGCAATCACATGGTTGATACTTATTGTCACAAGACCACTGAGTCGATCCTGTGTCACGGTGTACCTATACTGTTGATTATGGTTATCTTATGTTTGTTCAGAATGCAAGAATGCATTATGAACATCTATAATCCTAAATATTTGGAGCCTTTTAGGCTGAGTAGCCTGTTAGGAACAACTTGGGGCACCTCTCTCCCATCCCAATCTTGTGAGCTCTGGGCAGAGGTACACTGTCATGCCACCCTAGTCACCTACCTATACGTTAGGCCACCGCATAGTTTGCCTTTGCCTTGAAATGGCTCTGACTAATATTTAATAGCCTATATAAAACATTATTTGCAGTGCTTGATATACAAACCCTAAAGGCCTCGATTTACTTCCGTAGATGTTTTTCTTTGTTCAGGGGTAAAAAAAACCTTTTAAACAGCCAAGCAACGGTATACTGTTTCCGAACATTAAGACACCACCACATGCGACGTGGTAGGCATTTAGAAGTACATTTAAATATGAGGATGCTACATGTAAAACATTACAATTGTGTTATCAATTACTTTATGCCTAATTCTGAGTACAATTCACATGAGGTCAGTAAAAGAAGCTGTTTTTTGTAAAAGAAGCAGTTTTTTTTCTTCTTTTTTAAAATGTTATCCCCATTTCTCCAAATTTGGAATGCCCAATTTCCACTACTTACTAGGTCCTCATGGTGGTGCGGTTACTGACCTCAATCTGGGTGGTGGAGGACAAATCTTAGTTGCCTCTGCTTCTGAGACCGTAAATCCACACATCTTATCATGTGGCTCGTTGTGCATGACACCGCAAAGACTCACATCATGTGGAGGCTCATGCTACTCTCTGTGATCCACACACAACTTACCTCACGCTCCACTGAGAGCGAGAACCACTAATCGTGACAACAAGGAGATTAGCCCATGTGACTCTACCCTCCCTAGCAACTGGGCCAATTTGTTTGCTTAGGAGACCTGGCTGGAGCCACTCAGCACACCCTGGATTCGAATTTGCGATTCCAGTGGTGGTAGTTACCCAGGCCCCTAGTAAAAGAAGCTGTTTTAACCACTCGATGATGATTTTTAAGTAATATATATGCAATAGAAATTGTTTAATTTGTCTTGTTTATATTATGAATTCATGAAACTAATGCTCTAACATGCTATATGCGGCCATATGTCGGTTATACTCTGTTATTGTAATTTATTATGACACTGATACCATTGCAAAGATAAGTTTATAAAAGTGTTAATGTGCAGAATAAACATAAAACAATGACGATAGAGGCATATCTTACTTTAGATAGTTGTATGAATGGCTTTCGCTGCAGATGGCACATGAGTGAATGGGCACTTGAGTGTATTTGAGAAGATCTGATTCCTTTAGCAGATTAATTAAACAAAAATAAATCACATGACATGTTTTGGAAATGTCTCTAAGCCAACGATCGTACAAATATAGGTACATTTGCACCAGCTAAAAACTGTGTTCAGGTTGACTGATTTAGACTGATCAAAAAATTTTAAGAAAACTAGCCATCGGCCTCAAGGTAGATGGAGCTCCAAGTCATACTAACCGATGACATCGATCAATGGCAGTATGAAAGTGTTAAGCAGCCGTTAAGAATTTTTCCTAAAAGTTTGCCCCAGCAATCTGTTCCGAACGGCTGAAAGGAGTGCAAAAATGTTTTCGTTTAGAATTACGTCACACCCATTCGTTCTTCGATAGCAACACCCTGGCAACTGGCCACAGCACACTAGCATTGTGATGCCAACTTAAGCATGGGCAAGCACAACTCACATTTTCTTCAGAAGATGTGAAGATCTACTATTATGTGTCTAACCCCCTCAAGCCCTCCTGGTCGCTCTGGTAATGTTTTTATCCATTATAAGATGAAACACTGAGTTTCAGGAATGCGTGACATATCGTGGGATCCCTATTTAATCAAACTGCATCCCGTGAACAATAGTTGTATTACCTTAACATCACACAGGGATTAGTTATGGATGTGAGAGCAACTTAGGTAGAACAGTTTGGCAGAACGTGGTCATTTGGGGGATACACCAACAAATCACTTTTATTACAGGAAAACATCATCAGTATGTGGACAGACGTGCTGTGTCCATCTGTAACGATCTGTGTCCTCCTGACTTAGTCTTCATTCTCTGGATCCATTAAGTCACAGATCATTTTACTTGTGTAATGTGGTATATTTCGAGTGTGTAGCGGCGGTCACCTTAAACAATAGTTCAGTTCGGTCGGCAGATAGTTTAAAGGAACTGTCACATAAACCCGCTCAGCAATAAAACTAAAGAAATTACAATAAAAAATATAAAAAATAAGAAATATTATTAAGCACACAAATGACAACAAAAACTCTTTGGGGCACTTTGCGCTCGTGGCACTCAAACAACACAAATATGCAAAAGTTAATGGTTCAACAATAGTTAAAAACACTTTCAAATTAAAACGTTTCCGACTTTCCCACCTGGCTCTCACTTCACTTTTTAAGAAAGCCACACCCCCATATTTTGTCAATATCTTTGGTTTTTCATTTAGATAAATGATGATGATTATTATGATGAAGATTTGGATAAGAAACGTTATTATTTTCTGTAATTATTCGTTAGTTGAAAGTGACGTTAAACGGAAAACTTTGAATCTGCGTCATAGTGTAGCAATCTGTTTCAAGTGAAAAAGATATTCAATGACAAAAATTGTAGGATGGGACTTAAATGTATGTATTAGGAACTGATTGTGAAGTGGGCATAAAGGCTAGGGTATATTTTATGTTTCCGTGTATCTTGCGCCAGTTCTGGCGTTCAACGTTACAAAGTATACTCTTTTTAGTAAATAGTTTATCCTATCAAAGTTTAATGTGTAGAGACAACTAAGTAAGCAACTCATGGGTTGATTCCCCTGAAAAGTGTAAACACTGTTCACTTAACAGTTCTGGCTGTATGATTATGGCTGTAGATTCAAAAGAACTGGCTCATAAGGGTATTCCATTCAGGAATCGGACAATACTGGTCACACTATAGATTAAAACGAGTCGGTTCATAAGAGTCACTTGTTCCGGAAATGAGCAATAGTTGTCATGCGATTTTGCACAGTAAATTCAAAAGAACCAGCTCATAAGAGCCATTTGTTCAGGAATTGGACTATACTGGAATGTTTTGTTCTGCACATTCAAAAGACCCTGCTCAAAAGAGTCATTTGTGCGTGGGCATCTACCAAAAAAAATGTATTTAAAAAAAGTGCCTAGGGTTAATATTGATTTGACGTTGCTTTAAGGGTGCAAGGAAAAATGTCCATCTATTGCATGTGTAATCTAAGCAAACTGCTCTGTCAACCACTTAAAGTGAAACTTAGTTCCATATCACTCTTTGCCACACAGATGATAAATAACATGGACATACCGTTTACACTTAAGTGAGCTTATTATGGAATTGCTAGTTTCTATTTTTTTTTCTACTTGTCTTGGTGTTTTGCCCTCTTTTATGCCACAGCATAACATTTCCTTCCTTGTTGTTGGCATGTTTACAAAATGTTATCCATGGGCCATTTTTATTTTTTTTTAGAGAGAAACAGAAAATTAGGAGAGAGAGAGAAGAGAGGGCAGTGATCTTTTAAATTACCGCTTTGCCATCGTGTTTTTAATGGCGTGTCTGGAATCTGGAAAAGACATGCTTCTGACATATTGCACCACATTAATGTTTGAGCCGAGCGGCTTCCTGGACATTATGAAGAATGTGAGTCAGAGCCACTCCTCCTCAACTGTGCAATTTGCATTTGATGATAAAAACCACAGACCACAAGACTGGTTGTCCCTAGGAAATGCTCGCGAAACCGCATTCTGACTTAGAGCAGCATTCAGTTCCTTAATTACAGCCTTGCCTTGGCCAGATACGACTCAAGAACGGCAGCTGAATTTGGTATGGAAACATTGTGTGTTGCTTTAGGTTGCTCACATGGGCCAGAAGCGGCCTCTCCCTCAGTTTGTTCCCTCTAATTGAAAAAATGTTTTCTATCTGTTATATAATATCTTTTAATATGCTGTATATGTTCTTGCTGGACATGGCCAAAGCAGCATTTTAATTTTCATCTAAAGCTTAAAAACTGGTTACGTAAAGTGGCAAGTGGACACTGCGAGTTTTGCAATACCTTAATGGACATTTAAAACATGTCACTCAGTGACTACCCAGACTGGGGATGGATGTTGAAATGTAATGGGGAAGAACAGCTGTCTAGGCGCAGTAGCACAAGTTTGCACGCATTTGTAAACCTGTATGTGGGCTCGTTATAGCTATATTAATCTAATGACTGAATAACCGCATCTAGATTATGGATTAGAAGAGATTTTCATACAGAATTCTCTTAAGTGCTCACTATTTTTGGATGCTACAGACATTGTGCTGCTAATAATGCATTAAGCTATGGTAATGTTTGCAGAGACTTTTATTGATGCTTGCGCTCAGAAAACAAAAGGTTAAAAATAGTTTACGTAGTTGGTTTCAAGCACACTGCACAAGCAAATCTGAAATGATCTCATTGCTTAGTCATGCTGTTGACATTTTCAGTGACTTCAAAGCTGAACCCTCTCCCATACAATGTAGTGTTTTAATTTACCCAGATAATTGCGATATAACACCATGAAATTGCACCAATTTTTGTAATCTCGTATGAAATAAAAGTCAAGGTTTGATCTCAGACAACAGCCTTTCCTGAACTTTTATCTTCAATTGCATGACATATACATAAAGTATGAAACGCACCTAGTAAATCTAGTGCTTGCTTCATTGTTCAAGTGAGCAAGACTCCAGAGCATTCACTTTGAAAGATTACAGGTGAGTTGTAATGGATATATTACATTTTCAAAGGACTGAGGCAGGATGGCAAATAAACAGCTTAAAGGATTTCAGGGAAGTAAATATGTCTGAAAGCCCTCCAAAGAGAGATGTCCTGCAACAAATAGCTTAAATTAATGAAGACAAGTCTGAAAAAAAAAAAAAAAACGCCAAAAGGTCTGTAACTTCAGTCAGTCTCGATCAATTCTGAAAAAATGTATGTTCCCTTAACCGTCATATAAATGTAACAAGTGTCACTCAGTAGTAAATGTTTTTTAATGTCTGTTTTGCATATCAAATAGATATGAAAGAACATGTTAAATGCATGTGGATGTTGGATAGGGAGGTCAATTAATTATAATAATTAATTATGAACTCATGATCATTATAACTGATACTTTTATTATAGCCAAATGTACATTTTGCCTTATATATACAGTACATTTCTCAGTATAATAACTCAGCAAGTATTGACGCTGTCTACCACCCCTGAAGTCGCGAGTTTGAATCCAGGGCATGCTGAGTGACTCCAGCCAGGTCTCCTAAGGAATCAAATTGGCCCAGTTGCTAGGGAGGGTAGAGTCACCTGAGTTAACCTCCTCGTGGTCACGATTAGTGGTTCTCGCTCTCAATGGGGCACGTGGTAATTGTGCGTGGATAGCAGAGAGTAGCATGAGTCTCAGCATGCAGCGTCTCCGAGGTGTCATGCACAGAGAGCCACGTGATAAGTTGTGCAGAGTAACGGTCTCAGAAGCGGAGACAACTGAGACTTGTCCTTCGCCAGCCGAATTAAGGTGAGTAACCACACCACCACAAGGACCTTGTAAGTAGTGGGAATTGGCCAAGCCAAAATTGGGGAGAAAAGGGGAGAAACTATAAAAAAACAAAAACAAAGGGAAACAAAGACATCCGTCTAGTTTACACAGAAAAACAAATTGATGGTTGCAAAAGCGTTCGGTATGAACAATCCCTTACGGTACATGGAGGTCTTTGTCCATTGTGTCTTGCTGTCTTAATAAGCGTTTCTCAGATTAAGCAATGAGTTGTTTAAATTCTTTGTCAGGATAGGAGTTCAACTTGGAAATGTGTGTCTGTCTGGAGAACCTAAAGTTTCAAGCCCCTGGCCTGTGCTCATTGTCTGAGCCACTTCACCACCAAATTCAGCTAAATACCACTGCTATCTGTGAATATTGCTACTCTACATACAACTTCACTGAATAAAAAACAATGTGGTATTTCGCTGTTATTATGATATTTGAGTTGGGGGTAAGTAGACTGTGGCATCAGTTCAAGTGTAACACCATATGAACTGTCTATTGAAGCACCCCCCCCTTTTTTTATTCTAAATTTGAAAATATTTAAGGTAAAAATTCAAATTTAGTTTAACTGCCCAGTTGATAGTCCTACGGGTTACTAACAAAAATCTGTTTATTCCAAAATGCTGACAACGTGAGAAAACCGCATTTACATGACACTTAAAGGAGCATTATGTAACATTGACAATAAGGATATGGGTACTGCAGTCCCAGTTCAAAATATTGGTGAGAGTTGTCTCTACCACCCCCTCCTCCCAAGACTCGAAGCTCACATGTGTTGCCAAGTTGAGGACACGCAACAGGAATGAGCAAACTGACAATGGCAAGCAATGAGCCTTACACTGCAAGTTAATCAGTTAATGTATACGTTTGCAATGTTGTTATTGTTTGCAAATTGTAATCCAGCTCATGTGGATTTTTTAGAACTCTGTCAATGTTAGCTTAATGTATTGCTGAATTCCACGGCTGCAGCGTTCTGTGTATGCCCGCAAATTGTTTCAAATCTGGCAACCTGGTTTTGTGGGCAGTGGGCACGCCAAAACACAAACAGAAATTCCGGCCCGGAGCGGACATTTCAAAGTAGAATATACTTGCTGTAGCATTGTTTTTGGAGAAGCCAGTTTTTCAACTTTTCAACAAAAGAAAAAAATTGGATCAACATTTCTGCCAAATATTACTTGCATTTAATCTTTGCACAAACATGACATTTAATCAGAATTCTCTGTAAGACTTTTTCTCTTGAACGTAAATCTAATCTATTCTCAATGTAAGCGCAACATAGTTCTAGAAGGAAGACTAGCAGCTGTACATCATCGCACCATTAGCTGGGTAATTCCTAGCCAATCACATGTAAGCCATTGCTTTATAAGTCTGCTCACAATCTATCACATTGCTGTTTCAGTGTGCTAACATGGCAACCTCCACCACCCCACCACCACCAGCTTAGTCCCGTCCTGCACGAGGGTAGGCTACTCACCTCTGCCTTCTATCTCTGGCAGGATATGACGGTTCCGAGTACAACTTCTTCGGACCGCCAGACGGGGCCTATATTCATCAAATAAATGTCATCTTAAATTTCACTCAAGTCTGTGAGTCTTCCTGATAGAAACACTTTATTGAATGTCTGTGCTCCTCTTAATCTTGATATTTCATCTGAATATCAACATTTGTGAGATTTATTAAAGTGTTGAGGTTAAATGATAAAAAAATTGATATTTGTAAAACAGTGATCAGTTACATTCTATTATGTTGAATATTGAATAAGTTTTATATCTATTTGTGACCGATCACGGAAAGTAGGGACACAAGTCGGTTTTGGGGCATTTTGAGTTATTCACAGATTCTGAAAGTGTAGTCTCCAAGCTTTCCAACGATTTGTAACACATGGAAATCTGACAATATTTGGAGAAGTTGTGGCCATTTGAAGGTAGGCACTCAAAAAAGCTAAAAGGGGAGAAAACGGCCTCAAAAGATTGTGCAGTTCTCACCTCTCTCTGCTGCTGGGAGTGACAATAGGGCTCATTTACATCTAATTTAGATAAGCCATACCCCCTGTAAAGCTCCCCCCTGTAAACATGGACTAAACATGAGATAACGTGTACGTGTTCTTAGAATGAACAAAAAACGACAAACTTTGATGTTTATGGAAACTCACCCCATAAGAAACAGAAAAGTATTCTTGCAGATCTCGTTGCCTCCAATGAAATAAGTCGTTCGGGCACACTTTCTCTTTGTCGGGGTCTTCTTTGTGGATGTAACCATCTCCGAAGTTTGCACTGTGCGTCTGTTTGCCTCTAAATGTCCAATAATTCGCATGACGCCAGTCCGATACATTCTTCCTCGTCTTCATCTTCGGCTCAGTTGTAGATTAGGGATGTTATTCAGTCTTATCATGCCACTTTCATCGTCGCTCAGATCGTCTTCAGAATCAGTGAACGCTTGTTCATAAGCATCCGGCTTGTCGAAGAAGTACTTCAAAACATTTTCGTTGTAACGCCACGGTTCAGCTCGTCTGCGACATTCTTTGCGGCGTCCATCTTCATTGAATTTTGATATCAGATAGAGCTGGCTAGAGCTGCATAATAAGTAGCCACGCTGTTAGAGGCGGGGGCAAAAGCGCCGGCGGCTATTCAGTACGGAAATACACACAGACAATGACACGCCCCTACTGCATGCTAGAATCTCCGAAAAACAAGCCGATTTCAACCTCAAAATGTACGCTTTTAAATATACCAATACTGTTATCTCAAACATGGAGAGGCTTCTTCATGATCTCAACTAACAGATTCTGCAAAAAAGCGGAAATCACCAATTTTGGAAAAAAACACTTGTTTATCATTTTGCTCACAAGTTGTGCTGCCGACTTGTGTCACTGGTTTCCGTGACGGGTCACATTTGTTAAGGTGGGATCTGTGGAATATAGTAAAATATATTGTATTTATTTTGAAGTGACAAGGTAAAGATAGACCCTTGGGGTAAGATTTTCAGACCAGACGGTTATTTCCTTTTTAGCCACATGTTTAAAAATAGAAAGCGGTTGATTGACAGGTAGAACATTCACATCTATTATACATCTTGTACTATATATGGCATTATAATGGATGCTATGCCCCTGAATAATTAATTGGTGTTAATTAGATGAAAACAAGTATCAGTGTGATGGATAAAAAAAATTCGAACAACTTCACCGTGCAACACGTGCCATATAGGTGTTTAGATGGAATGCAAAATCGGCGTAATGACCAAAATCTACCCGTGGCGACCAGGTTATTCATAAGCCGTGACCTTTACATAGATTCCATCAGTATGTGGACTTTGCAACGAGAGGGGCGAACACGCTTGATCTTGTTTACACAAACATCCCAGGCACCTACCGGGCAGAGCCCCGCACCCACCTCGGCTACTCTGACCACATCTCTGTTGTGCTAATTCCAGCATACAGACCGCTCGTCAGATGCACAAAACCACTTCAGAAGCAGGTGAAAACCTGGCCAGTAGGAGCCATCTCTGCTCTTCAGGACTGTTTTGAGTGTACTGACTGGCACCTGTTTTGAGTGTACTGACTGGCACATGTTCAGGGAGGCTGCAACATATGGTGACTGTACCAACTTGGAGGAATAGACAGCATCAGTGACCAGCTACATCAGCAAGTGCATAGATGATGTCACCTTCTCCAAGACCATCACCACACAATCCAACCAGAAGCCGTGGATGACTGCGGAGGTGCATGTGCTGCTGAGGACCCGAGACTTTGCCTTCAGAACAGGTGACAAGGCTGCCCTAAGAACAGCGAGGGACAAACTGTCCCGGGCCATCAGAGAGGCAAAGCACGCACATGCCTAGAGAATCCACAGTCACTTTCAGGACAGCAGCGACACGTGGCGCACGTGTCAGGGCATCCAGGCCATCACCAACTACAGGACACCATGACTCCCTTCCAGATGCGCTGAATGACTTCTACCCTAGGTTTGAATCACAGAGCGACGTGGTGTGAGGAAGACCACCCCTCCTCCCAACGACCAGGTCCGTCCCGTCGTACTCACACCCATCATCATGAAGTGCTTTGAGAGGCTCGTCATGAGGCACATTAAGACCCAGCTACCCCACTCACTAGATGCACTGCAGTTTGCGTATCGTCCCAACTGACGATGTCGTCTGTTGAAACCGATCGTTTCAACAGACGACACCCTCCATCTGGCCCTCACCCACCTAGATAAAAAAGACTCATACGTTCGAATGCTGTTCATAGACTTCAGCTCAGCATTCAACACAATAATTCCTCAGCACCTGATTGGAAAGCTGAACCTACTGGGCCTGGACACCTCCCTCTGCAACTGGATCCTGGACTTCCTGAATGGGAGACCTCAGTCAGTCCGGATTGTGAACAGCATCTCCACCACCACCACACTGAGCACTGGGGCCCCCCAGGGCTGTGTGCTCAGTCCACTGCTGTTCACTATGCTGACTCATGATTGTGCAGCAATGCACAGCTCGAACCACATCATCAAGTTCGCTGATGACACGACCGTGGTGGGTCTCATCAGCAAGAACGACGAGTCAGCATACAGAGAGGAGGTGCAGCGGCTAATGGACTGGTGTAGAGCCAACGACCTGTCTCTAAATGTGGACAAAACAAAAGAGATGGTTATTGACTTTAGGAGAGCACAGAGTGACCGCTCTCTGCTGAATATCGATGGCTCCTCTGTGGAGATCGTCAAGAGCACCAAATTCCTTGGTGTTCACCTGGCGGAGAGCCTCACCTGGACCCTCAACACCAGCTCTATTACCAAGAAAGCCCAGCAGTGTCTCTACTTTCTTCGAAGGCTGAGGAAAGCACATCTCCCACCCCCCCACCCTCACTACATTCCATAGAGGGACTATTGAGAGCATTCTGAGCAGCTGCATCACTGCCTGGTTTGGGACTTGCACCATTTCAGAGGATAGTGAGGACAGCTGAGAAGATCATCGGGGTCTCTCTTCCCTCCCCCAACATTTACAAAAAACACTGCATCCGCAAAGCAATCAGGATTGTGGATGACCGTACACACCCCTCACAAAAACTCTTCAACCTCCTGCCATCTGGCAAGAGGTACCGAAGCATTCGGGCCCTCACGGCCAGAATATGTAACAGCTTCTTCACCCAAGCCATCAGACTCCTCAATACTCAGAGACTGGACAAACACACACACACACACACACACGTGTCCTGAGTTGCACTTTAATTATTGTCACTTTATACCTGGCTGCTACCTCAATAACTGCTATGTCCATAGAGCATTATCTCATAGTATGTTATGTTTACATTTGGCATTTTTAGAAACTGTCATCTTTTTGCACCACTGTGTACTGGTCGGCGCTGCACTGTCTCTCACTGTGCCTATTGTCCTGTTCACTTGAGCAAATTATTTGTGATAACATGTCAACAAACCTGAAAGAGTGGCAATCGCCCATTTTTTACCTTATTGGCAACATTTGCAAAGGAAAACAAAATGAGAAAAACAGATGAAAATAATAAAGACAGCGGGTAGTGACAAATGTGGGTGATTTTTTTTTGTTTTATTTTCTAATTATTTTCTGTCTCCTGCTTCCCAATACCTTGCTCTATCATTGTGCACTATCTATATTTCATTGGGTGTGGCTCATTGTCGGTCTCTCGCTTGTTGGGACAGTGCACATATCTGATGACAAGACGTCTAGATATCTAGCTTATTTTAAATCTGCCATAGCATCTATGACTCGGCATGTCGCAAGAGTGCAGGAGATCTGAAACTTCTCATCGCAGACTAGCCGCCAACTAAAAATATCAAAGGAGTTGAGCTTGAGTTGCGCAGTGTCCTATAGGCTTAAATAGGACAAATTTTGATGTCATGTTCACTTCAATTAACCTCAAATGTTAACATGTTAACTTTGACAGCTCTAGATATCGACTTACAAATAGTATTTTAAAATAAGTTAACATCTTTGTAATGACAGAAGTAAGATTTCTTCTTACTATTACTTGCATACATTCTGACTTAAAATGCATGTCAGTGCATCAGTTGGTGCTCCTGGATAAAGCTGCAATAATGGCTAGTCTAGGATGAGTTTCTCCACTTCTAAACACCATAAATTGGCAATTAAAGGGCACTACTGGATGTAATTATTCATAGTAAAACATCCTCCATGACCGAAATGTACTCTCCGATAAAGCTCACTTCTATGAGACAGAATGTTAATGTTATTTGAAGGTCTCATGGCTACAAACATATCTAAACTGCACTATGAAATAAGACCAAGGCTTAGCTGTCAGATCCTTTTAGTGACACCTCCGGCATTCAAACAAATAGCCAGTGCCAAATGACATGAAGGCTGTAACTACCAAACAGCAAATACTCGGAAACACTCCGATACCCTGATTCAGTGTGAGAATGTCAAGCAAGTGTGAGAATGTCAAAGCAATATACGCTGTTATCAAGGGATCTCCGGTGCCCTTTTGTTGCTCCATGGCCACTGTCAGAACACAGCCTCCTCATGCGTATCAAAACTAAATACTGTTGGTTTCTGACACCTTATCTGTGTAAAATGTGATAAGATGTGTTCTAAGGAGCAACTCTTTGCCTCAGAATGTTTGTGGTCAGAAATGAGAAAACCTTGGTCGATGTTATCCTGTTTTCTCTATAGTCTAAATGGGGTAGATAGCTCTGTGTGCAAATACAGAGAAAATTCTCTCAAAATTAGATTATATCTCATCAAAGCTAACAGGCTAATCCTTTATTTTTAATGTATATCTCCCTCTACAGTGGACATTTAACTCAACTTTTTTCAACAGTGATTTGATCAAAAGGTGGGAATTACAAGTCACTTTCCTAGCCTGAGTCGATTGTTTGCCGACCAATGCCGACCCTAGAAGTTAGCAAGAAAAGACATTTTCAACAAATTTTGCTTTCATAATCTGACATATTATCAAGTGAAACAAGAAGAAAGGATATTAAACAAGAATAAAAAGTTGGCAAACTTGATTTTACCCCAACATGATCACACAGGAAATCGACATGCTGTTTCTAAATGTTCAAATACACTGAAATCGACTACCACACCTGCAGCCACGAGTTCGAATCCAAGGCATGCTGAGTGACTCCAACCAGGTCTCCTAAGCAACCAAACTGTCCGGGTTGCTAGGTTTAGGGTTGGGGTATGGGTTAGGAAGTAAGAGATAATAAAACATGCATTCCTGTTGATTGTATAACATAATAAAAAAAAACTAAAAAAACTATCGTTTTTCGACAAACTGTGGCTTTTTCACCTCAACAACACTCCCAGCTTTGGCCACTTGGGACAGTGGTTCGAATTTTAGTAAGCACTGATCGATTTCAGGAGCAGAATTTTCAACCTCCTTTTTCTGAAATCACAGTGTGATCAGACTGTTTGTCCATAAGGGATTAATGGAATTGCAAAAAGCATCCATTCCACACCCAAGCTTACAGTCAATTGTGAGCATTACTCCCTCAACAAACTATCAGCTGCAACTTTTGATTGAAACCTTGGTGGTGTCATCCTAAAATTAAAGTTGTTCATAGGCAGAACAAGAGCAGAGCAAATTGGCATGATAGATTACTAAAATAAACATTATTAGTTTCTTATAATTTGTGTGCAATAAGACCAGGCACGTGTCTTAAAAAATGTATAGGTTTGTTTTGACCTTATGTTGACTTCTTATAAAATAATTGTTTGATTATATTTTGAGGAGACATGGTAGAATTAAGCCAGAACAATGGGCAAATTAGTTATTGTCAAGGAGCATGCCAAGGTCAGTTTTCAACTGGTCGAGCTGCAACACACGGTCCAATGATGCAACCAACTGTGAAATGAGCAAGGTCAGAAGAGATGGCAAAAAGTGGCTGATTGGAGTTGAGGAACCATGGGAGGAGGGACAGAAAGATAATTGTACTCAGGGGTGAATGGTGGGCATCCCAATGGGTGTTAATCAGAGGCTATTTAATTATCAGTAGATGTCTAATTTTTTTTAAAACATCCAACCCCTTTGATTAGCTAGTTTAGTGGTCGGTTACCTTTTTGACATGGATTGCCATTTTTTATTTTATTTTACGGAAGGATTACATGATGTGGATTTTACGGAAGGATTACATGATGTGCATTACATTACAAGATGTGGATTGGTCCAATTGTTTTTGATCGACAGCTCCTCCTCTAGCCAATTATTCGACGAGGGTAGGTGATGTTACTCCAATGCAACTCCGACAGCTGTTGCTCAATATTATATTCTTTGTGGTTGATAGATATGCTGCTTGTGTCTTTTTTGAGTATTTTCTTCCAGCTCTAGGAAACAATGTGTTGTCTGAGTAGGCCGTTATCATAGCTGTTAACACATGTATCGAGTTTAAGTTTAGACTACCTTGTTTGTAGGTTATTGGCTGCATATCTAAAAACAAGGCTGAGTTGGTGTGTGTTTAATGCATGTTTTTACTAGCTGTACCAACGTAGTCACAAGTTCAGAACCAAATTGATCAGACCAAGTTTAATTGGACACATAGGACTTTGACACAATAATTAAAATTTCATATTCAATTTTGCTATTAAGTAGAGCTCCTGATTTGCATAAATAATTTTGCTTATCCTCATTACACCAAGATTACAAATTCCTCTGTCTGACAGCATCTCTGGGCACAACTGACTAAATCTGTATGTTTTCAGGACTCTAAGGATGTAAGTCGGACTTCAGCTAGTTTCATGTTCATATTCTACAAGTTGACATAAAAGCAAGGCAGAACTAAATAAATAGCTCCATTTACCAGCCATGCAGTTGTGATTTAAAAATTAACACCACTATGTTATTTTGGACAAAGTGATAATTAAAGCAAAAAAAAAAATAAGATAATTTGTTGATTCAATTACGTTGTGTTTGCTTTTGTGAATCTGCACCTTGACAGAAAATGGCAATTGCACTTCAGGGTCTTTCTTGGTCACTGCAGAGAGTACGTCAGGTTATGGTGAGAGTTCAGTTTGTTGTCTTTTTTTTATTGTTGGTCTATGTACATATGGATTAGATGGACATTTTTGGCTGTTGCATTGCATTCTTCTATCATTTCATCCTCTCGCTCCAGCTATCTTTTTTTTTTTTTTTTTTTTCTTCTCGCAAGAGCGCGTCCTGTGGTATACACCTTCTGATAATTTCATGCTGCTCCGGATGGAAAGTCACAGTGCAGTGCTGATGAAAGTTGATACCACCATAACACATCACAAAATTAAAAGTGAGCCCTCATTTTGGCACGTTTGCATATATGTGACAAAACCATTCTGAAATGATACTTTGCTTAATGAAAAGGAAGCCTATATTTACGACCATAGGATTGTTTGGATTGTGACATTACTTTCAGAACACTTACCCCCAAATTCTCATTATTGTAATGCGTTCAGATGTTTTACTTTCACTATTCCCATTGAATTCAATAATGATCCTAATTACTGTGACACAGTCATTTAATTTACTTTATTAAAAAAATTAGTATAAAAAAATAGTTTTTAAATAAAATCTGTGAAAATGAAATTCAGTACACCAATAGTGTACTGCTATATAATTTACAGTTTAAATATCATATCACATTTTTCACATTGCAGTAATGAGTATGTCATAATGACCATCTTTTTTTGCACTGCGTTAATGAGAATTAGGCGGTAACATGTCCGTAATTACAATAATGTCACAATGTAAAAAGTCATAATGGCCATTTTAAATTTTTTAACGAAAAAAGTCATATATTTTTTTTATGCAAAAAATCATATATCGTTTTTAAGCTAAATGTAATTGTCTAATTAGACTAGGAGATTTTCTTAGCAGATCTCACACACGAATATAGTTATTACTTGACTTTGATGGATGGAAAATGTTTAAAAGTAATTTTTCTGAAAATCAAACCACGCAATTAATGTGTTTTCATGATCGATCATTGCTGTCACTTCAACGTACTCAGATTCTTGGAAGTATCAATCCTTAGTTTGGGCTTCGGGATGTTTGGGATACTTTCTACATACAGTATGTCTGCGTAATGTTCTATGAAAATCTGTCCTGAACATAACAAGCCTTCAGCAATGGCCTTTCTGGTGAAGTGTCCCAGTGTTGCCATAGCGTTTCCAAGCCTGATGTTTATGTTTGACTTTATGATGAAAAACAGATTGTGTACATCAGTGAGAGATCGTGTGCAGGAATGCTGGTCGTGGCTCTGATAGCGCTGCATTTACAGCACATAGTCTCTGAATACATTAACAAGGAGTCACAAGGGCGCGAGAGGCTCTAGATAAATGAGCCTCAGTGTTTTACTATGACGTCACTGAGGCTAGCGCTCACAACTCTAGTGACTCAACTTACCTTCTAAATCACCAACCTTCACTCCCAGACCTGAAGAGTGGAGAGTTGCCCAGCTCAACCGCAGACCACTTGGGGGCTGCAATGCTGATTTGTTGTTTGGACCACCATAGGCCTATACCCTTGCTGACTTTTGGCAAAGAACAGGAGCCCTATCAGCCTCGAATATGCAATCCCATCGTGCAAACCACTTCCTTCAGGCAAAAAAGCCACACAATAAGGAAGCAAGGGTAAATAATGCAGAAGTAATTTGTGCAGTGATGTTGATCCTAGAGAATATCTATAACATATATTCACAAGGGTTGCCTACTTTTTGCTTTTGAGGAGGGCAAGATCTGAATATCACTTAGAATTTTTCCCAAGTGGCATGGAGAGGATTTATTGGTAATGGCTGGAAAATCTGGGGCAGTGAACTGCATACTTACAAACTCCCATAAGCCCCCAAGGTTTGCAATGAAACTAATAAAGGTCCTTTTAAGAATCCCCCACCCCATACCTCTGCAGCCCCATCACTACATTCCAATTTCTGCCAAGAGTTTGGTGCGGCCTGGTGAAGAAGCCGTATGCCCAGGGCATCTGACAGGCATTCCTTGTCAGGAAACATGTTTTTCCTATGTCCTTTGATGACATTAAAAAAAGAATATGTACATATAAAGGAACAAGAGGGTTAAAATTAGTGGAGAGGCAAAAGTGCACGACTGAGAATTTTCACATGGTAACACTTCTCTGTCAACCTGGGAGTTGTGGAATGCAGAGCTGCTTGGAATTCAGGGGCCAGGAGATTGATAGACAAACAGAAGAAGACAACCACAAGGGATTGAGTCAAATTGATTGTGTCAAAGGCATTGAAAGTATGCTATTCTGCTTTTTTCCTCTGTTATGTTCAAATATGGATGCATATTCACAAGTGATTTTTATGTCCAGAGGTCCATCTTGAACGTTTTGCCAACCGACCCAGTGAGGTTGGGGAGGGGGGGTCTTTTCAAACTTTGAGATTGATTCGGCACTCCTTTTTTTGTTGCCATGTACTATATAGTTCCTAACTGTCAGTGAAGTAAAAATTTAATTTCAGAATGAAAGTTCATTGTTTATGTGAATGCGCCACCTTCCTGGGCTTCATGGGACCAGAACCCGTGGTTCGAAAGTAGCTTACAAATCATAATATCTGTAGTGCCAGAGGGAAGGGTGATCATGTTTGAATTGATGCACAAATGTCTGATGGTGGATCGCATTTGTTTGTTTACAGCATCATTTTAGGGTACATGAACATTCGGAAGCAACAAGTTGATTCCTTATGTGATCATGTTGACAGTTTAACCTGTTTGGTGCTATTTAGCTTTATTTGTCAAAAAAAAAAAAAAAAAGAAACCTTATGAGACCAAAGACATTAACGTCTGGCAATTTTTTGTTATTACTTTTTTAGTGTTATTAGTGTTTTATTAATGCTCTTTTAAGTAATATTCTGAGTTCAATACAACTTGAGCTGAATTGACAGCATTTGTGGCATATGTTGATTACCAAGCAAAAATCACATTGAACAAAATTATAGTGAGACACTTACAACGGAAGTGAATGGGGCCAATTTTAAAGAGTTTTAAAGCAGAAATGTGAAGCTCATAATTTAATTAAACCACTTACATTAATTCTTCTGCTGTAACGTTGTTTAAATTAATTGTTTTTGCATCCGTCTTAGGGTTTACGGCAGTTTAACGTAGTTAAGCGAAGTTGAAAATGAGCAAAAACTTTACACAGAAAGGGTAAGCGAAAAATGTTATTAACACTGATAATGTTTATGCCTTTTAGCCATACTCCTGTGTATTTGAATGTTTATGGACTGGCACCTTTCACTTCCATTGTAAGTGCCTTACTGCAACCAGGATTTTCAAATATTATGGCACAAATGCGGATGATAGAGCTAACTTGTATTGGAATATTAATTTAAGTTGCTGCTTTAAAACACCTTGCTCTCTCTGGATTGCGATGTATGCATTACACGTAAACTGCATGCAGTGTTGGGGAATAGCTAACTACAAGTAGTGACGCTATTTACTTAACTACATTTTTCAGAAGCTTGACAGTAGCTCCGCTGCTTTTAAAACAGTTTAGCTTTTCTAGTAGCGAACTACATTTTCCAGCAAGTAGCAGTGTAGCGCGACCAAATGCTACATCATGTTTTGGTCAGATTATAACTAACAGCCTTCTTTATAGCGCAGAAGCCAAATTTCTACCAACAGAACATCTGACGAACTTGAAGCGTATTCTGACTGCTGAGCAGAATACTCAGTATCAGTATTCTTCTTCTTTTGTAATGGTAGATCACAAACTAAAATAGTGCATTATTGCCTTCTACTGGCAGCTTATTAAGGCTCACTTGAATAATAAGAGGCTGTCTGATGGTTAAATTATTAATTAATTATAACAATTAATTTACTGGGAGAAGCGAGAGAAATAATTCTTATCGTACATAAATATTTGATAACACATTTTCTCTATTTCTAAGCATTTAATTAACTATTATTTTCATGTAAAATAAATAAAATGACTGGTAAAATAAATAATTTATTATGGCATGTATTATTTTGTGACTATCTACTAAAAGGCATTGACCATATGTCCTCTTTTTCCTGGACATGTCCTCCTTATCGGACATGAAAAACATGGCCGGCAGGGATTGCCAAATCGAAATATCCTGGATTTGGCTTTGTCCTAATATTAATGTTCTATCTACAACATTCTGTGCATTTGATACAGCGCATCAGTTTTCATGTGTACATGTGTCCTTATGTGATTATTCTGGCTATTTACATGTTTTCTCTTGCGCTTGCCCGCTAGTTCGCTCCACGTGCCGTGTGTGTGCATGGCAAAGAGATCTCCAGACGTGCATTGCCGCTCTCAGCAAGAAACATCTATAACGTAAGTACATTTTTAAAAGTATGTTCCACAACTTTGCAAATTATTAAACAGAACACCTGTTTTATCAGACTCATGCTTACTATGTTAAGTCACTTTTAACTGAAAATGTTGACTATACTGAGACAACATCAAATAGCCTTTACTACGTATCAGTGATTTAAATGAATATGACGGATGAAAATAAACCATGATGGAAATTTTATAGCTAGTCCATCAGATATTTGTAGCGCAACCTCTGTATGTAACCTGTAATGCTGGCACTTAAGAAAAGTAAGAAAATACAATGAACAAACACAGGTGAGAGCAGAAAACAAGCCCTGAGAATCTTTTCATATATTACCCATACTACATATTATGTGACAAAGTGTCAGGCCAAGGTGTGTTTGTCATAAAAAATTGATCTTTAGGGAAGTTGGCTACACCTGGGCAGGAGGAATGAAATGTGTGAAGTATACCTGTAGAATAAATATATTTTGATATTTTCTGTTTTTTATTTTATTTTATGGCCATTATAAAATGCATTAATGTTACTATTCATTAAATGCATTAAATGCATGTATTGTATTTAATTAATACATTTCTAAATTAATAAATGTTATTAGTGTAAATGTTATCATTATTATATATTTTTTATAGTAACATTACAAATATATTGCCTCATTAAGTAGCTTCAATGTTGCTAGCTAATTTTTGTTAGTAGCTTGTAGTGTACTTTTTCAAAAGGGTAGCTTGACAGAAGCTTAACTACTTTAAATTATGAGTACCTTGAAGCTCGTCAAACTACAGCTTCAAAGTAGCTTCCCCAACACTGACCGCAGGGCTGAAGGGAACAACTAAGGTAGTGAGAGACAATATAAAAATTGGCAAATTGGTCAACACTCATATCTCCTGTTTCTGTAATTGTCTGGCAACACACCTCAATGGCACATAGTTGCTCAGTTCTGTTCATAGTTCAAAGTTTATGAAAGTTCAGTTTTCAATATGTATATTTTTCAGAAGTGAATTTGGTTGTAGAATGCTGTTGTCATTCTGACATCCCATGTCCTACAAAATGTGATAAAGCACTCAAAGAAGGAGTGACACCCATATTTAGCTGCTGTGTGTACGTGACCTGTGTCTATACACTGTATAGCTTCTGTCACTACATTATATTTGATAAAATGTAATTACTCCAGTAACAGAAATTCAAGCATCTGATAGAAATTTGCCAAAAATGTTCAAAGTTGTAATAGCCTGTAAATTGTGTGGGTTATATCAAATGACACACTGCGAAAAGGTAGCGAGAATTCCCTAAGGTCTGTCAAGAATCTTGACATGTTCTTCCTATAGTATCTGTAATGACTATGCTCTTCACATAATCCTACTGCACATGTCCCTTTGAAACTTGTCAGCTTCCCACATATGGCACACATCATTCCAACCAGACATGTGGAAAAATGTAAGAAAAAAGTCTACTCTTTTTGTGTATTCAAAAACAACCGCCTCCTACTTTTTGAGATAATGATCCCTGTGTCAGTACTACTCAGTTCTTTTGATACACAAAATGTTATATTGTTCTCATTTGACCACATCCCACAGGCTCAGGTAGCCAGAAGAAATCAATATATAATGAATAAAGGAAATGCATGAGTCGCTGTACACAAGGCTTGGCGAAACAGGGACTGCATCCAGAAACCTGACAGGCAAAATGCTTCTCATTGAAATCTCTGTGTTAGCTGTGTCACCTATATAGCTTGCTGTAAACGTGCCATTGAGTTACTCACGCTCCCACATTCTTTGAGAGGAAAAAGGTGGGGAAAAATCCTTCCAAAGGTCAAGGGAAGTCAAGTAAACAACATTTTCCTGAGTCAAACACCGCCATCGTATTGCCTACCATGCCAGAGAAACTGAGGCCTTCACTATTAACGTGCCAGTTATGAGTTCTGAGTCAAGAACTCCTGCCAGTACACACTGTATGTCAGTCCACAGAATGCAGCAAGTTTGGAATACTTCTCTAATTGTTTCTATCATCCAAAAAGAAAGATAGCAGTTTCCGTTGAGGATATTTCTTTCCACTTACTTTTATCCTTAACTGGGAGTGTGTAGCCCTCGTAGAGGAATGTTGACTCCTTAGTGGGAGTTGGCCTGCTATTTGTGTTCTTTGTTTTGATGTTCCAGGCCACATGAGTGATAATTTATAATATCTGCAATTTTGAGTTGTTTTAACCATATTAGAGACTCCACGGATAAAGGTTGTGTCTTACGTCATCTGGATTTGAAGGCTTCCCTCTTGAGAGGCACTCTTCTCTGGAAAAACTGCAAGAAATCCTCTAGTAATGCCCAATCAAAATACAGCACAAAAAATATCTTGCACATCAATGTGCGCAAGGGCTATACTATTTGGTAAAAAAAATATTATTCAGATTATTTTGACATATGTTTCAGGTTCAATATAAATTAAGCTCAATTGATAGCATTTGTTACATAATTATGATTACCAAAATTACCGAAGTGTCTATTTGCACCACAATGTAAATAGCATCTACAGTAATTTACTACAGTAATATGGTAGTAATATAGTAACCATGGTTCAATTTGTGGTTACTTTAAATTTACAAAAATACCATGGTGAAACCCTGGTTACTGTAGTAAAACCATTTTTTTTTTTTTCTAAGGTAAGGTTAAAGTTAGGTTTAGGGGTAGGGGTTAATGTAGTTTGTCTGTGGGACTCAGCGATGCGCAAACTGTAAGTTAGTATTTAAATATGGGTGCAAATAGTATCTGACACTATTTGCATTGGGGTGTAAATAGCATATACCATTATTTGCACCAGGGTAAAAGTTGTATCTTCAGTTGGATATAACTTCATCAGATAAGGATAGTAAGAGATTTCATACCTCAAAATCATGTTAACAGGTCAAATGTTTATGTCTTGTGGCAATGCTTTTGATATGATGTGCATATTTCAATGTGTTTATATTGGACCTATTCACCTATTGTAAGTATATTAGTGTGACCATGATTTTCATTTTTTTCCTTCTTTTTTTTTATAAACAAGGAACAAGTCAGAATTATTTTTGTGGTAATTAACATTATGCCATAAATGGTGTTGCTTCAGCTTAACTTGTATTGAACCCAGAGCATTCCTTTAAGGTTAAAAGGCTCTTGTTGAATGTTTACATAATGTAAACCATGCGAGGTCACTGAAAACACTACATTTGTTATACTTTACAAAAAGGGCATATACCTGAACTAATTCTTAATATTCAGAATTTGTATAAATTATCTCCCTGGATTTTCCATGTAAATGATGATGAAGTGTAATATCTAGCTCCATCCAATGAAGCTCTAAACAAAACTGCACATTAGGGCTGCACAATATATCGAAAAATTATCGTTATCGCGATAATAGTATATGCGATATCCGTATCGCAGAGAGGTGCAATAAATATATATATTTTTTTTATGTGCCAAGCATGTGTGCGTTGCATGCATAAGTTGTTTATCCAAATTTGACCAATCAGATGGGGTCTTATACCCGCCTCACCAGTGGCTAGTGGCACAGAACCTAGTAGTGGCTCGGAGCAGAGAGGGTGGAAAATAAAAACTAATGGCAGGAGTTGAGACAAGTGAGCCGGAAAATGACAACAGCGATGAACTTGTGGCTAAAATGAACAGTACGTCTGAAATATGGCAATATTTTGGCTTCAAGAGAGAAGACGTGTACCAAATACAAGTACTGTGTAAGTCATGCCGAAAAGTTGTGGCCACATCGAGAGGAAATACAACAAATCTCCACAGTCATCTGGAACGCAACCACAGGGAGCAATATAACGACTTAAAAAGTAAGCTCAAAACTGCCAACGAAATGCCAAGTAAGGTTAACAATAGCAGAGTCTCACAGACAACCATAAATACAAGTTTTGAAAGTGTAACTCCTTATGAAAAAACGTTGAAACGCCACAGGGAATTAACAGAATCTATCACACACTTTTTAGCTAAAGACATGATGCCTGTTAACACTGAGCAGAGAAGGCTTTGTGACTCTAATTAACAAACTGGACCGGAGATATCAGCTTCCATCGAGAAATTATTTTTCTCAAGTCGCAATTCCACAGATGTACGACACATGCGTCAAGAAGTATTTCTGTATACCTGCAACTAGTTCACCTTCAGAGAGACTTTTTTAGTACAGCAGGAAATGTTGTGACATGCCAACGCACATGTTTAAAACCGAACAAGGTCAATATGCTAGTTTTCCTGGCAAAAAACCTGAAATAAAATTGCTTTCACTGTTAAGCACATATAGCATTGCATTGTGCTGAAATATAGGTTTAGGCCTACATGTTATTCTTGTGGATGTTGACAAGATGTAAGTATTTCCACTAAATAAAACTTTATTTGAGGCCTGTACACTTTGTTTAATAGTATATTTTTATTTAAAAAAATATATATATATTTTTTTCATTAAAAAATAATTTTATTTAAAAAAACAGGCAAGAAAGGGAATATTTTGTTTAAAAAATGCTCTTGTTTCAAGATGCTCTTGATGATTGCATAGTTACATGTGAATAAAGTAATGTTTGAGAGTAATGCATTTTATTGTGTTTTTCAGTCATTCATAGTTTTTTAAACTGAAGAATATCTATTACCTGTTTATTTTAGTATTATTTTTAAAATGACTAATAAAAATAGAATTTCTTTAGGGAAATATTATATCGCAAGAAATATCGTTATCGCAATATTCAACAACAATATCGCATATCACATATTTTCCCAATATCGTGCAGCCCTACTGCACATGATGACAAATGTTATGACAAAAGTTATAAATGATGATATTTGGTTAAATTTGGGCATGCTTACTTTAGATCAAGAGCAGAGTGCAATTTGCCATTTCACATTCTTTGTTATAAAGCCTAATTGATATAGTTGATCCATAACTGTTAATTAAAAAATAACACATCACAATAATGTGGAGCATTGTTCATAACCTTCTTGACTTTCGAAATATGACTTATTTCCAGCCAGATCTCACAAACAATATGTTGTGACATTTTTGCAAAATGGTATTGCATGGTTCTTTACAGTACATGTATCATGGCAGTTCCGAGGTGAAATGTTCACTGTGTAAAGTGAGGTTTTTTTTTCTCAAACAGATGAGGTTTTTAAATCCTTTTAGTTTTAAATCAACAAAAATGACCTCCCACAGCCTAACCCTTTCTCCCGAATTCCCACCCCTCCACCCGCTGTACTGGATTTACAATTTATCCCAATAAAAACTCACAATTTTCTGCATCCACACTTCGCTCATATGAGATTGTCCCTTTAAAAAAAAAAAAAAAAGAATATATATATATTGATATACATTTTTTATTCTGTGGTGTGGTAAGGGACCACCTGAACGTGGAGGTGGAGGATTTCAGAGAAAAATTCACAATACGGTAGCAGTGAAACCAGCTTATCTGCATGACTGAACAATTTAAATTATAGACAATAAGAGATCAATCAATTTGACTGAGATTACAAATCTAAGGACCTTAGGCTTACATCATGCAAGCCAATTGGCCAAACACATCACATTTAGATGATTGGCCAACAAATATCAAGTTCAAAGGGCCTGCAGTATCAGCTTGCGCCATGTAGATTTTCATGCTTGAACTTAGACATTTCTTGCGTAGTCCATGCTGTCATTTACCATTAACTCATGTTGAAATAAGGTTTAGTTTAGGTATTGAATTGTCTATACTACTGTATTTAAAAACAGAACATTAAACTCTGCTTAGCAATTAAGGCCAAGGTGTATTAGTCATTTGGCATGTATCTCGACTCAACACATTATGTAACACTGACCACAAAGACTGTATGAAAACAAAGCAGTTTGTATTGTATCCTTCTGGCAGTTTCAATCACTCTCGTGTTATGACAACACAAACCGTATCTTCATTAACACATCATCACTACACAGAGCTGCCAGGATATAACTTCTCTGCTGAAGATGCCTACTGGATCATGGCACCATTTTGTACCTCGCAGTGTCCTGCTGAATGCAATTAGAGCCATGTGGCATAGCAACTGACTCACTGGCTACTCCCATCAAGTGCTCGCAAGGTTACGAGGCATAAATAAAAAAAAGAAGAAGAAATAGTCTGATTGCAATCATGATGATTTGTATCTAGTAATAGACGCAAAAATGGAAGGGCCAATCAGCAGGAATTCTTCCTGAAGGTCAAAGCTGTCAAAGTAAAAGTGATAACACTGCTGATGAAGTGAAGCAGTCTTCACTTTCAATATTCATTCCTTTTAAGACACTCCAGCTGTATTTAGTGTGCAGAACACTGTAAGAATATTGCCAAACAAAATAGTTTATTTGGTGTGATGACGTGGAGAAGAGCCAGATTTTTGCTACGATGCTGGTGAACCTTGGGCGGTAAGCCAAAGTGGATCAACGTGTTCACTGTCTGTTTGTGGAGCAGCAGTGATTCATGTTGCTCTATTTGAATATTCAGTTCAATGAAATGCCTCAGTTTTTCTGGTCTGTATTTCGAGAGGAGATAGTAAGGTTGGAGGTGCTCAGACAAAAAATACATAAATAAATAAAAAATGAGCTCCACAGTTTAACTTGAAACATTGTTCTTCATGTAAGATATTTCAGAACAAAACGTGTAGAGATTAAATGTTAATAAACAGTGCAACGTGCACTGTGGCTGCAAAAAGTACGAAGTACAAAGTATCCCATTAGCATTAAAAATAATGCAATTCGTAAATAGTGTGTACATGCACAGTACGACACTTTAGGAAAACATAAATTAGGTATGCATGGGGGATTTCAAGGAATCACTTAATTGTTTTATTTTCTTATTTAAATTGCTGGTTACAGAGATATGGGCTGTAATAACTTTTGTGTCACAATAGATAACGCTGAAATAACCTATTTATAATTTTACAATTCTCTTGATTAGGGTTCAAAGTAACACTATGGAATGACTCATACTTCACTTTTTTTATGTACCAGCAAATGAAACACTTAATTAATTCTGACTGCTGATGCATCAAAGAATGTGCTGAAGTCTTACATTCTCCCTTTTGCATTTATCTCAAAAACCTCTTCTAAAGAAGAAAGAACAACCAAAGTCAACTAATCGCATTCAACTATTAAACTCACTAAAGAAACACTGCAGCAAACCACATGTGCTCAAAGGGTTTAAAAGAGTAAGACAGGTATAATGTGATTTAGAAAAATGATATATTGCCAGTCTGGCTGACTTTAAACAATTAAACATTATTGACTTCAGAGAATAAACTTCCAGAGTGATCTCATTAATTTTTGGAGGTACATTTTTGGACACTGAAATGTACAATATTGTTGTACTGATTGCATTTAAAACATAAACTGTTCAGAACTCTGCGAGGATTATGCCACAGGTGGGGGAGTTCAATAGTCCCATACATCCCAACACAATCCCATATATGGCAGGACTCTTAATTATTAGTAAATGATGGAGAAACATTCTGCAATAAACCATTTAAAAACCCTTTTAAATGGCAAATTTATTTATAAATGAAATCTGAATGGTATTAATAAAAATAAAGTCATTTGCACTCTTTGTATGGCTGAATTTTATTATAATCAAAACAAAACAAGTATGAAATATACTGTAAGTGATGTTAAAAAATAAACTGTAAATGATGATGATGTTAAAATTAGCTAAATGCTTTTAAATAAATGTTATGGCATTAGGCATATTTTAATATCATCTATTTTATAAAAAGCATTCATTCCGTTGTCTGTATCCTCAAATAATTGATGCTTTTCAAGTTGTACGTACTGCACATTTACGTAGGTTTATATTTTAGATGCAGCTAATACATTGATATTTAATTTATCATTGTCTCTTCAATTGATTAAAAAATAAAATGTATGCGTGTGTCTTAATAAGTTTAATAAGTGCTGAGACCTAATATGTAAATTATTAGGTCAAAAAAATCTAATAGAGAAGATACAAAAATTAAAAAAAACAAATATTAGCACCTATTTCAGATGATTAGAGTCAGTCACTGACAAAAGATTAAAGCTCCTTCTTTGATTTGCTTAATTTAACTTGCTTTTAACTTATATCTGGTTAAACCTGAAGGCTTTGCTATAACATAGTTCATAGATGTCTTCTGAACTGTTTTATTCAATTTAATTTTAATTCTACTTCTGTCGCCAAGCAGTTTAAATGATTATGGTCTGCTTTTTTGTGTGCAAATGTACGTTTTACCTACAATGGGCTCTTATGTACCTTGAGGTAATGCCTAATCTCTGAGAAATAGAGTTATAATGAAAAATCAATTCTGCTCATCTGCATCTTCCTCATAAAGCAGCACCATGCACAATGATGGACTTATAATACTGGCCAGATCTATACCTGCAGTGAGCAAGACATGCCATATGACCTTTTCTCATTGCCATTCTGGTTGAGTTTGAAGCCTAGGTGTTTGATCACAATATTGGTCTCATTATGACTAGTGAATATAGACTAGTGCTCTCACTGTGTTTCTGTGGACAAATATGCATGCAGGTGGGCAGCAAATTAACAACATAATCATGTAACAGGCATTAGTTGCATGCCATGGCTCCTGAGAAGTTGCATTTCCTCTTTAATAAATGCAAGAACATAATGAGTCACTTAGTTCAGACAGCGTTTTCTATAACAAGGCATGCTGGGTGACATGTTACCACATAGAGCGGATCTTAGATTGCATGTATCTGAGTGGTTCCGCTTAAATCAGAGTAGTCACAACCAAATCTTTGCCCTTTAAAAAAAGGCTCCCAGTGGGGAAAAAGCAAAGGAAAACACTGTGTATGCATCCAAAAGGTGCTCTTGGATGGCATGCATCTCCACACGAGAGGAAATCAAGCAATAAAGGGCATTAACAGAATCTCTGTCAAGTATTCAGAAAACATGGCAGGGTTTAAGGCCAAATGTCTGAGATCTAATGAAAATGATCTGAACATGCCGAATTATTTTTGCAAAATTATATTACATGGTTCCTTTCATGCATGTAATCTGATTAAAACTTTTGAGTAGTAATTAGTTCTATTTAGTGAAATATTTTTTGTTTCTTTTTTTTATGTAACTTACAAACACAAAGCAAAGAAATAGGGTGAAAAGTGTTTATGAACTGAAAGTCTTCCATTTCACTCAAGATTTGTGTGAATAAAAGTAGTTGTTGTAGCCTACAACAAGCCACGTAAAGATAATTTACAGATACAATAATGTGATTCTGGAGTCCTACAATCCATCACAAAAATATTGATTTCTGAACATTTGATTAATGTTCTGAGAAAAAGCAAGTATTTGTAACTCTATTATCCTAGCAGCACAAGTGTTAGATTTACACCTTTAGCTGCTTTACATTTATTTTCTTTGAAATATGCCCAGCCTAAATTACTCAATGCACTCATTAGCTTAATCATCTATTTACTCATGACGCATGCTGTATAACACTGTATGCCCCGGAGACAATCAGGAAGAATTAAAAAGATTTCTGTCAATCATTAGAATCACACAATTCACTCTGTAAAATATTGACCAAAGTCTCACAGTCTCTCTAATGCTATCCTTTTCTTTACAGTGGAGCAACAATTCCAGTCTCCCTCAGTCCTGCTCTTATTTACGCTCCTTTTATGTCACCTCTACTCTTCACTTATTTTATGCAATAGCAGTAACATAGTAAGCAATTTTCGATTATTTCACAAATAGTACAAAGGCAACTGTACATCTAAAGAAAAATCATGTCCTTTTCTCCCACTGCAAAGATTTTCTACTAACAAACCTATTCAGCATCGATCCAAAACTATGCTGATTGCTTTACTTTTTAATGCATATGTACTATAAGCATAGGCGGAAATCGGGGGTCAGGACCCCCCATCTGAGGGTTGTCCCCCCCTAAAATATCATTAAAATATGTGTATTGTAAATAATATAATGATATATTCTTAAAATAAATTATATAATATAATGATATATTCTTAAAATAATTTCCTGCTGTACTAAAAAGATAAAATTATCACCCCTGACTATAAGTGGCAAACACAATCTATTCTGGACTCTTTCTGATTTAAGTTTCTTAGAGGATCATTGTCACTTTACTTTCTACTCCAGCATACATCAGTCTGGAATACTTTAGCTGTGCCTTAAATGGTAACTTTTGGGTGATTGTGCTGCACCACTCGAGTCGGTCTCTTTTAAAGAACAAACCCTGCTGGTGCAATATTGGAAAATGTGTTTGGAAAAATCCTTGGCACAATCTCTATAAAATTGTATACAAAATCTACACAGTGGAGACTTGTTGACATGTCATTGATCTTGCTTTTAGTGAGAAACGAAGCCCAGCCTTCTGTTCATGCTGTGACAAATTGCGGCTTTCACCCTGGAGTGGGATTAATTACACAGTGCACATCAAACTGTGTGAAGTTCGTAAAAAGCGGCATCTTTTACCTGCCACATCACTACACATCCATCACCATGGTTTCAGAGGATCCTGCTTTTTCATAAGGGCACCAATACCAAAAAGTCACTGCTCTAAACAATAATAGTGCATGATGTTCATATACGAAGCATTAATTCAGCAGCAGCCCATCACTACCACTTCTTGTGTTTGGATTGCATCTAAGCAGGGAAAAGCTATAAGGGTGTGTAATAGAGTCATAAGGTTTTACCAATGGAACTGCACTTGATTAGAGTTTATAACAAATCAGGTTTACATGTTGTCGAGGTTATCTTTGGTTTAAAATGGCAGCTAATATGATCCATAAAGCATAATGGATTAGAACAACTACAGCATCATAAGTGCACGTGTCATAGTGGAAAATATGGCAGCAGAGCTGAGAACATTAAAACAGGAATTACAACCTAATGCTGATTAATTGATTAAGGGTGTGTTCACACTTGGCATGTTTGGTTCGATTTAAACAAACTCTGGTGCGATTGCTCTGTTGGTGCGGTTCATTTGAACAAGTGTGAACGCTGCCATCCGAACCTTGGTGCGCACCAAACAAGCGGACTGAGACCCCCTGAATAGTGGTTCTCGGTCAGCTTCCAAACAAACTCTGGTGCAGTTCAACTAATATATGAACACAGCATGGACCAAAGATGTCTAAATGGACCAGTAACCGGATGTGATGTCACAAGATGCAACCCTAAAAATCACATGATTTGATAACATACAAAGAGCGGCAACAGCGGTGTACGCAAAACGAAATGAGCAGAGGGCAAACATGGAGCAATGAGGAGGTAAAGTTCCTTGTTATCATTTGGTTCGATGAGGAAATTCCAAGTATAACTTGGAAAAATTCTCAGAAAATGTTCAGTGAAAGGTTAAGGGAAACTGGGCTCAACAGGAGTTGAAGCTGTCCAATCAGGTTGTGACCTTATCCTTATGCCTTTTGTTTAGCATCTTTAGGACTGGTGTGAAAAATGCCAGTGTGAACGCTAAGAGAACCAGGACTAAATGTATCATTTTCTTTTTTGGTCCGGACCAAGAGAACCAAGAACTGAACTACAAGTGTGAACACACCCTAAAACAGGGGGGTGCTGCAGCCTAATTAAGACATGCACTGGTGGTACCCGAAAGGCTGCAGGTTCGAACCCTCAAGGGTTGATCCATAACCAATCACCAGCGGGACCCTCCCTGTAATAAGTGTTCTGTGTAAGGGCGTAGGCAGGACATTACTCTTGGGTGGGCCTCAGTAAAAATGGATGGGCCAAATTTTCCAACCAAATTTTTATTTTTTTTTACCAAATTTTCAATTGCAACAGAGAGGCGACGCATTCAAACTGTTTTTTTACTTTTTATAAATATATATTGTAAGTCATAGAATAATCTCCAATATTCTGGGTCACCCGGCCCACCCTTGGCTACACCACTGGTTCTGTGAATCACTTGAGTCTTGAGATATAAGAAAGTAAGCTAAATTACACATTTGTCTAACCAATATGAGTGACAGATCGCTTTGAAGAAGAGACCAGACAACGCATTTAATTCATGAAAATGCATTTCTGCCATAAAAATAGCGATGTACGAACTTACCAGACCATAGACGAAACTCAGCAAGGTGCCGCAAAAGAGAAAACCCAAAGTGTGAACGACCAGTGAGGCTCCCATCCCGGCGTACAAATAAAGTTGACGCAAATTTATTGCGGCTTAAATGGGATTTCTCTAATGTTCACGTCTACTTAAGCACCGTCAGAGTCAGTCATTTCTCCTGCATCTGCTTTACATCGTGTTGCAGCGGCGTGTGAGCTTATGAATATATTCTCACGGCGTCTGCTTGTCACAGATCTGTAGAGTCAAACTGTTCCCTGCTTGCGTTTTATTTCTCTACATCTGTCTGCCTTTTTTCCTGAAATTACATCCACATGTCAGAGCTATTTATGTCCTTCTCCTTCTGCGGTAGGAAGTTCAAATGATTCTTTGTGGAGTAGAAACCGAGACTTTATTTTTAGGTCTGTTCAATTTCCCTTCAGCCTTGCTGTAAAAAGAGCGACATAATAAAGCGGCGTCCCTCAGGCTCAACCTCCAGTTTTCTCCCGGGACACCTCAGAAATGGCAAAACAAGTATAGGCTAAACACTTTTCAAAGTATACTGGTGGGGCGATGTGGTGAATAATGAAAGCCGCAATAAAAAGATATTCACAGTTCAGTCAACGCTTAAAAGACAGTCTGTCATCACAGGGAAACGCTGTCCGACTCCTCAATGAAATGTCCGCTTCCCTTTCGCTCCCCGAGCAGATTAGTCATTTAAAAAATACATCATGTTTCGCTGAGGAGTTTGGAAATAAACTATGAATCTCGACTCTGTTAGTAGACTAATTTTCGCGGTAGTTCTGAGGCACACGACATCTGACAAACCAAAGCAAATTCTATTTAAACTTCACAATTAACGTCAGGTGTCCGCCGCTGAAAAAAATAAATAAAGTTACAGTCAGTATTTTTGAGTCAGTTTAGAGTTCCCCTCATTGACAAAACGGCTCCAGATGTAGCACACACGTCGGACACCCTCACTGCACCTCTGGACATGTTGAAGTAGCCGACAGAATGAGGCAGTTATCAATGAAAAGAGTGAAGGTTTTTGATTGGCTTACGAGGAAGTGTAAGGAATTTGATTGGTTCGTGGGGAAGCGTGTGGGATTTGATTGGTTTACGGTCTCTAGGGGTTCAGTACACCTCGACTCAAGACAGCACGCGCTTCCCGCCCCTTCTACACAAGCTGCGCATTCAGTGCTGTACTTTATGTTGACAAAACGAGCGTTTCTTACCGGCGCGCGTCGACAACATGTAATGCAACCAATAAAATTATGCTAATACAATGCTGGGGAACTTTTGGATTCAGATTTTCACTGGCCTATGAAATGCGTCTTTCAGCGAGAGTTTTACTATTTGCTTTTTCATTTAATACATGCATTTCTTGAACTGTCCCTGAAGTCCACTTATGATAAAATCTGATTTACACAGTTTCCTGGCTGCATTTATTGTACGGTTATAAACCGGGAAAGGAGCAGGTTGCAAATCAGGTGCACATCTTGGCAGAGAATGTGTAATCTGAAACGTTGCATGAATTGAGTGAATTCAAAGTTTCATTGTTAAGGTTAGAAAAAATAATTAATGGTGCCATAGACAGGGTCATTCCTTTGTTCCCAGGGTCCTGTATTCCCCAGATTACTGGTTTACGCATAAACTAATATTTATAAATTATAAGGGGGCCTTGGTAGCTCAGCGAGTAAAGACGCTGACTACCACCGCTGTATTCGCGATTTCGAATCCTGGGTGTGCTGAGTGACTCCAGCCAGGTCTCCTAAGCAACCAAATTGTCCCGGGTTGCTAGGGAGGGTAGAGTCACATGGGGTAACCTTCTCGTGGTCGCTATAATGTGGTTCTTGCTCTCTGTGGGGTGCTTTGTAAATTGTGCGTGGATACCACGGAGAATAGCTTGAACCCTCCACATGCACTACATCTCCGCGGTAACACGCTCAACAAGCCCCGCGTCTCAGATGTGGAGTCAACTGAGATTTGTCCTCCGCCACCTGGATTGAGGCCAGTCACTACACCACCACAAGGACTTAGAGCGTTGGGAATTGGGCATTCCAAATTGGGGAGAAAATATATATATATATATATATATATATATATATATATATATGTATATATATATATATATATGAATATTGATAATAATTATGAAATATTTAAATTTGAAACAGGTCAAATTTGACCTGAACACAATAAGACATTTGTGTGATAATAGAATATTGAAATGGGGAATTTAGGATCCTGGGAACATAAATATGTCATATTAAATATAAAATATTTAGGGAAAAAATCTGTATGTTGAGACTTCCTCAAACTTATTTTTTTAGGCTCTAAGAAATGATATTCTAAAACTAGTTTTTTTTTTTTACATTTTCTGAGGAAAATGCTAGTAGGCTACTTGTCCAGCAATAGAAAATGATATAAGCAAAAACAGTCAATTCACTATTAAGGTAAACACTCAATGTCCAATGTGCGATATAGATGAATGCCTATTGAAAAAAGGTCTATTTATTTCCATGAGTCAGTTTTAGTCAAACCAAAGCTGCAGCCTGCAACCTTCAAACCATCAAAAAAAAAATATTTTAGAACAGTAATCCCCTCGAAGCATGTCGTATGCTTGTCCAAATGAACTTGTTTCTCTTTGTAGGTGGCCAAAATCCTTAAGCAGATTTTAAAACCTGAATGTATCCCAAAACAAGCTTCTATAATCTGAAAATAAATGAAGGAAAGAAAATCAACATCAAAATCGAATTACTTTAGACTTAGTTTCCAAATGTTTGGTCTAAAGAGAGAAAGGAAATGTGGTTAATACAAACTCTCACATACAGTATGACAGAATGTGCCCAAGGTATTCTTGTTGAAAAGAATAAACAGTGACATGTATTGATGTTACATCTGCTAACAGATATTTATCACAGAATCCCACTGCGGCATGTGTAAATCAATTTGATGAAGACAAAGATGGAAATCTATTAAACAACCATCTTTATTTGGCGTAAGGATAACCACAAATATATACAACAGCAATGGTTATATATAGGCCTATATATAGTGTATATATTTTCGATTTGTTTCAACAGTGCACCCAAAAATTACAATTCGGTCATTATTTAAATTATTTATTCCTTATGTTCCAAGCCCATGCTGTTTTTTAATTATTATTATTTCATTATAAAATGATTGTCCTATATATGTTTATATAGAGAGGGCAGCCCCTCTCTAAAAAATGCTGTGTTAGATTAGCAACATTATATTCTTAGAAAATACAACAATACAAACTAGGAAATTCTTTATTCTTATACGTTTTGGAGATAGCACTTACAAGCACCAGAACTCATCTGTCACTATCATTTGCATTGTGTTCATATGAGGATTTGAAGCATGGAAACATCTCATAAGTACTAGCATAAACCAGCATATCTTTTCTTGGCTTTGAAAATTTCTTCCCTTAGCAAATTATAGTTATTTGTGCCCCTCATTTCACATGGGTATGGCATTTCTTGTGCATTAACTGAGGAAGTGATGTTTTGACAATCCACTTGGGTTTACACTTAATTATACTACTCTACGATCCTCAATCTCATATTGGTTAAGTTAAATGGTGTAGCTTGTGTATAGTGAGAAAGATGACCTTTTTCTCTTCACTCGGTCTCCCCACACCAAATCTGAACCTTATCCATTAGGGGCAATAAAGACTTCTCTCATATCAGAATAAATGGAAAATTTCTACTCATACTATTTAAACAATGGGGGCTGGAAAAATCCAGTGCACACTCACCCACGTGGCCTGTATTCCAGCTCTTACGGAAAGGTCTTATGAGTATGTGACTATTTACACACGCCAGGGCTGCAAAATAGCATGCTCTTAGGGAAAATTAGACATTGAGAACACTATACACCTATAGACTGTCAGAAGTTAAAAGCTCCAATTTAAAGGGAATTATACTTCAAGTAAAAGCTATTTCATACACTAGTTTCCTGCACACTTTTAAAGGGTGAAATGTAGCTATAAAAAAAAGCCATTCTCATGATATCAGTAGATTAACCTGGAGTCAGACAGGGCACATGAGGAATAGCAATCTGTAATACCATATTGTTTCCATTTTTTTCAATAACAGATAAGAGCAGCGATTACTGAAGGTGCAAAGGACTTTTGTTTCAAAACGAAATACTATATCCTACTGTCAAATGTATTAGGATAAATCATTCAACTATGAAAAATAACATTATGTCCCCTATTACTTTCTTCCATGGAACAAAGAAGGAGATGTTTGGCAGAATGTTAGCTTTAGTCAACATTCACTTTTTTAGTCTTCCATCTGTTTTAAGGATGTGTCAGTTTGATCTTAATTTTGTTAGAGACAGGGTTTTCAACCAGGGGTCCACAAAGTTACTGCAGGGGTGATTGATAAAATTAAAACAATTCATAAAAACAAAAGAGGGAAAAGAGACAAGAAAACTTACATAGCTCAGTAGAAAATTGGTTGCCTTGAATAACGGTGAATTATACAGTATAGCTGTCATTATACAAAAAATATTTGACCACATTGTATCAAGAATGCAAAAACTGACCATTCTGGATCAAGTAATCTAGAGAGCTATGTAAATTAAATATTAAAATGTACTATTGAAAAAAGTTAATTATAGATTTATTTAACCCCGTAAAGTCTGACATATAAAATAATTAATACAATATATTTGACATTAAACTGTTTATAGTTGTTACACTGTTTTTAATATATATATATATATATATATATATATATATATATATATATATATATATATATATATACACATATATATAGGGCTGTTAATCAATTATGTTGATTATCAGTTAAATTCAGCACATCCAATACAATATGAATAATGATTAAAAAACAATACAATATGTTACGCACCAAACACTATATTGACATTTAAAAAAGGGAAATTGTAAAAAAACAAATTCAGGAACTACTGGTAAGTAATGTAATGTACTTACTTTTTGTAATGTAAAATAATGAGATCTTTGTAATGATAGAGCAGGCTGCATATGTGAAAATACACAGAAATATTAGTTCACACTTTAAATAAATCTTATAAAAAGTATGTGACAGAATTTTCAAAGCTCTGTGATTTGTTTTGTGGTGTCATTTCCTCAGAATTTTTTAATAAAATAATATACAAACTTTTAACGCAGCACAAGTTCCTTGTATTCAGCAAATCCTCATTTTAAAATATCAGTAACAATATTTTACTTTTACTTCATTAAAATAAGCTGTAATTTATCCAAACATAAGAGTCACTTTTTAACGTTTTTCAAATGTTGTGTATCATATTTGATGCACACATCATTATAGGGTTAAAATGGTTGGTTGAAACTCTTATTTCAGCTTAGGTTGATTTGGTTAATTTGAAAGAGCATAAAATCATCATTAAACAATTGTAAATATTAATAATAACGCAGTGACACACTTAATCCAAGACATAGCAAGGTTTTATCAAGTCAAGTCAAGTCAAGTTTATTTATAAAGCACATTTAAAAACAATAAATGTTGTAACCAAAGTGCTGTACAATTTTTTACAAACATTAATAACAGAATTTAATAGAACTTATAAAATGTTAAAAAGAACAAAATAATAAAACATTATAAAACCTACACAGAAAACTATTAAAATTGTCAACCAACATTATAGGCTAAAGAGTACAAATGTGTCTTCAGTTTAGATTTAAAAACAAGTTAATTGAGAAATAAGTTTCCTGAAATGTTATAATTATTAATGGAAGGTATTATGTAGTGTTAACAAGAAATACAAGCATTAACATGTTAGATAGTTTATTAGATTTAGTTTATATTAGAGCAATGCATCCCATCAGGCAGATTTTAGTATGTGTACAAAGCTATTTTATTTTTTTGTTTGTTTGTTTGTTTTATGCAAAACTCCCACTGTCCTAGTTTCTCATTTCTAGACACTAGCGGCATGCTTTACAGTCTTTCCAAATGTTTGGGCTTCTCTCCAATTGAGAACACTCTCAGTATTACAGTAGGCATGAACCATAATGTGGGAGCTGCAAAGGTTTAAAATAGAATTGATGGAGAACCTTGGAAAGCTTATTTTGCACTGCAAATCTGCCACTGCAGAGGTTCAGTGTCATGTTTCAAGCTGACTAACAAGGCAATGACTAAATGACAGGATAAAAGTGAGATTCAAAATGTAACCCAGTCCTTCCAGTATATTTGATAATAAAATAGGAAGTCTGCATATCAAATGAGCCTTTCTCATTTTCAAAAATGTAACAACATCACAAGTCCGGCTTATAAAAAAAGGCAGTATTCCACCACACATTATTTAATGCCTCCTCATAATCCTCCAAAGCAATACTAAACCCCTGCAGGGAGGATCTAGAGGCTACTGGCAATTTAATTTTCCCATCACACACAAACACAGACACACACACACACATACTATACAGCATCAAACACGCTCAGCACTCATTTCTAAGCCTATGTGTCGTTGTAGTCGATATTGCTGCCGCTCCATTAGTCGCTACATTGTCATTGAATTGGATAGCCTCTGATCTTTGCCTGCCATCTGGCAACATTGAAATCCACCTACTGCACACGCTCTTGATAAGCACAAAACAAACAGCGTCTGCATGCAGCAGAAGAGCAGATGAGACGAGTATTATCTGATGACAGTGTTAAGCCTCTTTAAGGTAGAGGGAGTAGCTCATTTCAGAAATAAGAGAGCCAGAACTTGGTAAAAGTAGCTTTCTGAAAGCATCTTTCCATTATTTTGAGTGGAACATATTGCTTCTATGTAATCTCTGTAATAATGTTTTTTATTGATTGTTACTGTGGGTCATTGAGCCTGCTTCCTATTTATTTAGAAACTTTGTAAGGTTTTCGAAAGGTAGAAATGGAAGTTTAATGAATTACAATATAGTTGAACATAGTTTTGTTAAAAGTTAGCAGTTTTAACAGCAGTTTAAAATTGTTCTTTTTGCTCATTTAGGACCATTAGCTACATTGGCAATCTACATTGATAAGCATAGAGAAAATATAGCAAATCTCAATTCACTATTAAGGGGCCTCGTCAGCATTACCTAATACTTTGAAATCTAAGGGGTAAAGTGTCAGCGTTACCCCTTCATGTTGTAACACAGAGTTCAAATCATTTCAACTTTGACCCACAGACCTTCGAAGCATCAATGATTACTTGGCAATTTGCGAATATACATACTGTTTTTGCAATGACAGGTCCAACTTTACAACATGTACTACAAATAAAAATGTTTTAATGAACAAGCATTAACAAAGATGAATAAATACTGTAAAAAATATATTGTTAATTGTTTGTTCATGATACCTCAAACTTCTGATGGCCAAAACCACCCAGCTTTCCAAATGAAATTACAACAGTTGCCCACCGTAAAGATAAAAATTGCCCCCTCAAAAATCTCATCCTAGCACAGCCCCTGCATCACTGTTGATGATAAAAGGGATCGTTGTCAATAATGTTACACAGCCTTGCACAAATAGATCAACCCACTCAATAGTAAAATTATTAGCCTTGCCAATACAATCCACCATTTTTTAATCTTTTCAAAAATCTCCTAAAACTCCTTTACTTAATCAACTTGAAGGCATTCTGGACCTTTTAAAAGCACCTTTCTCTTTTTATTCACAGTGTAGTTAAAGCCAGCCTGTTAAAAGTACAGAATTCTGCTGCCGTAGAGTTACGAAAGAGTCATCTGTAATCACTGAACTGGAAGACTGAAGCACTGGGCTGAGGTACCCGCCTCTGGCCTTGCTGCACTGATGCAGGAGGGCTCACCTGGGTCACCTACGAGACATACAGCCACAGGATGAGCTCCTGTGGTCCGGGGGTGGTTCTATATATAGTGTCTTTGTGTGGCCCTGAAAATGCCATACTTACAGCTGTTTACTTTGAGTCAATGCAACTGAGATGTGTTTCTGCATCAGAACGCTCATGAAGTTGTTTGTGACATGATGCATGTCGTATATATTAACCTTTCACTGTAAAAAAATTCCTCATAGATTTACAGTAAAATACTGGCAGCAATTTATTGCAAATATACAGCACACTTAATGTAAAGCTCAAAAACAGTCCTACAGTACTATGTCGTCGCTTAAGTTCCCAGCATGCACTGCAACATGAACAAATTACATGAATATTTTTATAATTTAATAGTTTATTTTGCTGTTGCTTTAGTTGCAGTTTTAGTTACTTTTTATCCAAAAGTATGATTGTTGATTGTCATCATTGTTGAATTTTGCATGCTGAGTGTTGATATCATCTAGGTTACTAGTGTAACAATCGTTCCCTGATGGAGGGAACAAGATGTTGTGTCAATTGTAGTGACACAAGGGGCTTCTTTTGGGAGCATTGGATACCTCTGAATATAAAAAAGGCAATGCTAAATTGGCGAACAGAATTTGCATGTCCCGTTCCCGGACATAAGGGTATGAAAGGCGGGGATCGTGCATCTGTTCGGTCAGGTTCTTGACTGAGGAGCCGAGAATAAGGTTTGGTTATCATAGCGGCTTGGTACAGTGTTGTGGCAAGGGGGACACAACATCAGGCTACACTAGTAACCTAGACATTCCCCCTCTGTCACTCACGTAACCGTGTTACGGGATCTGCTGATGCTGGTGCAGCAAGCTGTAGCGTGCCAAGGAGCATGAGCATCAGACTGCACATAACCCTCCCCGACGCCCCACTAAGACGTCATATCGTATTTATTTGGCTCCCAGCATCCGACCAAGAATTCCCTTGGGGGGTGGGAACAAGCGATGTGGCAAGCATGGGAGCAGGAGTGTATGATGCGGCTGGGGTCTTTTAACGATATAACATGCATCGGGGAAGAGCGTTCTCTTCCAACTCCTATTCTTTCAGGGGGAAAAGACCCCGTGGAGACCACATCCTGCCCAGGCTGGGGGAGGTTAAATGTGGCGAATACATCACATGAGCTTTCAGGCCCCATGTGGAAGAGGCGCGGTGGTAGATCCTACCTAGTGAGGGAGGAGTTGCTACAAACACAGTGACCAGCGGGCTGAGGGGACTGCCCAAGGGAGACGCGGGTCAGCCGGCAGGGGGAATGTACCGTGGAAAATACGCACAGGGGGATTAAACTGTGATGGCCAAACCCTGTAGAGCACATATTCCAGTACGGAGTAGTTAGTACCCATAGTGGGTCTGGTCACAAATTCTTCCGCTGAATTCGTGGACTAGAGGGCAAGGGAGGAAAGGCACCCAGGGAGCGCGAGTTTAGTGGACTCACCTGGGAGAAAGAGCACACTTGTTTGCCTCAGTGGAGGGGAAAGGCGCTAGTGCAAGTGGTACACCCGGTCAGTCGTCCAGTGTTACTGAGTTCTACATGCTCGGGCCTGACAAAACACAGGACGAGACCAACTCAACTCGGAGATTGCAGAATCTCCAAGTAGAAAGGTATTGGATGTCGCCCAGCCCGCTGCTCTACAGATGTCTGCTAGAGTGGTGCTGTTGTCCAGTGCCTACGAGGGCACCGATTCGCAAACAGGCGCCACTTTAGGGTTTAAAGCTGCCTGGTGGAGGGAGCTCTGTCTTGGTTCATGGTGTCTAAGACAGCTGGTGGTAGACCACTCAGATCTTCCGCATCCCATCCAAGGGCCAGACGTGGAGGTTCCGGAGGTAAGCCACGCATCCAAGCTCTGCACGAGGGGCACTAAAGGGACAATCGTTTTCGACATACCCGGTGGGGCTTCGCAGTGGTGGGGAGCAGGTAGTGTTGCGTCGGGAAGCAAGGTTGCGACCTGAGGAATGTGTGCTGAGAGAGAAATCAAGGCACTTACCTTGCTCTGCGTACCCAGTAGGGGGTGGGTTAGTGACTGAGGAGGAGGTCCTAGTGAGGAAGTCCTCTGGACTCGTCAGAACTGGCCAGCCGGGGTTGTGAACACTGTACAGATGTGGACGAGGAGGTGAAGTTTCTACGTCCAGAGTGCCACTTCGCCTGTAAGGTTCTGTTGCCGGGGCGCCATGAGAACAGTTTTTTCGTGCACCAGCTAGGTGACCAGGGAATGAGGAAATCACTCTTTAATTGACAAACTACTGGCAAATGAAAAAACTGAAACCAAGGATTCTCCTTCCGGCCCTCCAGTGGGGGAAGGAGTGGTCTGGCTACCAGCTGCTGAGAGAACATCTCGTCCCCTGACTGGCCATGAGGCAAGCCGGGATGGAAGCAATCGAGCGTGATGGAGGGGCGGGTGGTTCTTGGGGATTTACCCAGCGAAACCATGCCCGCTGATCTCCCCAAATCGCCTCCATCGCCAGCCGGGTCGTCCTCAATCCCATGAGAAGAAGGAGCAATGCGGGGGCGGGGGGCTGGAGTGGTGTTTCCTTTGAGAAAGGAAAGCCGCAATCACAACTGTATCATGGTCAGGTTCTCGCAATGAGTACATGAACCATTCACAAATGCTGCCTAGGTGTGATCGCGACCCAGACACACAAGGCAGCGCCTATGGCCATCAGAAGCAGAGAGATATCTACTGCATCCAGGAACAACACAAAGGCGGAAGAGCATCTTGATAAAGATGCTTCTTTAAAAAGACGTTCAACGCCAATGCTTTTATTTTTTAAAATAATACTCTTTTAGGGGAGTTTTGCTCTTTTAGAAGAAACTGTCGAAGTACCCAGGGGCATGGACTGCACTGGTGTGCAGAGGAGGGAGAAAGCCGCTGGCAATGTGGCGTAGATCCAACAGGAAAGCTCTCTTTTTAGAGGTGAGTGGAACAGAGTGAGGTTTCAGCTCGCTGAACACACACAACCGCTTGGCTCCAAAGAAAGAATCTGACTGAACAGATGCACAATCTCCGCCTTTTATATCTGTATGTCTGGGGGCGGACATGCAAATTCTGTTTGCCAATTTTGCATTGGCCTTTTTCATATTCAGAGGTATCTGAGGCTCTCAAGAGAGACCTTTAGTGACACTACATCGACACAACGTCTCCTTTCCTCCATCAGGGAACGGAGGTTACGACAGTAACCGAGACATTCTCTTCGGTTAGATACCTTAAACTTGATGATATATGCAGTGCTGTGCTGTTCAAGTACAAAAAACTGTGAAAGAAATTACCCATCTGGATTTTATCTGATATATTTAAGTGACATCTCATCCAAAGTATCATCATTACAAAGTCAATCATACGAGTTTCAGAAATACAGAGGAAAAATATTAATTAAAAGAGAGTGCAATGCTATGATAAAGTGACCAGTCTTTTAAGGATAATTAAAGAGCTGTCAGTGATACACACAGGCATCAATACTCAGCATACAAAACTCATCAATGGTGACAATCAACAAACACAATTTCAGAATCATGCCACAATGCATTATGGGGGTTCGCACAGTACACAACTCAACAATGGCACCCAGCATTCATTGCGGCATGAATCTAAAAATGAGTTTTTTGATTGTAACCAATGATGAGTTTTGTATGCTGAGTGTTGATGTCTGTTTGTCTAGGTGTTAGAGGTGGGTGATACCACTTATTTTCTTTTTGATTTGATACCAAGTACTTATTGGCCAGTACTGCGATATCTCTAATAAATTGAATTATTATGAATTCTTTAGATAAAATTAGTAACTTAGCTTATTTATTTTTGTTGTATATATTTAAAGGTCTAAGCAGAAAATTATTAGGCTGATTTGTTTTCCTATTAAAATTTAGTTAGTATAAGCAACATATAAAATCACAAAATTAACCTTAGATATTATTAAATAGTTACTATTACTAAAACTATGTTACCATATGGATACTACAGTAATGCTGTAGTAAAACCATGGTTAATTGTATCAAAACCGTTTCTACAATCGTGGTTACTAATACAATATAACTACAGTAAAACCATGGGTAGTTTTCATAAGGGTATTGTTTCTTAACAAGGATTAATGATCATTATCAGTGTTTAGAATATAAATAATCCTGTAAAAATGGTCACACAAGCCAATTATAATACATGTTAAGTCTAGGTTTGTCATTACTTAATGTGAATAACTCCAGATGCTGTTTTTCTGTCATCAACTGATCCCTCTTTGAATGAGCGCTGTGACTGAAAGGGTGAGCGCTGTCGGTTGGTGTATTTTAGCATTTCTGCGCATCAAGCTTCACATTCTACATTTACATTTTATGCATTTGGCAGACGCTTTTATCCAAAGCGACTTAAAGTGCACAATCCCCCTGGAGCAATCTGGAGTTAAGTGCCTTGCTCAAGGACACAATGGTGGTGGCTGTGGGGATTGAACCAGTGACCTTCCGATTACCAGTTATGTGCTTTAGCCCACTACACCACCACCACTCTCATGATGAGCAGAAGTAAAAATAGTTCTGGTGCCATGCAACAATACAGTCATATAATTATTCTTTTCCAATTTGAAGCTTATGAGATGCGTTAATATTCATGTAATCTAAATAATAAGATCGCTTGTTAATATAAAAAAATCTGAATCTATATTTTTATGTAAGGATCGATATTCTTGATATCAGTATCAGAAGTATTGATACTTTAGTGTCGATCCGCCCATCCCTAGTATTGAATAAAATCTCTCCTGCTCAGTGCATTGGTATCTCAACAAAGCACATTCAGTTGCACAATGCTGGAAGGGAAAGAAGTTAAACTAGAGCAGCTTTTTGACATAATGATGGTGAGACAAAAGTTAAAACTATTGATTTAATTCAGTAAATGGTCAATTAAATTATAGCTACATTAATTCTACCAATATATACAGTTAAGAAATTACTAATATAATAAAATATAAAGTTGAGCAAATTCTGCAAGTGAACAATACTGGAAGCTCTAATGAGCAAAGAGTTTAAACAATTTTCAGACATATGCTGCAATGCATGCTGGGTGCCATTGTTGAGATCTGTACTACGTATGTGACAACCTACAATGCAATGTGGTATGAAAGTGAAAATGAGTTTGTGGTTTGTCACCATTGTTGAATTTTGTATACGGAATCTTGATATTTGTGTCTTATTGACAACTTTAAAACCTTCCATCAGTGACAGCATGCAATCACTCTGATGAAGCTGATTTCCATTAATATATCTCTTATTTCATACTTTTACAGGGTTAATTATAGATCCACATTTAACATCATAATCAGATTGTGCTTTGAATGCAATTATTCATTCAATACAAACTCATTACTCCATCATTGTGATTGGTTTTCTACATCATATTATCTTGTGCTTGTTCTCTTGAACTGCACTTTTTGGATGATGATGTTGTTTATTTGAGCAAGGTTGAAGTGACTAACCAATCAGAGCAATAATCCAATGACACAAAAAAGCATCAGCAAATCTAAATTGAGACAAACCTATATTAATCCTCAGTATATACATTTTCTAAAGTTTAATGAGATTTATTTGCAGTTGATTTACATCTAAGGCTGTGTGGATTTAAGACAGATTTAATTGTTGTGGTATCTGCTGGTTTGTTCTCTTGTTTTCCTGTTCTTGTTGTTCCTCTTTCCTTCAGCAGACTCTGCTTGTTAACAGCAGGTGTCATCACCAATGATCAATCATTACTCAGAGAGTGTATCTACTTTAGTTCATAATCTAATCAACATTCAACTCCACTTCAGTGTTCGTAGATCCCAGACTACATTAGTTCCCCTTCTGTCGCTCTCTCCACGTTGTGTCAGAGAAGCGACACTAGGGGTCTCTCTTGAGCGCCGATATATACCTCTGTTCTATGAAAAAAGGCCAATGAGATGTTGGCAGCCGGTATTTGCATATAGCCAAGGCAAGGCACTCAGAAATATGCACGGGGGTGGCCCTGATCCCGACACGCTGCAGGAACTGCGCTCAGTGACCGACCTCGCCCTGAGAGCGACGAAGGTCACAGCGCAGGCGCTCGGGCAGGCAATGGCCACGCTCGTGGTCCAGGAGCGTCAACTATGGCTGAACCTGGTCGAGATGCGTGAAGCCGACAAGACTCGCTTCCTCAACGCCCCTGTCTCCCAGTTTGGCCTCTTCGGCGACACCGTCGAGGACTTTGCCCAGCAGTTCTCCATGGTGAAGAAGCAGACGGAGGCCATCTCACACACCATGACCCACCGCAAACCTGCCGCCATGGGCCATGCCCCGTCTGCTCGCCGAGGGTGTCCTCCCGCAGCCAAGAAACCTTCTGCTCCACCTCAACCCGGGCCCAGCTCTCAGCCCCAGCGTCGCGCAACCCGCGGGAAGCACACGCCCCCTGTCGCACGGACCCCCTCGAGGACACGGAAGGCTCCCAGGCGCTCCTGAGACAGTCCACCCAGAGTCCAAGACGTTAGCTCCGGAGGTGGTAAGACTGCTCCGTCCCCCGGTGGAGGGCCGGGAGGAGAATCTTGTGTTTTTTCATTTGCCGCACCCCCTAATAAGGGCTGCGGTACCCAAATTCTCAATAAAAGAGCTATTTCCTTTGTCTCTGGGTCATCTGGCCCGCAAATGACGTTCTCACTGCACTTTGCTTCCAGATCTCAATGGTCCCTGCTTCCTGAACGCGGTGTCCCCGCCCTCAGCCACACGACTGTTCCCCGGCCGGCCGGTTCAGAAGAAACCGGTTCCTCCTCAGTCACGAACCCGCCCCCTGCCGGGTGTGCGGAGCAAGGTAAGTGCTTTGAGTCTATTCTCAGCATCAGAGCCTCGGGATGCTTCACTGCCTCCCGACGCCGCATTAACTGTTCCGCACCGCTGCGAAGCCCTGCCGGGTACGTCCAAAATTCAACTTCCTTCAAGCCAGGCACCGCGGCCCCTCTAAAACGATTCCAAAAGCTCCTGGGGCATATGGCATTCTCCGCGGCAGCAGCGCCGCTGGGATAGATGCATATAAGACCACTTCAGCACTGGCTCCAGACTCGCGGCACGCACAGTGTGAAAGTTACCACCGCCTGCCGCCAAACCTTCAAACCCTGGACAGACCTCTGCTTTCTACGGGCAGGAGTACCCTTGCAGCATGTGTCCCGACGCATTTTGGTCACAACCGATGCATCCAAACTGGGTCGGGGTGCCGTATGCAATGGGCACGCAGCCGCAGGCCATTGGAACCGGGCCCCGCTGCGTTGGCACATCAACTGCCTAGAGCTGCTGGCTGTTTTCTTTGCCCTGAGGAAGTTTCTCCCGTTAATTCGAGACAAACATGTCCTAGTCAGGACAGACGGCACCAGAGTGGTAGCCTACATAAATCGCCAAGGCGGAGTACGCTCCCTCCACATGTCACAGCTCGCCCGTCGTCTCCTCCTTTGGAGTCAGCAGCGACTCAATCACTGCGCACCACTCACATCCCCGGCAACCTGAATGTGATAGCGGACACGCTCTCAAGACAAAGCTTGCCCAGCGGAGAGTGGAGGCTCCACCCCCAGTCGGTCCAGCTGATCTGGGACCGGTTCGGCAAGGCCCAGGTAGACCTGTTTGCCTCCCAAGAAACCTCCCACTGCCCGCTCTGGTATGCCCGGACAGAGGCTCCCCTCGGGGCAGACGCTTTGGCACACAGCTGGCCCACAGGGCTGCGCAAGTACGCATTTCCCCCAGTGAGCCTTCTTGCACAGGTGCTGTGCAAGGTCAGGGAGGATGAAGAGCAAGTCACTCTGGTGGCCCCCTACTGGCCCACCCGGACTTGGTTCTCGGACCTCACGCTCCTCGCGACAGCCCCTCCCTGGCGAATTCCCCTGAGGAAGGACCTCCTTTCTCAGGAAGGAGGAAGGACCTCCTTTCTCAGGGACGGGGCATGCTCTGGCACACGCACCCAGACCTCAGGAACCTCCACGTCTGGCCCCTAGACTGGATGCGGAAGATCTAGCCGGTCTACCACCGACCGTCATAGATACTATCAACCAAGCCAGAGCCCCCTCTACCAGGCATCTTTACGCCCTAAAGTGGCGCTTGTTCGCAAATTGGTGTTCTTCCCGGGCTAAAGACCCACAGAGGTGCGCGGTTAGGTCAGTGCTCGTGTTTCTACAGGAGACGCTGGAGAGGAGGCTGTCCCCCTCCACCCTGAAGGTGTATGTCGCCGCCATCGCGGCTCACCACGACACGATAGACGGCAAGTCTCTAGGTAAGCACGACTTCATTATCAGGTTCCTAAAAGGTGCCCGGAGGCTAACTCCCTCCTGGGATCTCTCGATCGTCCTCACGGGCCTCCAGAGACCCCTCTTCGAGCCGCTAGATTCAGCTGGACTCAGGGCCCTCTCTCTCAAGACTGCCCTGCTGATCACGGTCGCCTCCATCAAGAGGGTCGGGGACCTGCAAGTGTTCTCTGTTAGCGACACTTGCCTGGAGTTCGGTCCGGCAGACACATACGTGATCCTAAGACCGCGACCGGGCTACATGCCCAAGGTTCCTACCACGCCCTTCAGAGACCAGGTAGTGAACCTGCAAGTGCTGCCCCGGGAGGAGGCAGACCCAGCCCTTTCGTTGCTCTGTCCGGTACGTGCTTTGCATCAGCCCACTCATCATGGCTATCATCAACTCCTCTCTCACCTCTGGAACAGTTCCTTCTTCCTTCAAAGTTGCAGCCATCACACCAATACTTAAAAAACCTGGCCTGGATCCTGACAACCCCAACAACTTCCGCCCCATCTCTAACCTACCTTTCCTGTCTAAAATCCTGGAACGCTCGGTCGCCTCTCAACTAAAACACCACCTCCTATCAATTCAGCTCTACGAAACCTTTCAGTCTGGATTCCGTACTCATCACTCTACAGAAACTACACTACTCAAAGTAACAAATGACCTCCTGCTTGCCTCTGACTCTGGTTCCCTCTCCATCCTCCTCCTACTTGACCTCTCTGCCGCCTTCGACACCATTGACCACTCCATCCTTTTACAACGCCTACAATATCTTGGCATCTCTGGCTTAGCTCTCTCCTGGTTCACCTCCTACCTTACCAACAGATCTCAATTCATATCCATCAACAACTGTACGTCTCACACCATACCTGTCAATCACGGAGTCCCTCAAGGCTCGGTGCTAGGTCCCCTTCTGTTTATCCTGTACACGCTTCCCCTTGGACTTATCATTCATAAGCATGGATTAAAATTCCATAGTTACGCAAACGACACACAACTATACCTTAGCACCAGATCCATCACTCCTGCCACAGTATTAACCATCACAACCTGCCTCTCTGAAATAAAATCCTGGATGAACGCCAACTTCCTTAAACTAAATTGCAATAAATCGGAAATCATCGTCATTGGTCCCAAATCACTCCTCCCCTCCTCCCAAGACTTCACTCTCTCCGTCGATGGCCATACAGTTACCACCTCTCCCCATATCCGAAATCTTGGTTTCATTTTTGACCCCACTCTCACATTTAAGTCCCATATCCGTCATATCACCAAAACTGCCTTTTTCCACCTACGTAATATTGCTTGTCTACGCCCTACCCTCTCCACATCTGCTGCGGAAACTCTCATTCATGCATTCATTACATCAAGACTCGACTACTGCAATAGTCTCCTATATGGTCTCCCATCCTCTGATATAAAAAAAACTGCAATACGTTCAAAACTCCGCTGCCCGCCTCCTCACCCACACCCGCTCCAGAGACCACATCACCCCCGTCCTTCAACAGCTTCACTGGATCCCTGTACAACAGCGCATCCATTACAAAGTTCTGCTCATCACTTACAAAGCCCTCAATAACTTGGCACCTCCATATCTCACAGACCTCTTACAGCATCACTGCCCCTCCCGACGCCTCCGCTCTGCCGACTTAGGCCTTCTCAAACCCATCACCAAATCAATACACCAAACTCTGGGGGACCGAGCATTCGCCATCGCTGCCCCCACCCTTTGGAACTCACTCCCCATCCACATCAGAAACTCGGACTCACTGACCACCTACAAAAAACTGCTCAAAACCCATCTATTTCACCTTGCCTACAATCTATAATACCACTCTCACCATTGATTGTTTCATTTGTAAAGTGTCTTTGAGTTCCTTGGAAAGCGCTATATAAGACTTATGTATTATTATTATTATTATTATTTGCGTATCTATCTGGACCGCACGCAGAGCTCTAGACGTTCTGAGCAGCTCTTTGTATGCTTTGGGGGACAGCAGAAAGGGAACGCTGTCTCCAAACAGAGGCTCGCCCACTGGGTTGTCGACACCATCTCACTGGCTTATCACACCCAGGCCGTGCCCCCCCCCCTGCGGGTCCGAGCTCACTCAACCAGGAATGTTGCGTCCTCATGGGCACTGGCCAGGGGCACCTCCCTAGCAGACATCTGCAGAGCAGCAGGGCGGGCAACACCTAACACTTTCGTGAGATTCTACAATCTCCGAATTGAGTCTGTATCGTCCCGTGTTTCCTCAGGTCTGAGCCCGTAGAACTCGGTAACGCGCTGACGATCTGGCCGGGTGAATCGCTTGCGCCTAGCGCCCTTTCCCTCAGCCGAGGTAAAATAGTACGCCTTTGTTCCCAGGAGACCCCATCTTTGGATCCCTAGTTGATTCCTCCCTAGCCCTTTTGGGTCCACAGTTCAGCGGAGGAACTCGCCGACTCAAGCCACCACGGGTACTCAATCTACCCTGTACTGGAATAGGTGCTCCGCAGGTAAGGCCTCCTGTTGTGATGTATTCGCCACTCTTTGCCTCCCCAGCAGGATAGGTGTGGTCTCCGCAGGTTCTTCTCCCGCTGAAAGAATAGGAAACGGGGTAAGACCCCCTTCCCTTAATGCATGTAAGGGCCCCGGCTGTAGTTGCTCTATGCGAGAAACATAGAGAGAAAAGAGGCCCAGCCAGGCTTGGACCATTCCCAGGTTGGCAAGCATCACCTTGTTCCCCTCTCCAGGGTAACCAGAAGGATTCTGATGGCTTTAATGGGGCATTGGGGAAGGGTACGTGCAGCCTGATACAGCTGGTCGCCTTTGCACGTAAGAAATACCTGCCCGCTCCTGTATCAGCAGTTCACGTACACGGCTCAGCGCATGGCACGTTTAAAAGTGGACCCCTTGTGTCGCTTCTCTGACACAACGTGGAGAGAGCGACAGAAGGGGAACATCTAAGTTACGTATGTTCCGATGGAGGGAACGAGACGTTGTGTCTTCCCCGCCACGTCACTGAGCCGAGCCACTGTTGTGGCCGGACCATTTCCGGCTCCTCAGAAAAATCCTGAATGAACTCCCGTATTTGCCCCGCTTAAATACCCATATGTCCAGGGGTGGAATATGCAAATACCTTCTGCCAACTTCTCATTGGCCTATTTTCATAGAACAGAGGTATATATCGGCGCTCAAGAGAGACCCCTAGTGTCGCTTCTCTGACACAACGTCTCGTTCCCTCCATCGGGGAACGGAGGTTACATACGTAACCTAGACGTTTCCATCTAGTGTCTGCCATGTAGGACTATTCACATTCACTTTAATATGACTTATAAGTCATCTGCCTGTGGCCTGCGACTCATTATGAATATATATATACTTAGTGGTCTAACTCTGGCAGTGTAATGTTACGTAGTGCGGCGTGATGGGATATCGTTCCCCATAGTGAACTGAATCAAAAGGTAACATCTCCAGTTACACATGTAACCTCTGTTCCCTGAGATGAAGGTAACAATACACTGTGAAAGCTGGCCGCACTACTATTTCAGAGTTTTATAATATTGATGACTCACTCTTGTTCCTCAGTCAGAAAATTCTGAAGAAATGGTGACTGAGCGCCCACGTATATAGGCTTGCTGTGTGCCTAAAGGGGCGGGGCTCAGACACCATTACCTATCAGAAGATTGGCATGATAGTATAAGGGTTTCAAAAAGATTGTGTAAAGGATGCTCCCCGAAGTGCTTACAGTATGTCTTGTTCCCTTCATCTCAGTGAACCAAGGTTATATGTGTAACCAGAGACGTTTTCGTTGGTAAAAATGTGCGTACTGTATTTGATGGTGATTGTTAGTTTTATCACCTAACCACACTAGTGTAGAATTGGATGGGAAATGCTGTGAAGGGATGACTTGTGTCCCCACCAATCATGTATCTGTTTTGTTTATTTATTTATGAAACTGAAGCTTAATCACACAAAATCCAAAATATAACAAAGGAATTCGATCCACCAGACTAAAACGAGACTTAAATTAGCTGTTTGGGAGCAATTAAATGACTGACTGAAGACAACGTAAGTAAAACAAGCAGACATAAGTTTTTGAAAGACACATTGTGGCAGGGGGGAGGGCGGGGCCGGGTCGTGATTATACACACCCGGTCCCTTATCAGGCTAATTAAGCCTCTGAAAGGGATAAAGGCGGTGGTGCGGGAGAGAGAGATAGTTTACGGACATGTCCGTCATGTGGGTGTGAATAATCACGACCCAGCCCGCACTCCGCCCTGCCACCCACACATATTCTACAAACGGGACAGGATGTTCCACTAGTTGTCCAACAACAAACTAGTACATTTAGTGTTTTAGCTGTGTTGATTTGACAGTGATGAATTAAAGATGCCACTTTTTGTAATGTTTAAGCGTGCTGACAGCATGCGGTGCATTGCGTGTAGTTACTATCAGCAAGTAAATTTGAAAAGCTGCGTCTTAATACATCCTCATTATTTAATGAATTGCTTGTGCACAAATTGTTATAATAAGCTGATGCAGAAGGAAAAACTGTTTACTACATGTTACACACCCACAATAATCGTATGTGTACACTTTTGAAGCTCTCTGGTTACATTAGCACATCACTGTGCTCGGGATGCACATAAGCTGTGTTGTGCCCTAGATTGGAGAGTCTCCTATTACCTCCTTTTGTGTGTGTGTGTATGTATTTATCAGTTTTTGAACTATAGGGCTTCCTTCAGCATCCACATATCTCCCAGAAATATGTCCATAGATGTTTAGAGAATTGTTATATGATATGCATATTTTTGCATTAGTGCTGTTGCATAATCATAAATTGTGCAAATAATTGTAAAACCGGTTAACCGGAATTTTTTTCTCAGACAGTAATCTAACCCTCAAAATCTCACACCCTCGCATCCCTACTTTGAATATATATATTTTTTTATCTATGCATTAATTTTAACTGTTATGCAGTATGCATTGTGTAATTTGTTGTAAATAAACATTACACCCCCGCCCCCACCCAAAACATGCCAACAGGTACAAGTTTGGCACAACAAGTAGAAGCCTAAAAATCATGGTTATTGTTCTAACCTCCATTCCCTGATGGAGGGAACAAGTATAATCAATTTCATGCCACATATATTTGCAAAAATATAAAGTATTGCAAAAGAAAAAAAGTATTGAGCAAACAAAAAAAAAATTTTAAACAAAAATTAAGTATCACAAACGTAAAATAAAGTATCGAGAGAAAAAAGAAAGTTTTGCAAACAAAAATAAAGAATTGCAAAATATAAATAAAATATAGCAAAAACCAAGATATAATTAACTGCAAAAATCAATGACTGTTGTAAAAGAAACTAAAGAACTTTTAGCCTTTTTTATCTTTGCAACAGATTTTTAGGCAGCAATGATTTTGCCACACATCTTTTTCTTTGCAATGCCTACTAATTATTTTGCAATGCTCCTTTTAATCTGCATTTTCATCACGTGTGAGCTCGTGATACCGTTTTGCCTTTGCGCTTCACTTTTCTCTGCGTTTCACTTTATGGCACTGTTTTGACGTGGGGGTGGAGTCAGGGGATTGGGGCGTGTACAACGGGCTCAGTGACGCCTCTCTGGAAGTTACGTCATTAGCTTGAGACACGGATCAAACATCATGGCTGAGCATAAGCATGCAGGTGGATCTCAGGTATATAAAGTTGATTGTTTAAGGAAACTCATTTTAAAATATTCAATGGGGTATACCCGTCAAGTGAATTTTTAAGACAACGGTTTAATTTGAAGAAAATGCCTGTACTTTTTGTCAAATTGACAGAGACGTTCTGATCATCTTTTTATCTCGTTTTTCTTCAAATACTTTTTGGGAAAATATGTCTTATTGGTTGAATCAAAGATTCACTCACTGCCCACTTTTGCTAGGAAACATGTTATGTTTGGAGTGCTGTTGGACGAGAAAAGAAATGAATTTCTTATTAATGTAATGTTGATACTGGGCAAATGTTTCATTCATAAGTCCAAATGTATGAAGACGAAACCTTATTTTTCTATATTTAAAAGAGAATTGATTTGTAATTTCTTTCCAGCGTTGGAATGTATGAAAAGTAAAAAGGCCCAGAAATTGGCTGGAATAATAAGAGACCTTGAGCTCTTAAAAGAGGAATAAAGAGACCCTTCTGTATTTGTATTTTATACATTTAATTTATTTATTTTATTTTATCTGATATGTGCCTTGCTTAATACTCATTTACCTGTACTTACCAATGCCACTGTAGATGTACATTCTGTTTTTTGTTCTATTCTTGGTGTTCAATAAAAAAAATGATTGTTTCCTTTTATTTAATTAGCATTAAATGTGCTTTAACAGCGTTTGCTTCAGATAAAGTAGTTAGAGATCAGTTAAAGCGGTGGATTTATTAGCCATACTTGCTAACATAGCCAGCATCTGCAGTTTTTTCTCTCTCAATTGATTGCAGTATTGATTGATTCTTATGTTTATTTTATAGATTATAATTGTCTATACCATAGTATGTTGTCTTCTAAAAAATGTAAACTCCCTATTTAAAAATATATAAATAGATGTTATATTATTACTGTTAAAGGAGACAATAAATAGATTACAAATAAAAAGTTAAACGATCGTAACAAATAAGCATCCCAGGAAACGATCTACAAACAATAAAAGAACATCACTTATGTTAATTGTGCAAAAGCAAAACAAATTTAACAGATTGATTCTTAAGAGTAGGTGCTGATAACCTGGTTATATCCTGCTGTACTCGAGGCAGAGAAACAGCAGGAGAAAGCTGTTGTTGTTGCTGCTGCTGACCCTGAGCTGCCTGAATATGACCGAAGCTTTGAGTCAGAACACTAATAAGATTCGTCACGACATCTGGATATTCTCTCTGCTAAATGTGACATGGCAAATCAATACATGAGATGACCTAGATAGACGTACATTTACTGTGAGCATTGTAAGAACTTGTGAACAGGTTCGTTGAGCAATGGAGTAGTCAGGAGACGGCGAAGCAGGTTTGAAATCAGCACTTTAATTTCTTTCACGAACATACGACGGTCACCGCCGTAGAAATGTAAACATAAACAAAACAATATCACACTCAGTCTGTGGAGCTTTCTGGATCCACTCTCTCTCCCCCTCTCGACACTTGGCGTCCCTTTAAATGTCTCTCTCCGTATCACTACAAGACACAGGTGTTAGAGATAATTACAAACCAGGTGACAAGCCTTACCGCTCTCTCTCTCTCCCGCAGACTGACACACGACCACGCCCCCCACGCCACATAGCTGTATAACGCAGGGTTAAGAATATAGGGGATGTGAACATTTTATATTTCAAAACTTTATTTTTAAAGACAGAACACATGCACGTTTGTTACGATCGTTTAACATTTTATTTGTAATCTATTTATTGTCTCCTTTAACAGTGATTATGTTACATCTAAATATGGAGTTTACATTTTTTTTTTTTGAAGACAACATACTATGGTATAGACAATTATAATCTATAAAATAAACATAAGAATCAATCAATAGTGCAATCAATTGAGAGAGAAAAAACTGCAGATGCTGGCTATGTTAGCGAGTATGGCTAATAAATCCACCGCTTTAACTGATCTCCAACTTCTTTATCTGAAGCAAACGCTGTTAAAGCACATTTAATGCTAATTAAATAAAAGGAAACAATCAACTTTATATACCTGAGATCCACCTGCATGCCTGTGCTCAGCCATGATGTTTGATCCGTGTCTCAAGCTAATGACGTAACTTCCAGAGAGGCATCACTGAGCCCGTTGTACACGCCCCAATCCCCTGACTCCACCCCCACGTCAAAACAGTGCCATAAAGTGAAACGCAGAGAAAAGTGAAACGCAGAGAAAAGTGAAGCGCAAAGGCAAAACGGTATCACGAGCTCACACGTGATGGAAATGCAGATTAAAAGGAGCATTGCAAAATAATTAGTAGGCATTGCAAAGAAAAAGATGTGTGGCAAAATCATTGCTGCCTAAAAATCTGTTGCAAAGATAAACAAGGATAAAAGATCTTTAGTTTCTTTTACAACAGTCATTGATTTTTGCAGTTAATTATATCTTGGTTTTTGCTAAATTTTATTTATATTTTGCAATTCTTTATTTTTGTTTGCAAAACTTTCTTTTTTTCTCTCGATACTTTATTTTACGTTTGTGATACTTAATTTTTGTTTAAAAAAAAAAATGTTTTTTTGCTCAATACTTTTTTCTTTTGCAAAACTTTATTTTATTTTGCAATACTTTATATTTTTGCAAATATATGTGGCATGGAATTGATCCCATAAACAAGACGTAGTGTCGACTGTAGTGACACAAGGGGTCTTTCTTGAGAGCCCCGCATACCTCTGGATTTGAGAAAAGACCAACAAGAAATTGGCAGACAGAATTTGCATGTCCCGCCCCCGGACACACAGGTATAAAGGGAAGTGGACGTGCGTCTGTCAGTCAGGCTTTTACTGAGGAGCCGAGAGTAAGGTTCGGCCGTTTACAGTGGTAGGTCTAGTGTCGTCGCAAGGGGGACACGACATCTCATTCCCTCCATCGGGGAATGGAGGTTACAATGGTAACCATGATGTTCTCATTCTGTCACTCACTTGAGGTTGTGTCGAATGTAGTGACACAAAGGGTCCCATTTATAAACGCCATGGACTAGACCATGTTACGTGAACTGCTGACACTGGTGCAAGCAAGCTACTGTGTGCTAGAAGCAATTGAATCAGCCACACGTAACCCTCCCCAACGCCCCAGAAAAGTGTCATATTAAGTTCTTAGGTTCCCAGCACCCCTGAGGGGGGAACAAGCAACATGAATATCATGGGAGCAAGCCGACCAGCCGCGGCCTTTTCTCTCTCTATTTTTCTCGGCATAGAGCATAAAGTGGCTGGGGCTATCTTAACGCTATGAAACGCATTGCGGAAGGCGTTCTATTCCATTCCTATTATTTCAGGGGAAAAAGACTCTTCGGAGCCCACATCCTGCCCAGGATGGGGGGAGGTAACATATGGCCAATACGTCACATGGGTTGTCAATCCACACGTGGAAGTGATGCCATGGTAGGTCCTACCTAGTAAGGGATGAGCTCTACAAACACAGTGACCGGGGCAGAGAGACTGCCCAAGGGAGACACGGGTCCACCGACAGGGACCGTACTGCAGAAAATACATCACAGGGAGTTGCCTGAAGAGGGAATTAGGCATGTGGAGCCCTAACCCAGTATAGAGCACTTGAAGCTCATAGTGGGTCTGGTCGCAAATTCCTCTGCTGAATTCGCAGGGATGAGTCATCCAGGGAGCCAAGTTAGTGGGATCTCCTGGGATAAGAGCGCACATGTTCGCTCTTTGGAGGGGAAAGGCGCTGAGTGCAAGTGGCACACCCGGTCAGTTGTTCCACTTTACCGAGTTCTACCAGCTCGGACCTGATAAAACACGGGACGAGACCGACTCAACCCTGAGATTATAGAATCTTACAAAGGTATTGGGTGTTGCCCAGCCCGCTGCTCTGCAAATGTCTGCTAGGGAGGTGCCATTGGCCAGTGCACTTGAGGATGCCACACTTCTCGTTGAGTGATCTCGAACCCGCAAGGGGGCGGGCACGGCCTAGGTCTGGTAGGCCAAGGATATGGCGTTGATGACCCAGTGGGCTAACTTCTGTTTGGAGACAGCGTTCCCTTTCCGCTGTCCACCAAATCAGATAAAGTAAAATGCTGCCTTGGCTACCATTGCGGTGCTGTCTGAACGGATCAAGACGTGCTTGCCCCGAATCAGCGGGAGAAACCTCTGCAGGGCAAGGAATACAGCCAGCAACTCTAGGCAGTTGATGTCAAAATGCAGCAGGGGCCCTCTCCAGGAGCCAATGGCTGCATGCCCATTGCTCACGCCGCCCCAACCCAGTTGAGAGGCATCTGTGGTGACCACGACACATCTGGACACCTGCTGTGGCTTGAGTGCTGAGAAAAGCACTTACTTTGCTCCACGCGCCCGGCAGAGACTGAGGAGGAGGTCCTGTGAAGATGTCCTCGGAACTCGTCAGCGCAGGCCGCCGGGGATGGGCAGTCGCGGGTCCGGAGGCGAAGTAACTGCGTCCGGGGAACTGGGACTGTTTTTTTTTGTGCTGGATAGCCGTGAGAATGGCGCGCACCGGCTAGATGACTAAGGAAGTGAGGAAATCGCTCTTCTATTGACAATATGGGTAGCCCGAAGAACACAAAAAGCACTAAAAGCACTTGAAAGATTGATTGAAGAAGGCAGAATACTATTACTTTATTTAGTTTAGTAGAGTATGCAAATTGAATAAACTAGGTTGTTGAAGGCTATCTCAAAAGGCTATACTATACTATTGGAAGGAATGGAATTAGTAGTTCATATTAGAAAATGTATTTTGAACACATGCCTCTAGATTATTTTGTCCCTAAAGAACAAGCTTATAGTAGACAATATTGCACATATTTAAAATAAGACATATTAATAATTAATTAAACATAAGATGTTCTAAAGACTTCCCCCTCTACGCTGAGTTCCAAATAGTCCTATCCATTTGACAGCTTTCAGTACCTTCACTACAATGGTTGACTCAATAAAAAATAACAAGACATGAGTCAGCTCACCCTTTAGAAGGGCCTTTTCTTGTAGAGAGGGGTCAAAGCAATCTATAGTAGAAGAGATGGCTATTGCTTTGACAGCTTCCATTTCAGAACTCCCAGTGGATGGCCTGAGTATCTTCATATCCAATTTGGCCAAACAGAAATCAATGTTATGGTCTCCTGAATCAGAGGAAGAAGTCACTGTGTGAGGTTGCAAGGCTTTGCTTGCAACTTTATCTCAGCTCAGTATGTTCAAATGTGTGTACGGTATTGTAATATTAATAAAATGCATAATGTCAGTCTTTGCAGGCAGAATGCAGAATGGGTCGGTTAAAGCAGGGGAGACTTATACTGAATTTCTTTCAACTTGAAAAGTCCTTCCTACTTGGAAAACAGTAATAGAACACCACTTGAAGTAAGATTTCTTAGTTGGAAACTCTGAGATGCGGGTGTAGGATGTTGCACAAACATTGAAGCACCCAGCGAGGGTAAATGAAATAGAACCCCAAACTAGCATTACAGTTTGTTTCTTTGTGCATCATCTTCCGAGCATCGGACAAAGGAAAACCTTTATTAGTTGGAAGTTGGAGATATCAAGCAGCACCAAATATATGTTCCAATTAGTGCATATTTAACATTCAAAGTTAAATTAATTCAGCCTGAACTGAAACATACGATGGAGGTGAGCAAGGGCAACGGCTCGAGTCGCTGGAGAAAGCCAATCGTCTTTCCAGAATTTACACTGAAGAAAACACACATCCCCTTTCAATGAGATCACATTAAATATTTTTTTTTTATTAAAATAATTGCCTGTGTATGATCGAGAAAAGGCGGATTCTCGGAATGACTGAAGCTGAGGATACAGACAAGGCAATCAGGCACAATTTTGTGGAACAAATGGTAGTGTTTAAAATAATGTTGTGTATTAATACCATTAATACAGTAATGAAACAGGTGAATAGCTGAAAGTTCAGGCAGTGCAGAAAAGCAAGTTCTTTAGTAACCTCTGTGAAGATAAATTAAATAATTACCAAATCTATCTCATTCGTTTGTGCTGATTTGTGCCATTAAAAGAAACACGGTAACCATTCCCCTTCCTCAGATATAGCAAGAAACTTTTCGGGAGCAGTGACGTCACTCTCCGCCCTATATCATCCAAATCACTACGAACCCATGTCGTTCGTTTGTGCTCGATTCACTAGATGGTGTGCTAGATTGTGCAACATTAAGTGGAACAAGATTGCGCAACCTTAAAGCCCAGGGCCCCTCCCCGTGGAGTCAAGGGCCCCTCAGCAGTGGCCCCATTCGCCCGGTCGGTAATCCGTCCCTGCTTTTGGGAGTTGTGAAATCACTCAGGCTAAACCCCATGTCAATCACTCTCATTGGTCTCCATCGTTTGTGCTCGCTTCTGGTTTGTGCCATGTTTGGTATCATTGAAGCATTTCTTTTTTGACAAATATTAATCTTTCAGCCCATCAAACTCCAAATGTAACAGCAAACATTGTCCATGTTTGTGCTGCAAATTAGGATTTGTTTATAGGCTGTAAGTGACACTGCTGAACAAAGCTAAACATCATGTTTATATAGGTAAATTATCCTGAATGTTTTCTGCAAGTAAACAGACACAGTTTTCATCTCCAAATTTACGTTTTATTAGTTTTGATTTAGCTAGAAGCTGGCATTGACGGTGTTTGTGTAATTGCATAGGCCATGGTTAGATTCAAAATATGTCTTTGAAATTTCAGGGCAATGTTTAAAAACATGTTAGGTGCCGTTCACATGCTGGAATGTTTTTGTTGTTGCACACTAAAATGACATGCAGCACCACAAAAGAGCAAAAGGTAGGTGTCTCAACTCGAGAGGTACATTTAACAGGTTAAGTTTTTTTTTATTACTTGATATGGTATCTAAAACAGGAACAAGCCGTCAAAGACGTCTATCTAGCGTACGTTTACATTTAAATAAATTATAAAACAGCACAGACGGACTCAAAGTGAACAGACCCTCAGTGTAAGACTACAACTCTTAAGAAAAGTTTAATCACACTTGCCTATTCTTTATTATTTTTTGCTGTACATTTTTGAATTTTGAGTACATAAATCAGAAAGATCTTCTATTTGAACTTCTTTAGTGTAGCCTTTCATCTATTCCAGCTCAGTTCATTATCTCAATCAACTTCAGGTGCATCCTGGGATGCTTTTTAAACAGTATTGAATGATTCCATATGCTGGACAGTAGTTGGCTACTTTTCTTAAAAAAACACTAGATAAAAATACTATCAAATAAATGAACATAAAACAAATAAATAAAAGGTTTGTATAGACATCTAAAATAGGAACAATTTATTTTTAAGTACAGAAATAATCCCAAGCGTTTGACCATAAGCCTTTAGATGAAAATGTTCTAAGCTTGAAAGAAAAAAAACTTATTTACTAAGTTTTAAAAATATATATATTATTTGATTTGTATTGTATGATTTTAATAAGGAGAATTTATAAATTTTACCAAACAATTTGGGCAAATTAGGTTCAGAAAAAGTGACTTTAGATGAAAGGTGAGTAGTTTTCATCCCTGATTTAAATATCAGACCAAAACTAATATTTCCTGACAGAGAAAGACAGATGTGTTTAAATTTTATAGGGTAAAAGATATTTGCCAAAATGCCAATGAATGCTTCAAAACCAAACATGGCACAAACCAGAAGCGAGGACAAATGATGGAGACAGGTGAGACTGATTGACATGGGGTTTAGCCTGCATGATTTCACAGAAAGGAAAACTTTATGATATTTCTTTTGACAGCACAAATCAAGCACAAACAAACAGCACCAGTTTGGAGCGATTTGGACTTCATGGGGTGGAAGGTGATGCCACACAGTCAAAAAATGCCCTTCCAGCCATGCCTGGGTCTTCCCCACCTTTCTGGAGCCCTGGGAGAGATGAGGGGAGGGAAAGGGTAGAGGGAAAGAGCAAGGCTGAGAGAGACCCCAGCTTGCTCCTCCCCCGGCGGATGGCAGTGAGTTCTCCAGCCGCTGGTGGAAAGAACCACTCCTTCCCTTCTTTAGTGGAGAGCAGCAGTTCCTCCGGCTCTTGGCAGCCAGCAGCTACCCCTCCGTCCCCAGGCAGATGGCCGCGGCTGCTCCCCTGGCGGATGGCAGCGGTGATGACTCTGCGACAGCACATCCCTCCTCCCTTCTGTGTTTTGGCACCACTGTAACAGTATAAGGATGGGCAAGGAGGAGGCGGGAACCGGGTGAACAATCAACATAAAGTTTAATGTAAAACTCAACTTAAAACAACATAAAACATAAGATGAACACACACACATACACGCTACGTGGCCGCGTACGTCTCTCTCCCAAACTGACACCTCTGGCTCTGGTATCCTCACGGCCCGGACCGGCCTGGCACTCCTCCTTATCATAATCATGTAAACTTTTCGTACCGTCATCCAATGACAGTTTCTCAATTGGAGAAAGAAAAAGAAAAAAGAAAAGGAAAAGAAAAATGAAAAGGAAAAGCCATTTGCAATTTAATAGGTACTTGAACCAGGATTTCCCCTAGCAACACACCTGTTAAAATGGTAACGGAGGCAGGATTTGAAGTGTCCACTCAAAAGTTTTCAAACTCTTTGGGGCAATTACACCAACAACTCTCTGTCTCACTCCAGGACACCAGTATGATTGGTGTGAAACCCCTGAGGGCTGGAATTAAAGTACATCCCTGCCAATCCTCTCAAAACCAACACTGACACACTGTGTCAAACTGAAGTGGTGAGTGAGGAGAAATGAACATGCACTGAAGGGGTTTAGACGACAGTGTTACTAGTGGTGCTGGGCAGCTGACAGCCACTTATGTCAGAGGGTCTCCTGTGTAAACCTGAACACACACATAATTTTATTTTCTTGACTTCCTCACTCGCACACAGCAATCAGCCATCATCTGCAACCACAGTGGCAGGCAGTGAGCTATGAATAGTGAATGAGGACAGCCATGCGGATCAGAGTTCACATAACAACAAATCAACTCACAGCCGCATCACATCCTGCCACTCACTCTCGCAATCAGCTCTTCCATAGAGGATCAACAGATGCCACACAGCATCTGGTGCTGGAGATGCCTCTTTATGGAACATGTACAGTACTGAGCATTTTTTCAACTAAATATGTTCAGCTGTTTTTAAAGAAGCAATTTAGCACAACTTGTTTGCTTTGAATCATTTTTCTTTCTCTTTAGTAAGTATAATGATAAAATCAGCAAATTTCAAATTACTTTTCTAAAATTGTATTCAGATTACTGACTTTACTGATTATTAATTAATAGAAAAATTAATCACATTACAAATGACTCTTTAGTAAAAAACAAAAAAGAAACAATCACTTTTCACTAAAAATATTTATATTTCTGCACAAAAAATTCAAAATACTCTCTATATTTCCTCCTTGTTCTTTGTCACTAGCAAATCACATACTTAACACCACAAATTTCAGTGTGTCACAGAAACACAAACAGATGTACATCTGAACATTAAACATGTTTTAAATGTCCATCCATCCATCCATCCATCCATCGTCAACCGCTTATCCTGTGTACAGGGTCGCAGGGGGCTGGAGCCTATCCCAGCTAACATTGGGCGAAAGGCGGGGGACACCCTGGACAGGTCGCCAGTCCATCGCAGGGCCACACATAGACAGACATACACTCACACTCACCTCCACCTCCACCAATTTTTTGGAGACACCAATTAACCTAGCCTGCATGTCTTTTGAATGGTGGGAGGAAGCCGGAGTACCCGGAGCGAACCCACGCAGACACGGGGAGAACATGCAAACTCCACACAGAAAGGCCGGGGCAACCAGGGTTTGAACCCACAACCTTCTTGCTGTGAAGCGACAGTGCTAACCGCTGCACCGCTGAAATTCAGTAACCGTTATCTGATTACAAGAATGTAATACATTAAACTAATACAAAAGTTATTCGATTACAGTAATTAAATACTTTGTAATTAGATTACACCCAACACTGGGTGTTCCAATTATACACCAACAGTGTTCCAACACCAATTGGTGTTCCATGGAACTTCCATGGAGGAAGTTGAAATGTCCTTCCTACTTGAAAAAGAGCAATGGAACACCCATCGAAGGCAGACTTCTAATTTTGAAACTCGTGCGATAATCATCAACACAAATTTGTCACCACAAATCCAGGTAGAAACATTCAGTTTTAAGCAAATAAAAAGCATACATTTTCTTGTTTAGAATGTGGAAGCAAAGCACCTTTCAAGGCAAGTCAGTAGTAACATTTTTGTCTAATTTAATTACAAGACATTAATAGTCATGTAAATTAAATGTTCTAATTATTATCAGATAAAAGGGTGATTCTGTAATTACAGGCAATTGACTTGATCATTTATACATATATAGTCTCACTTATTAGTGTTCAGGACAAAGTGATGTCACATATAACTAATTATTTTCTTTCCAGTACATATATCAGACATTTACTATTAAACAAAAAGAAAAACACAACGTTTTTCTACTGCAACGGCAAAGTGCAAAATGTTATAGAATCACCCTAATGACTTATCTTGAAGGTGGCTAATTTTTTTCTGTATGGAAAATCAATTATGAAATTACCAATAAAGAGATTTACCCATTTTGTCCGTCTTTCCCCTGCATCTTCTTCCAACTGCTTTTATTCTTAACCGCATAAGATAACATCCAATCAGAAGCCGTTGTCAACTGGTGACGTATAGACAACATTCTCCCAATCATTTGATGTCTAATTATATCAATAGCAAGAGTTGCCGGAATATGGGAATGGTGGGGAAAAAAATTATGCATTTTCTAAGAATACAATCGGCATGCTGTACAAGTACAGTTCCTTTCTACTTGAATAGAGAAAGGCCAAAATCTCCAAAATTGTTGGTCAAGATTACAATCAAATAAAATATTTCAAATCAGCAGTAAAATCTGACAACAATTGTATCATAAATTATGCTTATTTATCTTAGATTACAATGCTAACAAAGTAATTTTTCAGGCTAATCGAGCTAATGCACATGTGCATTTTTTAGGTAACTATCTGTATCTGAAAGGTGAATCCCTCTTTTACCTTTAAGGAGGGACTTAAACACTTAAACACTGGCCATATTGCATTCAATTGAATACAAGTGCTCAGTTTTTGGCTAAATAGTCTCTGGCGAAACTAAAGGTTTTTTGTTGGTGAATGGGAGACCACTGAATATATAATATTGCATTCCCATTTTCTCTGGTAGCAAAAGAAAAATCCACTTTAATGTTTCCTGACTTTGCCATGAGATAAAAAAAGTCGGTAGTGGATTACAGCAGTCAGATGAGAGGCAGATGCCCAATTTACTGTCACTCCCCCAGCATCTGTATTAGAAAGCCCATCACAGCTGTGGCAACTTTATTATTATTATTATTATTATTATTATTATTACCGGGGTAGTATAACACAATGTGTTATAATTTTACAGAAAATAATTAAAATATAAAAAAATTACTTGTCAACTAGGTTGCTCCAGTCGAACCTCTGCCAAGCTAACTAAATCATTGCAGATTGTTGCCTTAGACAATCTTCCAAGCATTTGGAAATAGAATGCTTTTATTGTTTGAAATCGGAGAAATGAAGTCGGAATATCCCACATCTGACCTTGCATGGAACACAGCATAAGCCTCAAACATTTTGCCTTTCCAGTCTAAGGTCTAGTTATACGAGGATAGGGTGCTGCTATGTTGTTGCTTTTATGTTCTAAATGGTTGATTGCTGTGTGGTCGCTAGGGTGTTCTTCAAAGTGGTTGTTATGTTGTTCCAGCTGGTTGCTAGGGCATTGCTATTTGGTTTCTGGGGTGTTCTTGGTGGTTTCTTAGGCCATGTCCACACTAATCCGGAAGCATTTGAGAACGGTGTTTTTGAATTCGAAATGCTCTCCGTCCACACTGCCATTTTCAAACATTTTCCGAAAGATGCTCGTTCACACTGAATCATTATGAAAATGCTTACATCCCCTTACTGCTTATGGGAAAAATTATTTCAATTGTCCTTGTGTTCTGCGGCCGGAACAACAATTACGCATAAACTTCCCGTCGCCTTTGAAGGAATGCAATATTAAGGTTGTATAAGGTGACATTTTTCTTTAACAATGCTATCAAAGCTGACACAACAACAACGCTTCAACATGGGTCGTCATCTTGATTGTTTTGGGTTGAATGGATCACATGATGACTACATCACATGATAATAAATATATCAACGTTTTCAGATATCCCCATCTACAATGCATAATCAAGCTTATCCACTTGGAAGAATGTTTTTGAGAAGCTCAGAAGCTGGAAATATGGCTTGTAAATCCTGGATGAACGGTCTGAAACGTGATTATGCGGTTGTTACTCAGAAATATCAGACCACAAGATGGCGCCATTGACTAATCAGAATTGAGTATTCCAGAGAGCTGTGCGATAAAAACCGATAACACACCACATATTACATCTAGATTAGGCATAGTTTAATAGTACTGCTAGAGTGTTAGCAAATATTCCTTCAAGAATGTTATGTGAAATTTTAATATTGTAATTGGAAATACTTGATTTACATATCAGTTACTCAATAGACTAGTTTTTTGGAACTATTAAAAATGTGAAGCATGGGAAAAATTTAATTCACTGTGATCTATTCAAAATAGGTCTTTATTTGAAAGTGACTATTGCTTTTATATGTCTCTGTGCTTAGTTGGAGCTAGACTGGATATGTGAAAGACTGCCTGAGTGAATTGAATGTATAACCAGCCAGTAACCCACATCTCATCTGTTTTATTTAGGGCTCTTATTGCCTCTGTAGAATTTGCAGTATTGCATAGATAAGCGGAGCATGATAAAGCTGACATATATTTATGATTATGTGTGGTGATGTGATTCATGTTAATATGGGCTGCTATGAAGTGTGTGTACAGTCTATGTACATGACATAAGTAATGAAGAAGTTAAAATTGTGTGGTTTTGATAAAGATCTGGAGACCTTTTGATGTGTAATTTGATGGAATATTTTTTTCACATGTAGGAGCAAAGAAAACGACATGCTGTCCCTGTGGGTGAAATCATTTTCTCAGTCATCTTATCTCCAAAATCCTGGAAAAACTGTAATTAAACTTAGATAAGGAATAATATATTGTCAATGACTCACAAGATTTTTGAGGGTCTATGCTATATGCCAAAAATGTCCAGAAATTCAGTAATGTTAAGTTAAATGTTTGACTCAAATAAAACAGGTTAATTTAGATGCTACATGAAGCACAATTTTAGGTCAACATTTGAATGTGTACCATGCTGAGATTGTATTTTTTGAGCATCACACATATCTTGAAGCACAATACATCATATATGAATGTGGTAATCATTCAGTGGTATTACTATCTTATACCATCACCATCTGATACCATGGTTCCCCCATGGTTTCGTTGTAAGGGAAATAAATTAAAGTCCTAAATACAAATGCAAGGATAGTATAATATTATACTAATATGAAAAGTAATGAAGTGAAAGTTGTTTTCTAGGGAAAGTGTCAGCTGAGAAACAAGATAAGAAAAGAGACAAGAAAAGATAAGAACCCTGACAGTGTTGCAATAATGAGACTATGGTATTGGTCATTTCCATATTCATGTACCATGTTATGGTAGTCCAAGGTACTTTAAAGAATCCCATGGTTTTACTATGGTACATGTCATAAAACATGGTACAACTATGGAACATGTATTAAAAACATTGTAATACCATGGTAATTTTTTCATAATCGAAAGATATATTAGAATAGTATGTTTTAGGGGTTGAGGGCAGGAATGGAATAAGTTAAAGATAATATTTATTTAATAATAGAAACAGATCAATATTTTAGATATAAAATATATAGTTCCCCTTCTGTCGCTCTCTCCACGTTGTGTCAGAGAAGCGACACTAGGGGTCTCTCTTGAGCGCCGATATTCACCTCTGAACTATGAAAAAAGGCCAATGAGAGTTGGCAACCAGTATTTGCATGTCCCGCCCCCGGACATACGGGTATTTAAGTGGCGCAAATACGGGAGTTCATTCAGAAAATTTCTTCAGAGCCGATGGTCGTGTCTGCAACTGCTGCATACTACACACCGAGTTCCTGTCATCCCTCTGCTGCATAACTGTTGGATTCCACGGCGCACAACAGCGGCTTTCTCCTGTTTGCACGGCTGTGCATTCCTGCCCCTGGGCGCATCGACAGTGCAGATTTAAAAACTCTTACGAGTTTTTTCCCTAAAAGAGTGATTTTATTTAAAAGAGTAATTTCCTCTAAAAGAGCAAAACACAGCGGCATTGAACGTCCTTTTAAGGACGCGTCTTTATAAAGATGCCCTTCCGCCCCTGTGTTGTCATGAATGATTAACGAGGCAGACGAGGAGATGCGGATCCAAACGCAGTTTGAGTTTTATTTAACCAGAAAACACAAAATGAACAACCCACGATGGGGAAAAGAAACTTAAACTGAGTAAGCTGACCAAGGTAGACACCGAACAGGGCACTAGGAGAGAAGCACACGCCAGGACAACATCAAACAACGATCGACGAAGACTGAACAAAGACACGGGTATAAATACACAAACATGGGAAAAGGGGCCAATGAAAGAACAGAACTCAAACAAGATAACAAGGTGATTAACAGAAACCAAAGGCAAATTAACAAGGGCAGGTGCAAACAATGAACAGTGAACACAAGACTATGGAGGTACAAGCGTGACAAAAGTGAAAACTAAGGAATACCAAAAGTGACAAAATCACAAACAAAGGGCAACAGTGAGACAGGACAGGGTAACCGTTACATAGCCCCCTCAAGGATCGGATACCAGACGATCCTTGACAACAAACAACAAAAGACAAAAATCCACAAGAACAACATGAGGGCACCAGGGGCAAACAGACAGTACAAGTAGGCACATGGGCAGACAGGCAGACCAGGGGGGCACACTGGGCAGGCAGGAAGTCCGGGGGGCACAGAGGGCAAGACAGGCAGGTCTGGGAGATGCCAGGGGCAGATAGGAAGTCCAGGGGGGAAATGAGACAGTCCACGAGGGCACGAATGAAGGTGAGACAGTCCACGGGAGCACAAGTGGAGATGAGGGTTAGGGGGCCAGGGAGGTATCGACCGGGCAGGGACAGGTTTTGATGGTCTGGGAGCTGGCCACTGGGCAAGGACAGGTTTGGGGAACCTGGGAGGAGGCCACTGGACGGGGACTGGGTCAGGAGGCCAGGAGGGAGGACTCAGGATGGGAACAGGGTCAGGAGGCCTGGGTGGAGGCCACAGGACAGGGACTGGATCAGGGGGCCTGGGAAGAGGCCATGGGACTGGGGCTGGGTCAGGAGGTCTGGGGAGAAGCCACAGGACAGGGACTGGGTCAGGGGGCCTGGGAAGAGGCCACAGGACAGGAACAGGGTCAGAAGCCCCGGGAGGAGGCCACAAGACAGGGACCGGGTCAGGAGGCCTGGGAGGAGGCCACAGGATAGAGGCCGGCTTTGGTGGCCTGGGAGGTGGTCGTGGGCCAAGGGCCGGTTCAGGGGACCTGGGAGATGACCACAGGACAGAGGCCTGTGGTGGCCTAGGAGATGGAGAGGCCACAGGGGAGGCCGGCGGAGTCGCGTGAGGCGGAGCCAAGGAGGACCTCTGAGGCGGAGCCGAGGGAGGTGATGGCTCAGAAGGCCCAGAAGGCGGAGCTGAGGGAGGCTCAGGAGGTGGAACCGAAGGAGACTCAGGAGGCGGAGCCGGGGTAGGCGGCGCCGTGGGAGGCTCTAGGAGCGGAGACCAGGAAGACTCAGGAGTCTCTGGGGGCAGAGACGTAGGAGGCTCTGAGGGTGGTGCCGTCGAAGGCTTGAGTGGCTTGAGAGGCGGTGCCGGAGGAGGCTCGGGAGGCGGAGCCATAGGAGGCTCGGGAGGCTCTGAGGGCGGAGCCGTCGAAGGCTTGAGTGGCTCGAGCGGCGGAGCCGTAGGAGGCTCGGGAGGCTCGGAGGGCGGTGCCGTCGAAGGCTTGAGTGGCTCGAGAGGCGGAGCCGTGGGAGACTCGGGAGGCTCTGAGGGCGGAGCCGTCGGAGGCTTGAGTGGCTCGAGAGGCGGAGCCGTGGGAGGCTCGGGAGGCTCTGAGGGCGGAGCCGTCGAAGGCTTGAGTGGATCGAGAGGCGGAGCCGGAGGAGTCTCGGGAGGCGGAGTCATAGGAGGCTCGGGAGGCTCTGAGGGCGGAGCCGTTGAAGGCTTGAGTGGCTCGAGAGGTGGAGCCGTAGGAGGCTCAAGAGGCTCTGGGGGCGGAGCCGTCAAAGGCTTGAGTGGATCGAGAGGCGGAGCAATAGGAGGCTCTGGAGGCGGAGCCGTAGGAGGCTCTGGGGCGGAGCCGCAGGAGGCCCCGTAGGCGGAGCTGCAGGAGGCTCGAGAGGCTCTGGGGGTGGAGCCGTAGGAGGCTCAAGAGGCTTTGGGGGCGGAGCCATAGGAGACTCGGGGGGCGGATCCCTGGAAGGCTCGAGAGGCGGAGCCCTGGAAGGCTCGAGAGGTTCAGGAGGCGGAGCCCTGGAAGGCTCGAGAGGTTCGGGAGGCGGAGCCCTGGGAGGCTCGAGAGGCTTGAGGGGCAGAGCCCTGGCAGGCTCGAGAGGCTTGAGGGGCGGAGCCCTGGAAGGCTTGAGAGGCGGAGCTCTGGGAAGCTCAGGGGGCGGAGCTCTGGGAAGCTTGGGAGGCTTGAGGGGCGGAGCCCTGGAAGGCTCGAGAGGTTCAGGAGGCGGAGCCCTGGAAGGCTCGAGAGGTTCGAGAGGCGGAGCCCTGGGAGGCTTGAGAGGCTTGAGGGGCGGAGCCCTGGCAGGCTCGAGAGGCTTGAGGGGCGGAGCCCTGGCAGGCTCGAGAGGCTTGAGGGGCGGAGCCCTGGAAGGCTTGAGAGGCGGAGCTCTGGGAAGCTCAGGGGGCGGAGCTCTGGAAAGCTTGGGAGGCTTGAGAGACGGAGCCCTGGAAGACTCGAGAGACTTGAGGGGCGGAGCCCTGGTAGGCTCGAGAGGCTTGAGAGGCGGAGCCCTAGAAGGCCCGAGAGGCTTGAGAGGCGGAGCTCTGGGAAGCTCGGAGGGCGGAGCTCTGGAAAGCTCGGGAAACTCAGAAGGCGGAGCTCTGGAAAGCTCGGGAAACTCGGAAGGCGGAGCTCTGGAAAGCTCGGGAAACTCGGATGGCGGAGCTCTGGAAAGCTCGGAAACTTCGGATGGCAGAGCTCTGGAAAGCTCGAGAAACTCGGATGGCGGAGCTCTGGAAAGCTCGGAAACTTCGGAAGGCGGAGCTCTGGAAAGCTCGAAACTTCGGATGGCGGAGCTCTGGAAAGCTCGGAAACTCGGAGGGCGGAGCTACGGAAAGCTCGTTAAACTCGGATGGCGGCGCTCTGGAAAGCTCGGGAAACTCGGAAGGCAGAGCTCTGGAAAGCTCGGGAAACTCGGATGGCGGAGCTCTGGAAAGCTCGGGAAACTCGGAGGGCGGAGCTCCGGAAAGCTCGTTAAACTCGGATGGCGGAGCTCTGGAAAGCTCAGGAAACTCGGAAGGCAGAGCTCTGGAAAGCTCGGGAGGAGGAGCCCTGGAAGACTCGAGAGGTGCTGGCTCTTGGACGATCGAGGCTTCTGGTGCTGGCTCGTGGACGGTCATAGCTACTGGCACTGGCTCTTGGACGGTCATGGCTTTAGGCACTGGCTCTTGGACGGTCACGGCTACTGGCTCTGGCTCTTGGACGGTCACGGCTACTGGCTCTGGCTCTTGGACGGTCACGGCTACTGGCACTGGCTCTTGGACGGTCATGGCTACTGGCACTGGCTCTTGGACAGTCATGGCTTTAGGCACTGGTTCTTGGACGGTCACGGCTACTGGCTCTGGCTCTGGGACGGTCGAGGCTATAGGCGCTGGCTCTGGGACGGTCGAGGCTACAGGCGCTGGCTCTGGGACGGTCGAGGCTACAGGCGTTGGCTCTGGGACGGTCGAGGCTACAGGTGCTGGCTCTGGGACGGTCGAGGCTACAGGCGCTGGCTCACTGACCTCCGAGGCGACAGGCTCCGGCTGGGTCACTGTGGCATGCGCCGGCCTGGGCTCGCTGGGCGCTGAGGGCGGCGCCAAGGGGGGTTTAGGGCACGGGGCGGAGGCTGGCGGAGGCTGGAGAGCAGAGACCTTTCCCCTTCTCCTCCTCCTCCGGGCTGAGGCGACTGGCGAACCTGGGAAGCTGTTCCTGGTCAGCGTGGCTTCAGGCTTGTTGACCGTGGCTGGCAAGGGCTCAGGTTCGCTGACCGTGGCTGGCGAGGGCACCGGCTCACTGACCGGGACAGGCGTGGGCTCAGGGGCAGGCAGAGGGGTCTCCACTGTTGATGGGATGCTCGCTAGTAGGGTCGCCTCTATGTAGTCCAGAAGACTCCAGCCGGGCGTTGGCAGTGGCGCCCGCTCCCTCAGCGAGGGGTTCAAGTTGTCCCTGAAGAAAACCATCAGCATTTCGATCCGGGAAGTTGGTTAGGTTCAGCCAGGGGAGGAAGTTGAGGACGTGGTCTACTATTGGGCGGTCTTCTTGTTTCAAGTTGAGCAACCGGTTGCTGGCCCAAAGAGCTGCTGGATCCATGATGTTGGTCGATCGTTCTGTCATGAATGATTAACGAGGCAGACGAGGAGATGCAGATCCAAACGCAGTTTGAGTTTTATTTAACCAGAAAACACAAAATGAACAACCCACGATGGGGAAAAGAAACTTAAACTGAGTAAGCTGACCAAGGTAGACACGAACAGGGCACTAGGGAGAGAAGCACACGCCAGGACAACATCAAACAACGATCGACGAAGACTGAACAAAGACACGGGGTATAAATACACAAACATGGGAAAAGGGGCCAATGAAAGAACAGAACTCAAACAAGATAACAAGGTGATTAACAGAAACCAAAGGCAAATTAACAAGGGCAGGTGCAAACAATGAACAGTGAACACAAGACTATGGAGGTACAAGCGTGACAAAAGTGAAAACTAAGGAATACCAAAAGTGACAAAATCACAAACAAAGGGCAACAGTGATACAGGACAGGATAACCGTTACATGTGTTGTTTCTGGATGCGGTAGAGTGCTCTCCGCTTCCGACGGCCACAGGCGCTGTCTCGTGTGTCTGGGTAGCGATCACACCGAGGCTGCATTTGTGGATGGTTCATGTTCTCACTGCGAGAACATGACCATGACAACGTTGCGGTCGTGGCTTGCTTACAACCGTGAGCAAGCCACTCCAGCCACCCCCCGTATTGCTCCTTCTTCCCACGGGATTGAGGACGATGCGGCTGGCGATGGAGGCGATTTGGGGATGGCTGCGGGTGCAGCTCTGCCGGGTATGCCCCCTCGGACCACCCGCGCCCCAGCACGCCCGTTGATTCCCGTCCGTGCTCGAGGTGGCGGCGACTCGCCTCACAGCCAGTCAGCCGACCCTGTTGCGATGGAAGCCGATGAGCGCGCCGCGACATCGGAGGGCGCGGCATCTGATGCAGAGGACTCCCCTGGGCTGCCGCCTTTGGGCTTGCACGCCCAGGCTGAGGCTGACGCACAGATGTCCGACATGCTTTCCCGGGCAGCCAACAGCGTGGGCTTGGATTGAAACCCTCCATCCTCCCCACAGCCATCATGGCTGGATGACTGGTTCCTAGGGTCTGCACGCCGCTCACAGCCCCCCCCGGTTCCGTTTTTCCCAGAAGTGCATGACGAGCTGACGTCTTCGTGGAGAGCACCCCTCTCCACTCGTCACACCGCCACAGGCTCGTCCGCCCTCGCCACCCTCGACGGCGGAGCGCGCCATGGGTACGCTGGCGATTCCCCAGGTGGATTCCCACCTGGCGAGGTCGCCCCGTACTCCCTTCCCGGACCTGTAGAGCAACCTCCTCGCTGACAGCGAAGGCCTACAGCACCACTGGACGCGCTGCTTCCGCCCTGCATGCCATGGCTCTCCTGCAGGTCCACCAAGCCAAGGCACTTCGCAACATGCACGGGGGTGGCCCTGATCCCGACACGCTGCAGGAACTGCGCTCAGCGACCGACCTCGCCCTGAGAGCAACGAAGGTCACAGCGCAAGCGATCGGGCAGGCGATGGCCACGATAGTGCTCCAGGAACGTCAACTGTGGCTGAACATGGTCGAGATGCGTGAAGCCGACAAGACTCGCTTCCTCAACGCCCCTGTCTCCCAGTTCAGCCTCTTCGGCGACACCATTGAGGACTTTGCCCAGCAGTTCTCCATGGTAAAGAAGCAGACGGAGGCCATCTCTCACATCATGCCTCGCCGCAAGCCTGCCGCCACGGCCCATGCCCCGTCTGTTCGCCGAGGGCGTCCTCCCGCGGCCAGAAAACAAGCTCCTGCTCCGCCTCAACCCGGGCACAGCTCTCAGCCCCAGCGTCGAGCAAACCGCGGGAATCGCACGCCCCCTGTCTCACGGACCCCCTCGAGGACCTGGAAGGCTCCCAGGTGCTCCTGAGACAACACACCCAGAGTCCAAGAAGTTAGCTCCGGTGGTGGTAAGACCACTCCGTCCCCATGGTGGAGGTCTGGGAGGAGAATCCTTTGTTTTTTCATTTGCCGCACCCCTTAACGGGGGCTGCGGTACCCAAATTCTCAATAAAAGAGCTATTTCCTTTGTCTCTGGGGCATATGGCCCGCAAATGCCATTCTCACGGCACTCTGCTTTCAGGCCTCAACAGTCCCAGCTCCATGGATGCGGTGTCCCCGCCTTCAGCCCCACGACTGTTCCATCAGACCTCCTCCTCAGTCACGAACCCGCCCCCTGCCGGGTGCGCGGAGCAAGGTAAGTGCTTTGAGTTTATTCTCAGCACCAGAGCCTCGGGACGCCACGTTGCCTCCCGACTCCACATTACCTGTTCCGCACCGCTGCGAAGCCCCGCCGGGTACGTCCAAAAAACCCGTCCCTTTGGTGCCCCTAGCACAGAGTTTAGAGGCGTGGCTTTCACTGCCCAACCCGTCACGCTGGCTGCACCGGACCATTCGACTCGGTTACGCAATTCAGTTTGCCAGGTCTCCGCCCCCCTTCGTGGGCGTACATTTTTCCCCGGTACACGGCCAACATGCACATTCCCTGCGCGAAGAAATCGCCTCCCTTCTATTAAAGGACGCGATAGAGCCTGTCCCTCCAACCGAAACGAAGAAGGGTTTCTACAGCCCTTACTTTGTTGTACCCAAGAAAGGCGGCGGCTTACGACCGATCTTGGACCTGCGAGTTTTCAATCGGACCTTGTCCAAACTCCCGTTCAAAATGCTCACCCAGAAAGAGAGGAGGCTGTCCCCCTCCACCCTCAAGGTGTATGTCGCCGCTATCGCGGCCCACCACAACACGGTAGACGGAAAGTCTCTTGGTAAGCACGACTTAATCGTCAGGTTCCTAAAAGGTGCCCGGAGGATAGCTCCCTCCCGGCCTAATCTGTTCCCCTCCTGGGATCTCTCGGTCGTCCTTACGGGACTCCAGAGACCCCCCTTCGAGCCGCTTGACTCAGTTGGACTCAGGGCCCTCTCTCTCAAGACCGCCCTGCTGATCGCGCTCGCTTCCATCAAGAGGGTCGGGGACCTGCATGCGTTCTCTGTTAGCGACGCTTGCCTGGATTTCGGTCTGGCAGACACGTTACGTGATCCTAAGACCGCTGACCGGGCTATGTGCCCAAGGTTCCTACCACACCCTTCAGGGATCAGGTAGTGAACCTGCAAGCGCTGCCCGGGAGGAGGCAGATCCAGCCCTTTCACTGCTGTGTCCAGTACGTGCCTTACGTATCTACCTCGACCGCACACAGAGCACTAGGCGCTCTGAGCAGCTCTTCGTCTGCTTTGGGGGACAGCAGAAAGGGAATGCTGTCTCCAAGCAGAGACTCAGCCCACTGGGTTGTCGACGCCATTTCCCTGGCTTATCACACCCAGGCCGTGCCCCCCTTTGCGGGTCCGAGCCCACTCCACCAGGAGTGTTAGCGTCCTCATGGGCACTGGCTAGGGGCACTGCCCTAGCAGACATTTGTAGAGCAGCGGGCTGGGCAACACCGAACACTTTCGCGAGATTCTACAATCTCCGAGCTGAGTCAGTATCGTCCGTGTTCTCTCAGGTACCGAGCCCGTAGAACTCGGTGGCAGGCCCACGATCTGACCGGGTGAATCAGCTTGCATCTAGCGCCCTTCCCTAACCAGGGAAACAGTGCGCCTTCATTCCCAGGAGATCTCAGGTTTGGGACACTGGTTGATTCCTCCCTAGCCCTCGTGGGTCGCAGTTCAGCGGAGGAACTTCGCCGACCCAAGCCACTCGTGGTACTGCAAGCTACCCTGCACTGGTATAGGTGCTCCACAGGTAAGGCCTCCTTCGGACTCCCCTGTGTGTAGCGCACGCAGTTCTGTCCCCTCTGGCGAGTTGACTCCCGTACTTCCCTTAGGCAGTCACGGCTGCCTCGGTTGCCGTGCTGTATGTTCCCCCCTCTATAGGCTGGATCCACCACCGCACCGACTTTTCCACATAGGCCCTAAGTCAGGCCTCTGATGGTTTTGCCACTTAAACTTACCTCCCCTCTCGGGTAGGCGTGGCCTCCGCAGGGTCTTCTCCGCCCTGAATAAGGGCTAAGACCCCCTTCCCTCAATGCGTGTAAGGGCCCCAGCCGTAGTTGCTCTATGCGAGAAACATAGAGAGAAAAGAGGCCCGGCCAGGCTTGGCCCGTTCCCAGGTTGGCGGCCAGCAACTTGTTCCCCCCTCCAGGGTAACGATAAGGAATCCTGATGGCTTAAATGGGGCACTGGGGAAGAGTGCGTGCAGCCTGATACAGTTGGTCGTCCTGCACGTAAGAATACCTGCTCGCTCCTGTATCAGCAGTTCACGTACACGGCTCAGCGCGTGGCGCTTTTATAAGTGGACCCCTAGTGTCGCTTCTCTGACACAACGTCGAGAGAGTGACAGAAGGGGAACGTCTAGGTTACGTATGTAACCTCCGTTCCCTGATGGAGGAGCGAGGCGTTGTGTCTCCCTGCCACGTCGCTGAGCCGAGCCACTGTTGTGCCGGACCATTTCCGGCTCCTCAGAAAAATCCTGAATGAATTCCCGTATTTGCGCCGCTTAAATACCCGTATGTCCGGGGGCGGGACATGCAAATACTGGTTGCCAACTCTCATTGGCCTTTTTTCATAGTTCAGAGGTGAATATCGGCGCTCAAGAGAGACCCCTAGTGTCGCTTCTCTGACACAACGTCTCGTTCCCTCCATCAGGGAACGGAGGTTACATACGTAACCTAGACGATTAGATTAATATTAAAGAGTCTTTTTTTTTTACAATAAATGAAAGCGCTGCGTAGTTCTAGCGGGAAGACTAGCGGCTGTACATCATCACATCATTAGCTGGGTAATTCCTAGCCAATCGCATGTAAGCCATTGCTTTATAAGTCTGCTCACAATCTATCACATTGCTGTTTCAGTGTGCTAACACGGCAACCTCCACCACCCCACCACCACCAGTTGAGCCCTGTCCCGCACGGGGGTAGGCTCCTCGCCCCTGCCTCCTATCTCCGGCAGGACATGACGGTTCCGGGTACAACTTCCTCGGACCGCCGGACGGGGCCTACGCCAAAGAGAGAGACATTACTTTCTGTTTTACATTTATCAAATAAATGGCATCTTAAACTTCACTCAAGCCTGCGTGTCTTCCCGATAGAAATTCTCCTCCCTGCCTAGTAGGTGCCGATATGCATGAAAAATGCAAATAGCCAAAAACCAAAAAAGTAGCCGTTGGGCTGCCAATAACCACACTGGACACAAATATCTTTTTGAGGTTTTCTTCTGATGGCTGTTGATTAAATAGACAGCGATCGATGGGGCTGTATTGAAAAAGGGAATGATAAATATATGTGTTTTCGTACTTATTTGAAGAATGTATAATGATAAATTGAAAAGCGGAATTGAAATAAGTTACATTGAAATACAACGAATGAAATACAGTAGAGGTTAATTACAAAAGAACAGACAGAACATTAGCTTACCCAAATGCTCAAGGATGGATTAAGAACTGGGAGGCCCATGGGCCGGTACACCATGGAGGCCCCCCATGGTGTGCCACGTGACTACGTTCACTTTTAGGTTTTGGACCAGGTTCGGTCAGTTTTTCAAGTAGGCTATAGTGAGAGTTACGGACTGTTCACATATGCGTCAAGGCCATGTAAACATGCACTGGATGGACGTCTTTGATCATTGTGCCACAACTCACTGTAATATTTATAAACACATCTCAAGACACCTGCGTTCTGTTTTACGATTCGTTGTGCAGGACTGTCGCATTTTTTAGACACTGTTAACTTAGAAATCATTTCAATATTTATGAACACATCTCGAGACACCTGTTTTCTGTTTCATCATTTGTTGCGCAGCATTAAGCTTTTTCAGCGTTGGTGTCACAAATCGACATTCTGATGAAGTTCAGGTTGCAAAGAGGACTTAATGTGACTGTTACGCATGATTCCAGATTGTTTTTCACCTGACAAAGTTTCAGCACTTGATAAACGGTGAGCCAATGTTTCTTTCCCCTTTTGCTCTGGTGTGCAGACAATAATTACGCAAGTTAAATGCTGAATCGTTTAAAAATCAAAGCATCCCAAAGAAGTCCTATAATCCGTAGAGTACGCTGCCTCGTGGAAGGTGAACCTGCCCAGGCAGAATTACACATATACCACTGATTAAGAATAGGCCTATGTTGCAGAAAGTGACAGAGATGATTTTTGTTTGACTTCAATGCGATTTTATCATTTGAAGATCTCTATATTGTGCTATTTAGGCTCACAGCTCACTGTGCACTTTATTCCCTGCTATCTGAGATTGTTTGATGTATCCATGGCAATAAATGTTCTTTATTCCCAAGTCCCAACTCCCGACAAATAACACAATAACTGTTCGTGAACTCTTGTGGTTAACCAAATATTACAAAAGGTTACCGTGCGCTAGGGTTGCGCCGATACCAAAATTTTGGCTTTCGTACGATACTAGCCCTGGTACCTCGATATCGATACTAAATCGATACTATAATCAACAAATAAAAATCCTTGATTTTTTATGAAATTACACAGAAAATGACTATATAAAGTCTCAAAGATACAAATGATTCATTTTCCATTTAAATTTTTCTGGATTCCATATTAAATGTTTTTATTAAATGTTATGTCCAAATGGTGTTTAATCAAATTGATACATACAGTTTTAATAAAAAAAAATATATATATATATATATTTTAAAAAGATAGCAGTAAAATAAATTAATAAATGATTACCTGTGGCACAAGGCTGATTTTGTTTGTGATATTGCTTACAGATAATAATAATAATAATAATAATAATAATAATACAACAATTTAATACTAAATAATAGTTATTATGAGAATTATTGCTACTTTTTGAATATTGCAATTTTATACATTAGTTATATTTTTCTGTCTTCAATTACATGCATCCAGTTGACTAGAGCTTTCGTTTTAGTTAGACTTTTATTTTGACAGACCTTTGAGTTTTTCCTGTTTTAATGGATTAGTTATATCAAGCTTCCCATCAATGCTGGAATACTCCCATCACATCTCTCGAGCTGCACCGGAGGAGTTCATTTGTACTCCGTTTATACTCTTAACACATGGCATTAAAATTAAGCACCATTAGTGTGTGCGTGTAAGTGTGAGGACAGAGCAGATCGGCACCTCTCGTTCACTCTGTAGTGTGCAGGTGACTCTATACTGTTTTATTCAATTACATCCTTCTGCTGTTTAATGATCACACTTGGCCATATCTAGATGTTTTTTATTTTCAAATTGTCATTTCAAATTTGTCACATCTCATATAATTTTGCTAATTACAGCATACTGTAATATGGTACCCAAATTAGCAACAAGATGATATTGTACCATTTAAATTTTTTTGGTATCATGCTACTTCGTTAGTACCAGTAAACCGCACAATCATACTGTGCACATATTTCACCTTAATCATCTTAATATGCTTATATTAATGATGTAATGTATACAGTATATAATTCACAGTATTCTATGCCTTAAACACATGCTGAAGTACTGAAGTAGTATTTTAATTATTTTCAACCAAGCTTATAGGACATGTATAACAGTTGAAAACAATAAAATTCTCATTACACATGTTCTCACATACAACACATATTACACTAATTAAAAACTGGAAAACCCTCTGGGCTATGAATCATTTAATGAGATATGATTCATTCTAATTGTACATACCCAGTTCTTACATGTGTGCACAGATATGCATCCCTTAAAATGAACCCAAACACTCAATTTTAACATATGATTCTTGTGAAAACATTAATGCAATTTAACAACATTTTGTGTAGACTTTTACATTACCCCACAGACTTATCAACCGATGAACAAAACCAGGAGGTCTGTTATACAAGGTTTGTTTTAACGTCTCTAACCGGCATGTATGCGCAACACGAGGAGTTCTTAAAGGGGCCACGTCCAATTTATGACAAGTTAAATTACATGAAACTTCTCCACTTGGCTAGATATAGTAAATAAATACCTAAATATTTATCTGTTTCTCAGACACACCTATCATATCGCTTCTGAAGATATGGATTTAACCACGTAATGTTGTATGGATTATGATTTTTGAGCTTCAAAGTTCTGGTCACCATTCACTTGCATTGTAAGGACCAGCACAGCTGAGATATTCTTCTAAAAAGCTTTGTTTGTGTTCTGCAGAAGAAAGAAAGTCACACACATCTGGGTTGGCATGAGAGCATTTTCATTTTTGGTTGAACTATTCCTTTAAGTCTCTTGAGGTGTGAAAGAGCCATGAATGTTTTGTGGTGGTTCGTGTCCATGTGGTTGGTTACGATGTCTTTGTTCTATGCAATTCAGATAAAAGCAAAGGTAGAACACTTTTCAATTTGACAAAGCCAGGATGTTTCTGATACAGATTATGCCCACACCATGTATCACGGAGCTGTACATTCAATGTAACTGCAATGAACATAGAGAGTATGCTGTAACAATGTTCATTATGCCATAGCTCTGCAATCAAAATAACTGAGATGTGAATTCTTTACAAATGGGCTTGTTAGAAAACTTTCAAACATTTCAGCAGAGTTGGGTCTTTTCTCTTTGTTTGGCTAGAGACTGAAAGCTCTCAGACTTATTATTATGGGCCAGTAGGTGACACTCTTCCCTTCCTAGTCTGCTAATATCTGTAGCATAACAGCATCTCCTGGAAACATTTCTAACGTCCCGCTGTGCCAGGATCAGGGGCTTTAGCCCAAACATCAGCCACCACTATTACACAAATCAGCAGTTGAAGCAGAATTATCCCAGCGTGGATGTGTCATCTATTGGGACATCACAGAGAGAGACATTTTGTTCAGCGTCTAACTTGTTGACCCTTGTGTGAACAATAACACTGGGTGACAACTATTCAAGCAGCATATGTGTACTCACTGCCAATTCTGTGATATTTATGAATGATCAAATCAACCTATAGTTGCTCATTTGTCCACTGTAATCCGAAGGCATGTTGATTTGTAGGTATATGTGGCAGTTAACAAAAATTAGCCATTCCTGACGCTCCTGTCTTCATTTTTATATTTATTCTCACAACAATGAGGAAATGCACATGAATGTGGCTGCCGATTTGGCCAATGTCCTTACAAAAATTGAGAGGTCATTGCTATTTTGCTGAAAACCTGTGGCAAATTGTTCATTGTTGCCAAAGGTTTGCTGCAGGTTCACCACTACCGGTGAAGAGCTGCAAAGATTTGCGGCAAATCACAAGCTCATTTGCATGTTCAAATATTGAGTGCCAAATTTGCAGCAAATTTGTAATGAAATCGTCTAGGTTACGTATGTAACCTCCGTTCCCCGATGGAGGGAACGAGACGTTGTGTCAGAGAAGCGACACTAGCGGCCTCTCTTGAGCGCCGATATCCTCCTCTGATCTATGAAAAAAGGCCAATGAGAAGTTGGCAGCCGGTATTTGCATATCCCGCCCCCGGACATACGGGTATTTAAGTGGCGCAAATATGGGAGTTCATTCAGGATTTTTCTTCGGAGCCGTAAATGGTCCGGCCACAACAGTGGCTCGGCTCAGAGACGTGGCGGGGAAGACACAACGTCTCATTCCCTCCATCGGGGAATGGAGGTTACATACGTAACCTAGACATTCCCCTTCTGTCACTCTCTCCACGTTGTGTCAGAGAAGCGACACTAGGGGTCCACTTATAAACGTGCCATGTGCTGGTACAGGAGCGAGCAGGTATTCCTACGTGCAAAGGCGACCAACTGTATCAGACTGCACGTACCCTTCCCCAATGCCCCATTAAAGCCATAAGAGTACTTATGGTTACCCTGGAGGGGGGAACAAGGTGATGGCCGCCAACCTGGGAACAGGCCAGCCTGGCTGGGCCTCTTTTCTCTCTATGTTTCTCGCATAGAGCAACTACGGCTGGGGCCCTTACACGCATTGTGGGAAGGGGGTCTTAGCCCTTCTTTCAGGGGGAGAAGACCCTGCGGAGGCCACACCTACCCTGCAGGGGAGGAAAAGAGTTGCAAATACATCACATGGCCAGTTAGGACCTATGTGGAAAAGTTGGTGCAGTGGTAGATCCAGCCTCGTAGAGGGGGGAAGCATAAAGCACGGCGACCGAGGCAGCTGTAACTGCCTAAGGGAGAAACGGGGGGTCCGCTCGTGAGGGGACAGTACCGCAGAATTACACACAAGGGGAGTCCGAACAGGAGGCCTTACCTGTGGAGCACCTATTCCAGTACAGGGTAGTTTGGGTACCCGTAGTGGCTTGGGTCGGCGAGTTCCTCCGCTGAACTGCGGACCCAAAAGGGTTAGGGAGGAGTCAACCAGCGAACCCGAAGATGGGGTCTCCTGGGAATGGAGGCGCACTATTTTACCTCGGCTGAGGGAAAGGTGTTACCGAGTTCTACGGGCTCGGACCTGAGAAAACACGGGACGATACTGACTCAACTCGGAGATTGTAAAACCTCGAGAAAGTGTTAGGTGTTGCCCACCCTGCTGCTCTGCAGATGTCTGCTAGGGAGGTGCCCCTGGCCAGTGCCCATGAGGACGCAACACCCCTGATGGAGTGAGCTCGGACCCGCAAGGGGGGGGGGCATGGCCTGGGTGTGATAAGCCAATGAAATGGCGTCGACAACCCAGTGGGCAAGCCTCTGTTTGGAGACAGTGTTCCCTTTCCGCAGTCCCCCGAAGCAGACAAAGAGCTGCTCAGGGTGTCTAGTGCTCTGCGTGCGGTCCAGATAGATACGCAAAGCACGTACTGGACACAGCAATGAAAGGGCTGGGTCTGCCTCCTCCCGGGGCAGCGCTTGCAGGTTCACTACCTGATCCCTGAAGGGTGTGGTAGGAACCTTGGGCACATAGCCCGGTCGCGGTCTTAGGATCACGTATGTGTCTGCCGGACCGAACTCCAGGCAAGTGCCGCTAACAGAGAATGCTTGCAGGTCCCCGACCCTCTTGATGGAGCCAAGCGCGATCAGCAGGGCAGTCTTGAGAGAGAGGGCCCTGAGTCCAGCTGAATCTAGCGGCTCGAAGGGGGGTCTCTGGAGGCCCGTGAGGACGGTCGAGAGATCCCAGGAGGGGAATAGGTTAGGCCGGGAGGGAGTTAGCCTCCGGGCACCATTGAGGAACCTGACAATTAAGTCGTGCTTACCAAGATAATTGCCATCTATCGTGTCGTGGTGAGCCGTGATGGTGGCGACATACACCTTGAGGGTGGATGGGGACAGCCTCCTCTCCAGCCTCTCCTGTAGAAACACGAGCACTGACCTAACCGCGCACTTCTGTGGGTCTTCAGCTCGGGAAGAACACCAGTTTGCGAACAGACGCCACTTTAGGGTGTGAAGATGCCTGGTCGAGGGGCTCTGGCTTGGTTGATAGTATCTATGACGGTCGGTGGTAGGCCGGCTAGATCTTCCGCATCCCGTCCAGGGGCCAACGCAGCGGGGCCCGGTTCCAACGGCCTGCGGCTGCGTGCCCGTTGCACACGGCACCCCAACCCAATTTGGAGGCGTCGGTTGTGACCAGAACGCGTCGGGACACCTGCTGCAAGGGTACCCCTGCCCGTAAAAAGCAGAGGTCTGTCCAGGGTTTGAAGGTTTGGTAACTTTCACATTGTGCGTGCCGCGGCTCGGGACTCGAGTCTGGAGCCAGTGCTGAGGTGGTCTCATATGCATCAACCCCAGTGGCGCGGCCGCCGCGGAGGATGCCATATACCCCAGGAGCTGTTGGAATCGTTTTAGAGGGACCACGGTACCTGGCTTGAGGGAAGCGAGGCATTTCAGCACCGACTGAGCACGCTCGTTGGAGAGACGTGCTGTCATTGAGTCTAACTCCAAACCGAGAAAAGAGATGCTCTGGACTGTGGTGAGCTTGCTCTTTTCTCAGTTGACCTGAAGCCCCAAACGGCTGAGGTGCCTGAGCACCTGGTCTCTGTGCATGCATAGTAACTCTCGCGAGGGTTCCAGGATGAGCCAGTCGTCGAGGTAATTGAGTATGCGTATGCCGGCTTCTCGGAGCGGGGCAAGAGCTGCCTCTGCGACTTTCGTGAAGACGCGAGGGGACAGAGACAGGCCGAAGGGGAGGACTGTGTACTGATACGCCTGTCCGTCAAACGCGAACCGTAGAAAGGGTCGATGTCGAGGGCGAATCGAGACGTGGGAGTATGCGTCCTTCAGGTTTACCGCTGCGAACCAATCTAGATGCCGGATGCCAGATAGAATTTGTTTCTGGGTGAGCATTTTGAACGGGAGTTTGGACAGGGTCCGATTGAAAACTCGCAGGTCCAAGATCGGTCGTAAGCCGCCGCCTTTCTTGGGTACAATGAAGTAAGTGCTGTAGAAACCCTTCTTCGTTTCGGTTGGAGGGACAGGCTCTATCGCGTCCTTGATTAGAAGGGAGACCATTTCTTCGCGCAGGGACTGGGCATGTTCGCCGTGTACTGCGGAAAAATTAACGCCCACGAAGGGGGGTGGAGGCCTGGCAAACTGAATTGCGTAACCGAGTTGAATGGTCCGGTGCAGCCAGCGTGATGGGCTGGGCAGTGAAAGCCTCTAAACTCCGTGCTAGGGGCACCAAGTGGACGAGTATTTTGGACGTACCCGGCGGGGCTTCGCAGCGGTGTGGAACAGGTAATGCGTCATCGGGAGGCAGTGAAGCGGCCCGAGGGTCCGGTGCTGAGAATAGACTCAAAGCACTTACCTTGCTCCGCGCACCCAGCAGGGGGCGGGTTCGTGACTGAGGAGGAGGTCTGATGTTGGCGTCCTCTGGACTCGTCTGAACCGGCCGGCCGGGGAACAGTCGTGGGGCTGAAGGCAGGGACACCGCATCCAGGAAGCCGGGACTGTTGAGGCCTGAATGCAGAGTGCCGTGAGAACAGCATTTGCGGGCCATGTGACCCAGAGACAAAGGAAATAGCTCTTTTATTGAGAATTTGGGTACTGCAGCCCCTGTTGGGGGGTGTGGCAAATGAAAAAACACAAAATTCTCCTCCCGGCCCTCCACCGTGGGACGGAGCGGTCTTACCACCTCCGGAGCTAACGTCTTGGACTCTGGGTGGGCTGTCTCAGGAGCGCCTGGGAGTCTTCCTGGTCCTCTAGGGGGTCCGTGAGACAGGGGGCGTGCGCTTCCCGCGGTTGGCTCGATGCTGGGGCATCGTCCTCAATCCCGTGGGAAGAAGGAGAAATGCGGGTGGCGGCTGGAGTGGCTTGCTTACTGTTGTAAGTGAGCCACGACCGCAACATTGTCATGGTCATGTTCTTGCAGTGAGAACATGAACCATCCACAAACGCAGCCTCATTGTGATTGCTACCCAGAGATACGAGACAACACCTGTGGCCGTCTGAAGCGGAGAGCACTCTACCGCATCCAGGAACAACACAGGGGCGGAAAGGCATCTTTATAAAGATGCGTCCTTAAAAGGACGTTCAACGCTGCTGTGTTTTGCTCTTTTAGAGGAAATTACTCTTTTAAATAAAATCACTCTTTTGTGAAAAAGGACTCGTGAGAGTTCTTTTATAATCTACAACTGTCGAAGCGCCCAGGGGCAGGAATGCACAGCCGTGCAAACAGGAGAAATCCGCTGTTGTGCGCCGTAGAATCCAACAGCATGCAGCAGAGGAATGACAGGAACTCGGTGTGTAACATGCAGCAATTGCAGACACGACCATCGGCTCCCGAAGAAATTTTCTGAATGAACTCCCGTATTTGCGCCGCTTAAATATGGGCGGGATATGCAAATACCGGCTGCCAACTTCTCATTGGCCTTTTTTTCATAGATCAGAGGTGGATATCGGCGCTCAAGAGAGACCCCTAGTGTCGCTTCTCTGACACAACGTGGAGAGAGCAACAGAAGGGGAACTCGATTTTTGTAAGGGTTGCAAAAGCTAATTTCATAACATGTACAGTATCCTAAATACACACAATTTAATAGTATTTTCACTCTTTTTGGATAATTAGGCAAAATTACGGCTTGATTGGAAATAACGCCAAATAAAAATACTCTGCTATAGTGATATTTTATCTTGAAAGGTGAAATATGTTAATTTTAGTAAAAATGTACCCATGGGTTAAATATTCAGTTTGGGGCTAGTTGTCATAAAAGGCCAACATGTGTTCAATTAACTTTTTTTTTATTTTACACTAAGTAAATAAACAAGAAAAATATCCCACACACTGCTGCTGCTTGCAAATACACAATTTATTTAGTACAACACTTCACAAATACAAATACCCGATGCAGAAATGTATGAACTGTGTGTGTGTGTGTGTGTGTGTGTGTGTGTGTGTGTGTGTTTGTGTGAGTGTGTGTGAGTGAGTGTGTGTGTATGTGTGTGAGTGTGTGTGTGTGTGTGTGTGTGTGTGTGTGTGTGTGTGTATGTATGTGTGTGAGTGTGTGTGTGAGTGAGTGAGTGTGTGTGTGTATGTGTGTGAGTTTGTGTGTGTGTGAGTGTGTATTTATCAGTTTGTGGGGACAATTTTGTTGTTTTTAGAAAATGTAAAAATGCAAGTTTTCTGTGAGGGTAGGGAATAGACTATAATGTTTATACAGTATAAAAACCATTATGTCTATGGAAAGTCCCCATAAATGGAAAACATAACATGGAAACCAAACGTTTGTGTGTGTGTGTGTGTGTGTGTGTGTGTGTGTGTATGTGTGAGCGTGTATTTATCACTTTGTGGGGACCAAATGTCCCCATGAGGATAGTAAAACCCGAAATTTCTGACCTTGTGGGGACATTTTGTCGGTCCCCATGAGGAAAACAGCTTATAAATCATACTAAATTATGTTTTTTGAAAATGTAAAAATGCAGAAAGTTTTCTGTGAGGGTTAGGTTTAGGGGTAGGGTTAGGTTTAGGGGATAGAATATAAAGTTTGTACAGTATAAAACCATTATGTCTATGGAAAGTCCCCATAAAACATGGAAACACAACATGTGTGTGTGTGTGTGTGTGTGTGTGTGTGTGTGTGTGTGAATACATGCTTAATGTCAACACACCATCAAAATGCTACATTCAAAATAGTTATCCTAAATGACACTATAACAGTGAAATAAAATAAAACCACACCAAGCATTGGATTGAATTCTGTCAACCATTGTGTAAAGTTTGATTGGATCTGTCTTCCATTGTTTGCATGATGTCCACTTTCCAGTAAAACAGCTGCATAAACCAAAACTCTCTGAACCCTAACAAACGAGATCCCACAGCTCTACCCTAAAGAACAAGATTTTTCTCACAGGTTGCTCTTTCCCAGCTCAGGGTGCTTCATGGAGATCTCAGTTGTGTTTCATTTCAGTATCAACTTCAACGTCTGAGATGTTTCTCTTAAAATTCCTTTGAGAGAAATAAAAGATACCAATGAATATATTAAAAAGATTAGGTCATAGATTTATGATGTTTCTTGCCCATTGGTTTACCCTTATTGGAATATCGATGTCTAGTAAATATGTTGATATAATAGTGATGGTCATTTATAATTTATTAAGGGCGTGCAAATAAAAAAATAAAAATACCACTTCCCCAGAGAGAGGTGGACATTGGATCAATAATTGCTGAAAATTGTGAAAATAATATCACAGTGGCGATTTAGCTGTCAGAAATGATGCTCTAAATGACAGGTTGTCTATAATAACCCATTTATTTAGAAATAAAAGTTCCTAAGGTTTTATTGCTGTTGTATCAAAAGTTATGAAGTGTGCCTTTATCTTGCTTAGGTGTTGTTTTGAATGGCCTCAAATAAAACGGATTTATTGTGTTTCATAATGCATTTACCAAACGTTTCTTTTATGTTTACTTTCCACTTTGACTTGCATACCAATACCTGCCCTAGAAACACGCAATACTGTGAGATTGTAAAAAAAAAAAAATTCTTCTAGATATGATTCATTTTTTTTATCTCATCTGTATCTGTTGTATTCATCTACAGTATATCCATTTATTTGGTCTTGAGATACTGAGAAAAAACGTAGCAATAATAGGAAAGTTATTGCAGCATCAAGAAGACAAAAAGCTTATTGTCTGAATGTTGCATTATAAACTTAAATAGTTGCTGTAAGAAAGAATGTCATGACAATGCTTTTCTAGATGTCTCTTTATGAAATCCCACACAAAATCTCCATATTAACAATTGATCCGTGGAGTCCAGTGACTTCTCAGCTTCTCAAGCTGTCAGTTTAGTTAACATGGGAAATTAAAAGTCTTAGCAGCTGCATTGAAGAAAATGTTTACAAATCACTTTACAAATCACTTGACACATTATCAAATACATAGAAGTGGATTGATACTTAATGCATACTTAAAAATACAGCTAATGTGAAAAAATTATAATAAGCAATTAATCATTTTAAATTAAGAATGTCAGTTTAACGTATTAATTTAGTGTGATTAATTATATTAAAAATACATATAACAATTTTAATGCAATTAATCATGATCCCTGATGCATACATGCATTCCATAATAAAAGTAGAGGTTTACTTCAAGCTTGAGGTACATTGAGCTGCATTAATAGGTGGTGTTATGCCTCAACAGACCTCACAAGCAGCACAGCTTAACCTGTCCAAAGCAAGAGGCCACAATGTTAAACTACCAAACAAAGTGTTTATAAATGCAACAAATTCATAAATATAAATATCAAATGAAAGGTAGAGATCTATGAGATATCAAACAGTAAATAAAGTAAAGTTTAAATGATATTTTGTATCTGAATAAATCAGAAAATGTCATGTTCAGTTATAACTCTGAGGACCCCTTTCCCACTTCCTGCTCATGGTGGATGCAACAGTAGGACACATGGTCTGGTAAGTTTAAAAAACTTACCAGACCTCCTATCTCCGGCAGGATGGTTCCAAGTACAACTCCCTCGGACCACCATACAGGGCCTACGCCAAAGAGAGACATTACTTTTCTGTTTACATTCATCAAATAAATGGCATCTTAAATCTCACTCAAGTCTGCATGTCTTCCCGATAGAATGATAATTTCTGTTAGAATTGTTCAATAATTTTGCCATTTAGGTTATACAGGAAGCTTCAACCTAGGAAAAAACTAAATGGCTTCAGTGTACAACACATGCTTTAAATATTTAAATATATTTAAATATGTTTTGAAATATATTACATTTTATATTATATGTATAAAGAATATTTTATACATATTCTTTATATATTACATTTTGTCAACATCAGATTTTTCAGAATAGTGTGAAAACTGTTTATATATATATATAGAATGTATTTTATGCTGAACACCATTATAAGATAATTAAAGACTTTACACTCCTGTGAGATAGCATAAAATAGCATGCTTTTAGTATGTCTGATGGAGTTGACACAAATTTCAGTAAGATGTAAGTTATAAAGGGAATTTATGTCCATATATATATATATATATATATATATATATATATATATATAAAACATTATATTATATATTATTTTGTGTCCCTTATCTCAAGAATCAGTGCATTATTTGTAAAATTATCTTTATTTGTGGGACCTTTCTCAGCAAATCATGATGTATGTGTATTGTTGCGAATAATGCGTCATGGAATTTATTGAAAACAATTTTTTATCGGTTGACAGCCCTATTTTAAATGCAATTTTAATGTTCAGATGTGGCATGTGTATGCTGACTGTTTTTTCTTGATTGCACCAACTCAATGAAATTCTCTCTGAATTTATATAAAATGTATCATATCCTGAAGAAATTATATTTGATAACTCTAAATTAAGCCTAAGTAACCTAATTTAATTTAAAACAAATAAAAAAGCAATATATTGGTCTATAGTTTGTGACCGTGCAGTTCATTGTGTGGTGGAAGCAAAATGTAATTTGAAAACAAGAAGAACCTATTCAACAGCCCGGTGTGAATGTGAGAGATCTCAAAGAGATTTTAGAGAGCTAATGAGAATTATATCAAATTGAAAAATCATTAGCTGGAACAATGGGAATGAAGCTCTTATGTCTCTAAATAACTTTTATGTCCCTATATAAGTATGTAGCTAATACACATTTATCCTTCTCCGGGGTTTTTTGGCTTTTATAAAGGACGTTTTAGCTCAACCACCATTGAAGATCAGAACAAAGTGGCATCACATTTTGCTGTCCACTTGTACTTACTCTTGATTACTCCCGAGTTGCACACTGCAGTCTGGCTTGCATGGCTTCTCACCACAGTCTTTTGTTAAATTGTTTGCTGAGCCCAAGCATTATGGCTGCATTTAGACGTGAAGGTCACTTCAAAGGGGGTCAAATGACAATTGCCTTTGTAATTTAGTTGCACTTTACCCAGGGCTCATACCAAGTGAACAACAGGCCACTGCCAAAATAACTTTCTGGACAGATCTTGCATGGTTTACAATCTTGTGCTCTGCAGCCTCATGTTTGAAATACATTCAACAGAGATCACCTGATATAGTCTTTACAGAGCCAGTGTTGTTATGCAAAGCTAGAGCCATTTATACCCACAGCCAACACACACGGTTCTGTCCATCTGTGGCAGGTAGAGGTTGGTCGTAAAGTGGACTTTGTATTAAGTTCACAGAGTTGTCCAAAGCAGATCTGGATTTTGGGATTGATGTCATTTTCACGCATCGATAATCTGATAATTGTCTCAATGATGATTGGCTATTCTGTACATTATCTATATCTACTGGTCACTTTATTGGATGTTATGGCAATCTACAAAATGCTATGGTTCTCTTTCTTCTCCCTATCATGATAGGGCTGTTTAAACACATAAAAACACATATAAAATGGTTTTACTTTTGATAGTTTATTTCTGTATAGGCACATATATCAGAGAATTGGCAGCAGATATTAGAAAAAGAATTGTATAAAAATCATTTTCAGTGACCCTTTAGCAGAACCTCTCTTATAATCCCTGAGCTCCAACAGGATATTTATCAAGCATGCTTTATAGTGTTCGCTCAGATACAGCACACTGTTAACACAAATGTGGTCTTGAAAAGTTCTTGTGTGGGTTATACTCGAGTGCTGGATTACAGAATTTGCACATTCCTTTAAGTATCTCATTCATTATTCATAACTCGTCAATCTTACTCAGACCCAACACTTGGAGCTATGCACAGGTACAGTGGAGGCCTCATTAACAGATGTTCTGTTGTCAAAGAAAAGAGGGTCTGATCCATATATAAGAGGCTTATAAGGACAAACATCCCAACATATTTAAATCACACGAGGACTCATGAATATTGTAATTGTGTGCATATGTTGCTGGCATGAGGTCACAGTGTGAAGTATATTTATCTTTGTCACGGTTCTGGTATGTGTGCCAGCTCAAACTGTTGTTTGTTTTTCTCTACCTCATGTCTCACAGGTGGAGCTGGCATGCGTGATCAGCGTTTCCATGGGAACGCTGATCAGTCCTGTGGAGGCACTGATTACAGTGATGAGTTTCATGCCCGCTGCCACCTGTTTTCTGCTAATTGCACTCCCTTCTTATTCCTTGTGTTTCCTCTCCTTCATTGCCAGTTTGTTCCCTGTTACTGTTGACAAGGGCTGGGTGATATGGCAATAAATATTATCACGATATTCTTTTTCATATCATTGAGTGTCGATATTTATCACGACATTCATTCAAATTTGCACATTGCACGCTTTTTTTTTTATTTACAAGTTGGCAGAAAAAAAATTCCTAAACAGTCAAAATAGTCTATACAAAACTGCATTGGGGCCCAGAGACAGCCAAAGCAGTGGTGTCTGTGGCATCTTCTATTCAAATATTACAATATTTTATAGAGTTTATCAATCGGGTGCAGTTGGATATGAATGTTAAAAGATGATCTGTTCATTTTGAATCATAATGACAGTATATGTATTTTGTTACATTCAAATTATTTTCATATTTAATTACATTCATATACCCAAGTATGGGGGCATAGAAGGCCTTGTGACTGAGGAATGATACTGTATGGGGGTTCAGGGGTATCTCCAGAGAGAACATTTTGAAAATAGCATAAATGATACATGTTCAGTCCTAGAGAAAAATATTCAATAATACAGCGCAGAAAGATCAGCTCTGCAAAGTAACCAGCACTGTTGTTTTGTCGCGATGCTCACTAGAGACGATGAGAGGGCGCACCTGTCGTAATGATGGCTTGCAGACCTGATAGAATCAATCCGGGGTCTGGACCTGGAACGCGGTGACTGGCATAATGGGGATATTAACAACTTCATACAGTCTGAGGCTGCGTTTCCATTAACGTGGAAGAAATCCACTCAAAGCTACCTAACACTTGGGAACAGCTTGCCCCACACTGCTGTCAATTCTACAATCCACCTTGCGAAAGTGGTGCTCAGCTTCCATAGGAAGGAATTGAAAGTGTTCGCTCACCAAGCGCTAGTGGAAACGTACGATAAGAAAGCTGTACTTTTGCATTTTTAGCAACACACACCTGATCATCTAGATATAGAATACAGGCTAAATATAGAAAATTACTCAAAAGCTTATCATTGATATCGTGGATTTTTTTATCGCAATAAATATCGATATCGTTTTATCGCCCAGCACTATTGTTGATATGTGTGCTGTTTACGGTGAAGTCTAATTTATCTCTCTTGTGTAGTTGGAATGAGCTCGAGTATCGGTTGGTTGCCTGTCTATTGAGGTGCAGTTACCTGTCTGCTTGCATTCACTCTCACTAGCTGACACCCAGAACTGCGGAGGAGGACTCCTCAAATTCTGACCATGTCTCGGGAGATTTTTCTGGGCTTCGCTTGCACCTCACCAGCCTTCTACAGACCTTGTTGGATGAGCTTACGTATTGGTTGGCTGCTGGTTGATTGAGGTATGGTTACCTGTCTGCTTGCATTTGCCCCTGTCACTTGGTGCCCAAGACTGTGGAGGAGGATTCCTCGATTTCTGTCCGTGTCTCGGGAAGATTAGTCTGGGCTTCATTTGTACCTCATTAACTTTAACTGACTCTCATCCGAGTGCCTCTGACTTCCACATGCACACACTCCCCTCACGGACACACTCTCCTCTAGCCCGGAGCAGCTTTGTTTTCCTTCCTGCCTCAGCTGGCGTTGGCACACCAAGACATGACTGCTTGAATTATAATTAATAAAGTTAAACTCTCTCTCTACTCTTTCTCTGTATTTTGGGTCTTTCATCCTCCCCCACTCCCCAACCGTGACTGAATAAACTGGCCCACATAGACCTAGCGGAGGGGACAACGTTATGCTATGCCTTCTCTCATCAAGGAGCTTTGCTTGGATGACATCAAGACCAGATATCTGCTTCTAACCTGGCTCTAGAGGTAATGGCTTCTCAGCTTGCGGTTCTGACCACGATGGTTCAGCAGCTCCGCTCTCCCTCTGAATCAAGTCCAGCGCAAGACACACACCACTCCTCCGACGGCTGTCGGTTCCATTCCTGGAGTTCATCTTTTCATTAGAGGGAATATGCATGGACCCGGCTAAGGTAAAAGCTGTCTCCGAGTGGCCAATCCCAGATTCTCGCAAGGTATTGCAGAGGTTTCTGGGGTCCGGCAATTTTTATTAGAGATTTATCCGTAACTATAGTCAACTCGCTGAACCTTTGACGGATCTCACCTCCACGCTGACTGACTTAATTGGTCCCCGTGAGCTGAAGCCGCGTTTTCTAAACTCAAGAAGTGGTTTTCCACCGCACCTATATTAATTACCCCTGAACCTGCTAGTCAGTTTGTTGTGGAGGTGGATGCGTCTGAGTTAATTGTTGGAGTGGTCCTGTTGCAGCGTTCTCCCTCGGATTAAAGGATGCATCTATGTACATTCATTTCACACTGGTTGACCACCACGGAATGGAATTATAACGTCAGTAATTCTGGAAGGATGCATTTATGTGCATTCTTTTCACACTGGTTGACCACCACGGAATGGAATTACAACGTCAGTAACCGGGAATTACTGGCTGTTGGTGAGTATCATCATTGGTTAGAGGGTTCGGGGATACCTTTCGTGGTTTGGACTGATCACAAGAACCTAGAGTACATTCGTAGCGCTAAACGTTTAAACTCTAGGCAACCTCACTGGGCCTTATTTTTCACTCACTTTGATTTCACCCTCTGTTTCACCTGTCTGCTTGCATTCGCCCCTGTCACTTGGTGCCCTGTGGAGGAGGATTCCTCGATTTCTGCCCGTGTCTTGGGAAGATTAATCTGGGCTTCATATGCACCTCATTATCTTCAGCGGACTCTCATCCGAGTGCTCCTGACTTCCACATGAACACATTCTCCTCTAGCCCGGAGCGGCTTTGCTTTTTTCAGTCTGCCTCAGCTGGCAATAGCACGCCTAGACTTGACTATTTGAATTATAATTAATAAAGTTGAACTCTCTCTCTCTCTCTCTCTCTCTCTCTCTCTCTCTCTCTCTGCTTTTAGGTCTTTCATCCTCCCCCACTGCTACAATCTGGCAGTTGAAAATGACATATTTACATGTTTATATCATTTAATTCAGGAACAACTCTTTACAGTATGTACTGAAATGTCAACACACTTACATTGAATATTTGCCTGATTCATGATATAGCATGATTGTGGCTTACCTTCAGTCTTGTCTCATTTATTAGAACTTGGCTGTATTCTTTATAAACGTAGTGTTTATATGTGTTACACAAATAAGGAAAATATATATATAAAAAAAAAAATTGTAATTTAAAAGTCTAATCCAACTTGTACCCAGTACCTGGTATATATTCTATAACAGTGATTCTCATCTGGTGGGATCTGTTCCGATAGGGTCGTGGACAGCAAACTCCAAGTCTGGATTAACTCCAATAAATTCAAATAATCAAATGCAATAAATAAATAAATAAATAAAATAATAATTATGCATTTTGTTTTCATTATTTATAGGAACATTCAGACTGAGAATTGGCTCCTTTACATTTGATTTAAACAGTGCACCAGCCACAATGCATCTGTTCCCCTTCTGTCGCTCTCTCCACGTTGTGTCGGAGAAGCGACACTAGGGGTCTCTCTTGAGCGCCGATATTCACCTCTGACCTATTGAAAAGGGCCAATGAGAGTTGGCAGTCAGTATTTGCATACCCGCCCCGCATACGGGTATTTAAGCGGGGCAAATCACGGAAGTTTAGTCAGAAAATTTCTTCGAGCCGATGGTCTGTCTGCAGTTTGCTGCGAGTTACACACCACATTAAAACGTTCCTGTTTCCTCTGACGATCTGCATGCTGTTGGATCTTGACGGCGCACAACAGCGGCTTTCTCCTTTACATTGCACGGCGTGCATTGTTGCCCCTGAGCGCTTCGACAGCGCAGACACACAAACACACTGGCGGAGAGCGCCACGGATACGGGGCGATTCCCCAGGTCGATAGGGCAGTTGCGTACCATCTATGCCCCGGTAGCCCTACCTTCTGGCATGGCCGCCCCGTACTCCCATCCAAGCCCTGTAGGACAACATCCTCACTCAACGCGAAGGCCTACAGTGCGGCTGGATGTGCTGCAGGGCGGAGGCATGCGATGGCCCTCCTGCAAGTCCACCAGGCCAAAGCACTCAGAAACATGCACGGGGGTGGACCTGATCCTGATGTGCTGCAGGAACTGCGCTCAGCGACCGACCTCGCCCTGAGAGCGACGAAGGACACAGCACAGGCACTCGGACAGGCGATGGCCACCCTAGTGGTCCAGGAACGCCATCTTTGGCTCAATCTGGTCGAGATGCATGAGGCCGACAAGAACCGCCTCCTGGACGCACCTGTCTCTCAGACTGGCCTTTTCGGCGACACCGTCGAGGACTTCGCCCAACAGTTCTCCGCGGTGAAGAAGCAGACGGAGGCCATCTCTCAAGCATCATGCCCGCCGCGAGACCTGCCGCTCACGGGCCCTGCCCGTCTGCCCGCCGAGGGTGTCCCCCTGCGAAGAAACCAGCTCCTGCTCCGCCTCAACCCGGGCCCAGCTCTCAGCCCCAGCGTCGAGCACCCGCAGGCGGCGCGCGCCCCTGTCTCCACGAACCCCTCTAGGACCCGGAAGGCTCCCAAGCGTTCCTGAGACAGCCAACCCAGAGCCGAAGGCGTTAGCTCGGAGGTGGTAAGACCGCTCCGCCCCGGTGGAGGGCCGGGAGGAGAATCCTTTGTTTTTCATTTGCCACACCCCTGACGGGGCTGTGGTACCCACATTCTCAATAAGAGCTATTTCCTTTGCCTCTGGGTCACCTGGCCCGCAAATGCCGTTCTCACGGCAATCTGCTTTCAGATTACGACAGCCCGGTACACGGACGCGGCGATCCGCCTTCCGCCTGCCCACGACTGTCCCCCGGCTGGCCGGTTCAGATGAGTCCAGAGGACGCCAGCATCAGACCTCCTCCTCAGTCACGAACCCGACCCCTGCCGAGTGCGCGGAGCAAGGTAAGTGCTTTGAGTCTATTCTCAGCACCTCAGCCTCAGGCCGCAACGAAGCCACCCGACGCTGCACTACCTGTTCCGCCCCGCTGCGAGGCCCCGCCGTGTACGTCCAAAATACTCGTCCCTTTGGTGCCCCTAGCGCAGAGCTGGGAAGCGTGGCTTTCGCTTTCGGTAAGGATCACCCCCGCCTGCCTCAAAACACTCCGACCCTGGACAGACCTCTGCTTTTTATGGGCAGGAGTGCCCCTGCAGCAGGTGTCCCGACGCCTTCTGGTCACAACCGACGCCTCCCGGTCCGGGTGGGGTGCCGTGTGCAGCGGGCACGCAGCAGCAGGCCGTTGGAAAGGGGCCCCGCTGCGTTGGCACATCAACTGCCTGGAGTTGCTGACCGTCCTTCTCGCCCTCAGGAAGTTCCTCCCGTTAGTTCGAGACAAACACGTCCTCGTGAGATCGGACAGCACCACGGTGGTGGCGTACATAAATCGCCAAGGCGTGACGCTCCGCCACATGTCACAACTCGCCCGCCGTCTCCTCCTATGGAGCCAGCAGTGACTCAGGTCAGCTGCGTGCCACTCACATCCCCGGCAAGCTCAGCGTCGTAGTGGACGCGCTATCACGACAACGCCTGCCCGGCTGGGAGTGGAGGCTTCACCCCAGTCGGTCCAGCTGATTTGGGAACGGTTTGGCAAGGCCCAGGTAGACCTGTTTGCCTCCCAGGAAACCTCCCACTGCCTGCTCTGGTACGCCCTAACAGAGGCTCCCCTTGGGACAGGCAGCTGGCACACAGCTGGCCCTCGGGGCTGCGCAAGTACGCATTTCCCCAGTGAGCCTTCTTGCACCGGTGCTGTGCAAGGTCAGGGAGGACGAGGAGTGAGTCACGTTAGTGGCCCCCTACTGGCCCACTCGGACTTGGTTCTCGGAACTCAGACTTCTCGCGACAGCTCCTCCCTGGCGAATTCCCCTGAGAAAGGACCTCCTCTCTCAGGGGACGGGGCACGCTCTGGCACCCAGCCCAGACCTCTGGAACCTCCACGTCTGGTCCCTGGGCCGGGATCGCGGAAGAGCTAGCCGGCTTACCGGCGACCGTTGTGAATACAATTAACCAAGCCAGAGCCCCCTCTACCAGGCACCTTTACGCCCTAAATTGGCGCTTGTTCGCAGATTGGTGTTCTTCCCGAACTGAAGACCCGCAGACATGCGTGATTAGGTCAGTGCTCCTGTTCCTACAGGAGAGGCTGGACAGGAGGCTGTCCCCGTCCACCGTCAAGGTGTATGTTGGCCGCCATTGCCGCCCACCACGATCCTGTAGATGGCAAGTCTTTGGGTAAGCACGACCTGATCCTCAGGTTCCTGAGAGGTGCCTGGAGGTTGAATCCCTCCCGGCCAGGCCTAGTTCCCTCCTGGGATCTCTCGGTAGTCTTGGCAGGACTCCAGAGACCCCCCTTCGAGCCGCTTGAATCAATTGGACTCAGGGCCCTCTCTCTTAAGACGGCCCTGCTGATTGCGCTCGCCTCTATCTAGAGGGTCGGGGACCTGCAAGCGTTCTCTGTCAGCGACACTTGCCTGGAGTTCAGTCCGGCAGATACGTCTGTGATCCTAAGACCGCGACCGGGCTATGTGCCCAAGGTTCCTACCACACCATTCCGAGATCAGGTAGTGAACCTGCAAGCGCTGCCCCGGGAGGAGGCAGACCCAGCCCTTTCGTTGCTATGTCCTACCCTTGCGGGTCCGAGCTCACTCACGGCTCACTAGAGCCGCGGGTTGGGCAACACCCAACACCTTCGCGAGGTTTTACAACCTCCGCGTTGAATCGGTTGCGTCTCGTGTTTTGTCAGGTCCGAGCCCGTAGAACTCGGTAACGCGTAGACTGACCGGCCGGGTGGATCGCTTGCGCCCAGCGCCCTTTTCCTGACGTCAAGGTTAAGTAGTTCACCTTTTTTTTCCCAGGGCGCCCCACTCCGAGTCGGGACCCTGGTCGATTCCTCCCCAGCCCTCCGGGTCCGCGGTTCAGCGGAGGAACTCGCCGACCCAAGCCACTGCGGGTACCCTGATGGCTACCCTGTACTGGTATAGGTGCTCCACAGGTAAGGCCTCCTGCTCGGACTCCCCCTATGTGTATTTCCACGGTTCTGTCCCCTTACGAGCGGACCCCTCCCTTAGGCAGTTACAGCTGCCCCGGTCGCCGTGCTGTAGCAACTCCCCCCTTTCGAGGCTGGATCTACCACCGCACCATACTTTCCACATGAGCCCTAAGACGGCCGTGTGACGTGTCTACCACTTTTCCTCCCCAAGAATATGCGTGTAAGGGCCCCGGCCGTGATTGCTCTATGCGAGAAACATAGAGAGAAAAGAGGCCCAGCCAGGCTGGCCCGTTCCCATGTTGGCAAACATCGCCTTGTTCCCCTCTCAGGGTAACTAGAAGGATCCCGATGTTCGTATGGGGCATTGGGGAAGGGTACATGCAGCCGGGTACAGACGATGCGTGGCACTGAATGAATCCCTGCCCGCCTCTGTATCGACAGTTCACGTACACGGTTCAGCACATGGCAAGATTGGAATGGGTCCCCTAGTGTCGCTTCTCCGACACAACGTGGAGAGAGCGACAGAAGGGGAACGTTTGGTTACGTATGTAACCTCCGTTCCCGAGGGAGGGAACGACACGTTGTGTCTTTCCTCCGCCATGTCGCTGAACCGAGCCACTGTTGTGGCCGGACCATTTCGGCTCCTCAGAAAAATCCTGACTAAACTTCCGTATTTGCCCCGCTTAAATACCCGTATCGCGGGCGGGGTATGCAAATACTGACTGCCAACTCTCATTGGCCCTTTTCAATAGGTCAGAGGTGAATATCGGCGCTCAAGAGAGACCCCTAGTGTCGCTTCTCCGACACAACGTGTCATTCCCTCCCTCGGGGAACGGAGGTTACATACGTAACCAAACGGTTTGTGTCATTTCCAATTCCATTCATATATTTTAAATAAATAGTATTATTCATTGTCCCCTTTCTACACAATCTCTATGAATTAAAGTGGCAAAAGGCCAAAAAAATGAGTTGTTTAACAATTAAGCAGAGTAAATTGCTTTGTCATGATTTTAAACACTGTGGGTTAGGTTTGTGTAAACAAATCATTTAACAGCTGATCTTGTTTGTCAAGATGTCATCAAACATGGAGTTCAATCAGCTGTGACACCACACGTTTGCAACACTTAAAGACTGATGATGGTCCTTGCGTGATGTATGGAGAACTCCAGTACATCATACTACAAGAATTTGAAGTATGATTCTAAAAGAATTTCTCATTTGAAATGCAGATATTTTGGGGGATTTTCAACCAAAGCATGTAATTTTAATACATTCATTGAAAGAAAGAACGAAAAGAAAAGAAAGCATATTTAGCTTAAAGAAAATTAAGATTTTTTTTTGCATCGTGAGTAAAACTTTATGTATTAAAGTAATTAGAATCCCCATTGAGAATAATGGGAATTACAAAAAAACTCAAAAGTTAAACGTCTGGATGATTACAGCAATAAGAATGGACCTGCATGGTGTGTTTCCGTGAGATTCACCAAGCTACATCAGTTAATTTGAGGAATGCTTTCTTTGCATCTGCAGATTTGGATTTAGCTGGTATTGTTTTATGGATTACTGTTGATGTGATCATGTGTCATGCTGTGTGGAAAATATCCAGATTAATAACACTGATTTATTTCAAGCGAGATCCAGGAAAATTCTCTGAAATTGCCCTCTTTTGACAACAAGATTTTGACCTGTATTTAATTAGCGTTCTGCTCTTTTTGCTAGTGAAATTATTTTTCTATTACCTTAAAATAAGCTGAAAATCCCTAATGGCTTCTGCTTCTCACAGATGAATGTTGAAGAGTCATAATTTACCACATATGAAACCATTGGTAATTCATTATTTTAAACACCCCTCTGAAATAAATCTTGCATCCAGGTCCATATCTTTCAATAATTCTGTAATAGCATATAATAACATTAGGACCTACACAAATATCTCTAATTATTTCAAGAGTGATCTCACAGTGAAATCAGACAAAGTAGGTTGACTGTTCTTTAGAAAAAATCTGTCTGTTCTCACCTGAATTCGAAACACTGCCCCCAGTGTAGTTGGGCATATGTGAGCTCCATTTTCTGGGTGTATTGTCCACAGAGGGGCACCAAAAGCAAGTTGTGAAGCGAGTTGTTTTCCGTTGTACAGGCTGTGGAACAGTGAAGAGGAATGCATTTTTTATAAACTGTACCCCCCAATCCAAACCCCAAACCTAAACCTAACATGCAATGGAGTAAAATTTTAATTTTAAAAAGTCCAAATTTAAGTCCAAATCGTGCTCATCACTGATTATGCAAACATGATTACTTCCTGGTTTCAATGAGTGATCCAAACCTGGGTCTACCATGCTGTTGACGCAACACACTTCTGGTCATGCCATAAGGAAAGGAAAACACTGGAGCCAGTGCAAAAAATATCTGATTGGAGATGGCGCTTTTCAGGGAGTAGGCAAAATGTGGCCAACACTAGGGTACTTGAACTCTCGGAAACAACATGTCGACTTCCTGTGCGATCATATCAATTTCAGCCTACTTTAGTTGGTACATTTAATGCATTCAGGTTGATTTTGTTGTTTTAAATAATATTTTCACTTTAATCCATCTACACATCCTTGAAATAGTAAATAGTAAAGTAAAGAAGCAATAACATTTGTTTATGGAATATGTACTGTATCTTGAATTTGCCCACAGGCAAAGTTTTTGTATTGTTTTATGCATAAATCTCACAAAAATATTCAGAAAACAAGAAAAAGATTATGTAAATAAATATCTTTTCACTTGACATTTTAAAATAACATCATTTTGTTCCAATTTATCCATGCACAGCTGAAGAACTAGAATCTGAGATGAGGCATGCATAGGCTAAAGAAACCAGAGTGTGACCCTTAATAACAAGCAGTGACCTCATGTGTCTCTAACTGTGTCTCCTCTTTGTCTAGAAGTGTAAAGACAGCCACCTTAAATTTATAACCAAATGAACAAACTCTTTAGTCCCTCTGGCCCTGTACAGATGGACGAGAGCGTCTGTTTTGAGAGAACAGTGTGTCTCAAATAGAAGCCATAGGGCATGTCCTTTTATGGTCTTCCTCTTCGTATTTGGCACCATCCTGGGAAACAAGGAGGTGGGCACACCTGGTAGGGTGAGGATAAAGTGCCCCCCGGTTGCATGGGGCCCTTTACCCAGAGCGTGTCTGATCCTGTGCTGTCTCTGTCCCTCTGTGTTGCATCGTAACCCTCATCATGGCCCCCAAGAAGAAGGAAGAGCCCAAGCCTGTAGCTGCACCCAAACCCCCAGAGCCTGAACCCCCCAAGGAGCCAGAGTTTAACCCAGCAGAAGTCCAGGTACTACCTTTAAGATCAAAGAGCCTGTATGGTGTTTAGATCTATTGGAAGGGATAGGCTCTAAATAACATAATTCTCATGCTCTGTTGATTTAAAGCATGTTGATTTCTGTTGAGTCTGATGTCATTGCAGAACCATTTTTAAGTTCCACAAAGAACAGTTTTTTTCTTTAGTTCTTTAGTTCGCATGCTTTTAAGAAACCAGCAACAAATATGTTGATTTGAAGAACCTTCAATGTAAGATCAAGAACTTTTTGACACATCAAATAACCATATCGTCAACTCAAGAACACCGTACAGTGACAGATGACTAGTAAAGAACTTTCATTTGGAAGAATGCATGTATGAGGTCCAAGAAATCCCAATAATGCTTCCATTTAAGTTGTTAAATATGTTCCTCTGACCTAATCAAAACCTAGTAGGAGATATAAGTGAAGCTTCAAACCTCAATTCAGTTGTAGTGATGTTGTGTTTGTTTCAGGTCAATTTGACCCCAGCAAAAACACATTGCAGAAAAATACAAAAAATGAATCTAAATAGACAGGAGAGCACCTGTATAGTGTGTATTCCAGTCAGAGAATCTTAACATGTGAAAATTCATTGAATTTATTCATGTTTTATGTATTGGGTCTCTGAGACCCCAAACAGAAGTAAAAATTTTCATGGATTACAGTGGAAGAATTTTATCAAGATGGTGCTCTTTCACGATGCTCGGCATCTGAGCATTGTTCCTTGAAGATTAGAAAGGACAAAAGTTTTCCTGTTATCTTTACCTCATCCTCTATTGAATTTCCTGAGGACAAATGTGACCTTCTCACAAAGATAACTGCTATGCTCTTGTTGCTGTCTTTGATGTCCACGTGCTATTTTTGAGCAACATCAGAGCTGCCATGTGATGTAGATTGTGCAGTGCATCCAGGGACAACCTGCTGTTGAACAATGACTGTGAATTCCATTTGGCAGATCCAATGGCTGTGGATTTAGAACAAATGATATCACCAACAGTTGGTTGATTGCAGTTGGATTTGGCAGTGTGTTGTGTATATATTTGTTTAAACTGTAGAGCTCATAATTAATTATTTGAGAAGCCATTTGCCCTAAACAAAAGAAGTGTCAATGTTCACTTTGATGTTGTCTGGGGATTTATTAGGCCCCCTTTGAAAAGATTTTGCAACTTAGAAATTCACATGTTTAGACATGCTAAAACTTATAAATATCATCATCAATACTCAACAACATCCCTTTCCCATTTCATTTTGTGCAGATTAAGTAATATTTTGTTTTCCCAGTGAATAATTGAGCACACTACATCAGCTTCAGAAGAGCCAACAGAACAAAAGTGATTTTATTGGTCACTGTTGCCACCCCACACCTCATTTCCATAGTCTGGAATTTTGGGGTTAGGGAAAGCCGTTATATATTCCAACCCATTGTGGTTTAGGCCGCACACAATGTGATTTTGATTATTCTGTTCCAGAGTGGACCACCCAATCTGTCGTCTGAATTCTGCCTACATTCACAATTTTGAATCTATTTATATGTTTTAACAGAAGACGTAAAGCATTCTCATGCCACTAGAAATGATGCAAAAGTGTGAAACAGAATTTAAAATGGTTGGGCTGAATTGGTGTTAGCCTCGCCACACAAAGAAATGGGGTTTGATTCCAAGGTATCATGTAGGCTACTGATAAAATGCACATTATATTTTGAATTATAAATTGTAAATGGGCTTTGATTACTGAAATCTGATGATTAGCATTTAGCACTATTGTGTTTTGAATCCCATGTCATTGTTAATATGCTGATAACTACCAATAGTGTTGGGGAGTAACGGAATACATGTAACGGGATCACGTATTTAAAATACAAAATATAAGTAACTGTATTCCACTACAGTTACAATTTAAATAATTGGTAATTAGAATACAGTTACATTCAAAAAGTATTTTGATTACTGAAGAGATTATTTTGCATTTTATTGTCATTTGTTTCATTTAATATTTATTCCTTTCAGATGGAAAACATTTATACATGTAAATGATGTGATCCAAAGTGCATTTGAACAGCGGTGAAAAACTTTCTTATGATGTGAAAATCGTGTTCTTGATAATAATTCTTGTGTTGTTTTCCTGTCAAATGTATAAAAATCATTAAAACAATATCAATTAGATTTATCTTGTTTTAGAAACAACACTCCATAAGATATTGAGGTTTTTCAGAGTTTTTATATTTAATACAAGTAAAACAATCTACCAGTGCTGAAGAAGTAATCCAGAGTATTTAGATGACATTACTGACATTGAGTAATCTAACAGAATACATTACAAATTACATTTTACAGCATGTATTCTGTAATCTGTAGTGGAATACATTTCAAATGTAACCCTCACAACCCTGACTACCAACTACCCAATTGTTTCTGGTAACATGAAGTCATTATTCTCTGCTTTTGACAGCAAAACATGTGCAGGGGTGGAATTAAGATGCGATCTTTGGGGGTTGGGGGCAAGTAGTTGTCTCTTTAACGGACTGGGAGGGAGGTGTCAGAAGTTTCTGGGAGGGCAGAAGGAACCCCCCGGCTTCTATAGACATGACCATGGCACATTGGTTAAGCCGGTAAGAACGCCGGTGTTGTGCCGAAATCCAACTCACCCCTAACCCTAATCATAGTATAGGAAGTCATTGGTCCCTACCCCTGAAGTCCACCCCTACCCCAAAACATAACCATACTAGGGAGTCATAAAGGTTTTTACATGCAACACAATATAGGGATTATGGGCAAGGATAGTTTTGTTTCAAATTCAGACTTCTTTTTAGCAAAAATCTACTTGTGCCAATAGGTTTTTGCTTAAACTGTTTATGACCTTACCCCCGATAAAGAAAAAAAATTTGAGGAGTTTACATGACCTTACACATTGTCAGTTTATTTTGCATTATCTGTGTAAGATTTTGCAGGATAATGAGCCTTTCAAGGTTGTTTTTTTGGCTATGCATCAACAAACGTTTGCTTAAAAATGAAATACCTCTGTTCTTTTCTTAAATCTCTTCTATTAAGATTGGCATGGCACAGTACAAAGGCATATTGTATTTGAATGTATTGTGGTGGCCCTATTTAAAACATTAACTCTCGATACCTTATCCAGCCACAACTGTTTCCGCAGTGGAGCTCATCTTTTGGCATTTATCCATTTCCTAAGTATCTTGTCAGTGCCATATGTTAGCTCCGTTCAATCACTGTCTAAGCTTGCTAACCCTGACCTGTATAGTTTGCACTGAAATGACAAAAGAGGTATCGGGTGTTCACCAGCAGGGCCACATGTGCCTTCTGGCCAAGGTCGCTTATAAATTCTTCCGGACAATGAATCACTGGACAAAAGGCATTGAGCTTGTGTAACCCAATACGGGTGTGTGCAGACATTTGTCAACGGTGTGCGCAAATAGCACCTGAACATTAATAATCACATTTCCAGTACGCAATTCTGTCATGTATGTCATTCATGCTATTTGTTACATTTAAAGATTTCATATTTGTTACTTGCAAATAGAACAGTTATTTACATTATGATTATTTACTTATTTTTTACAGCTTGAATTCACCGCAGAGCAGCTTGAGGGTAAGTGCTCTGATTTTTGCATAGATGTCAAAATCTTAAAATGTATTTCTTTAACTGAGAAGCTCATTTAGTATCTATTGCCCAAATGAGGCTATTGTATTTAGATTTTCAATATTGCAATATTGTTTGGGTACCTGTTATGTTTGTCAAAGACTGATAGTATAGAATAGAATAGAATTTTTACCACAACTCAACCATCACCAGTGGAAATTGATTTATCATGATGGCTTAAACCCAATGCCCATCAGGGCAGGTATCCAACAAACACTTTAAATGGCCAGCCCCTATGGCTTTGAATTCCACAGAGACGTGGACGTCACAGAGTATTTAAGTCTGTTTGAGGGTGAGAAACACAGCTGATGTCTCATTGTCTTTTTCTCTTCAGATTTCAAGGATGCATTCCAGCTGTTTGACAGGACGCCAACCAATGAGATGAAAATCACTTTTGCCCAGTGTGGTGATCTGATCAGGGCTTTGGGTCAGAACCCTACTAACGCTGAAGTCATGCACGTCCTTGGCAAACCTAAAGCTGAAGGTGAGACCATGATTGCTGGAATTAGGTCTATCTCTCACCACAACTGCCTTTCCAAACTTAAATGTTTCAGACTTTGGTTTGTAAATGTTACATTTTCTATGAGCATTGTATCAGTAGGGAGATCTTGTCAGACTGTACTGTCAAATACAAAGACCCAATCTGTACAGCCTGATTATTACACAGAAATGTGGTAAAGTCTCATATATACCTCGCTGTTGTGTTGTCAGACATGCATGTGAAGATGCTGGACTTTGACCAGTTCCTGCCCATGCATCAGCACATCTGCAAGGCCAAAGACCGCGGCACATTTGAAGACTTTGTTGAGGGTCTGAGGGTGTTTGACAAGGAGGGTAACGGAACAGTGATGGGTGCTGAGCTTAGACACGTCCTCGCTACACTGGGTGAGCTTCAAAAGTCATAATAGTAATAATAATAATGAAAGCACATCTGTTTTTGATATTTCTTCTTTTGTATAAGAATGTCCCTGTGGTTGGTGGCAATCCAAAAAATTTAATTTTCCATCCTTATATTGGGTTTTCTACTATTATAAGTACTTGAAACAGTTGGTTTAAAATGATAAAATAAGGATTAATTTACTTTAGTGGAATCATGGGATTTCAAACCACAGATTTGTTCATGTTTTGTCATGTTTTGGATTGGATGAGTGATTCTTTATGTGATTCAGATGCATACTTGGACCTTTTCACTAAACCAAGTGAAAGCATTATAGTTATAAATGGGAATTTAAAATGCAAGAATAATATTAGTATTAATGTCATGATAGAATGTCAGTAATATATTTCTAATCTTACTATTTCAAATTTGAGATGGACATATTCCATCCATTACCATCAGGACTCCATTGACATGATGATGATTTAAAGGGATAGTTCACCCAAAAATGTAAATTCTCTCATCACCCACATGCCCTCCCACAGGTGTATGACTTTCTTTCTTCTGAAGAACACAAATGGAGATTTTACAAAAATATCTTTGCTCTGTATGTCCATACAATGCAAGTAAATGGTGACCAGAACTCTGAAGGTCCAAATATCACATAAAGGTAACATTAAAGTTATTCATACGACTCCACGGGTTTAATCAATATTTTCTCCAATACGATTGTTTTTGGGTGAGAACCAAGTAAAAAATAAGTCCTTTTTCAATGTACATCTTGACATTGCAGTCTCTAGGCACGATCATGATTTCAAACTCGATTACACTTCCTAGTGCTTGACACATGCACAGAGCCCTATATGGCTATAGGAAGTGTAGTCGAGCTTAAAATCATGATCACCAAGGAGACTGTTAAGATTTCTAGTGAAAAAGGAATTACATTTTGGTCTGTTCTCACCCAAAGCTAATTGGATCAGTTCAGAAGACATAGATTAAACCACGGGAGTTGTTTGGAATGCTTTTATGATGCCTTTATGTGATATTTGGACCTTCAGAGTTCTGGTCACCATTCACTTGCATTGTATGGGCCTACAGAGCTTAAATATTCTTTAGAAGAAAAAAGGTCATACACATCTGAGATGGCATGAAAGTGAGTAAACGTTGAACACTTAATAATCACACAACATGCATGGGAAGAGAACTTTGCCCTGCCTTGAGATGGGGAGTGTTGTATGCTGCATGTTTAATACTGAGTGAGAATGTATGGTTATCTGTAGGTGAGAAGATGAAGGAAGATGAGGTGGAGCAGCTGATGGCTGGGCAGGAGGATGCAAACGGCTGTATAAACTACGAGGGTGAGTTTAATTGTTGATGAATTGTATCTATGCACATTATATGTGGTACTTTATAAATAAATATCTGCTATCAGTGGATTGATAATATCATAGTTTAAGTACCAGTCTAGTACATGCATGCACAACTGTTGCAGGAGTTTTATGTTTTTACTCTCTAATCAGAATTGAACTGCTGTCTTTACCTCTAGATGGCACTGTTGATTGATTTATCACCATTGTTTTTTTCTTGAAACTCACAAGAATAGTGGACCTGTGTATCATTCATTCCCCATTACTGAAAATAAGAAAGAAATCCTATCCTAAATCTAAAATATGGCAACACATGGATTATAATATTGACATATATGTTTTCTTTTACTCCCCCCACAGCTTTTGTAAAGCACATAATGGCTGGTTGAACAGGTAGGACAAACCACTTTTCGTTCTTTATATAAATATATATATATATATATATGTGTGTGTGTTTTTTTAGGAAGAATACACTAAACACAATCATAAAATCAAATGTATTCATTCAAATTATTTGTTCAAACTTTGGGAAAATTTGAGAACTCTCCCACTTTGATGCACACAGAATATAAACAAATGTTGATATCTAATTTTTTCATTATTTACTTATTTTCCCCTCTTCTACAGATGATCAAGACATATCTAACGTGGATACAAAATGATGACAGTTTTATTTCACCAGTGTTCTTTTTTTAACAAGAGCCCCTGCAAGTGTTTCCTGCCGTGGGGCTATTAGCAACATCTGCCTCCACTGTCTCCAACCGTCTCTCGAACGTTCCTTTTTTTTATGCCTCCTCAGTCTGTATGCCCAAAATTACTCCATCATACATCATGCTTGTTCTTTTTGTGGATAAAAAAAGTATAATAAATGTCACTCTTGATTTAAACAGCCTTCTCGCTCTCAGAATCATTTTCATTTCATGATTCCTGGAAAACATCATCACTTTAACATAATGCAATGTGTGCTTTTAAAGCAGCGATGTTGAGGAGCTAATGAAATGGGTGGCTTGCATATGTTTTCACTAAGATGTAGTCTGTGACGGCACATGCCTGTTAATAAGACGATGATGCCCAGGAGTGAGTAATGTGGTCACTGGCACCACGAATCAAAATGTACCCATTAAAAGAAAAAGGGAACAACTTAATTTCTAGTACTGAGGTCTAGTTTTACCAAAATATGATAGATAGACAGACAGAAAGACAGACAGATACATACAAACATACATGCATATTTACAGCAGTCATCATTCTTGGATATGAGTGAACATAAACATTGCAGGTGTTGGTGGAGGTGTTTTACTGTCTGACAGGAGGCAGAAAAGATCTCCAGAACCTTCTCAGTGATCGCTGACCACATTCAGCAAAATCACATTCCAACATAATTTTTTTTTCTCACCCTTTGGTCTCAGCACTGTATTCCATCAGAGTTGTCCCCAGTGCAAGACCCGGTGGTGATATTCTCATTTTCTGTGGCAATGGAGTTCACATCACCTCCCTGATTTGACACCTTTAAATTAACTAATCTCAGGTGAACTGCATCTCCCACAATCCTGCTGCTTTTGAAATAATGGGGGGTGTTCCATTATCCTGCCCCTGCTGTTCAGGAGAGCTGTCTCGCTGCACATCTCATACACAGTCTAAGAGAAGGAAAAGAAACAGATGCAGGTTCATTTTCTATAAAAATGTGAGATATGCTTGCCGATACGCTGCCAGGATGTTGGAAGATATTCCTGTACAGAGATACTGTATAGCAGTAGCCCCTATGGTGCCTCCAATGCTACTCAGTTTACGTCCCCAAGTCAATAGAGCCCAGTTGCATGTCTCACAAAAGGTGATTTAAAATGGTGAAAAACTTGGTGACCAGTTACAGGACCTAATATATACACCTTATCTTACACATTCATATAAATGTTAACTTAAAAACCCTATAGGCTGAAAACACACACACACACACACACACACACACACACACACTTTAACAGCAGTTAAACAGCAGTTGTATGCTATATACGCTGTATGCCTATATGACTAAATGCATGTTCCTGCATTCTCCAATTGAGCCACTAGATGCCAGAAATGCATCATATTTAAACAAACTTCAGATTTGAAAAGGTAAGAGAGTATGGATTTTGGGAAATATAAAGTTAGCTTAAAAAGTCTTTGACAGTTACTAATTACAATTTTATATATATATAAACCCCCAGTGGGTCAGACATTTACATACACTAAGTTAACTGTGCCTTTAAACAGCTTGGAAAATTCTAGAAAACCATGCCAAGCCTTTAAAATCCTAGGACACTTCTCAAAAAGAGTAGGGGTGTAACCCCTGTGTCCTGGCCAAATCCCCCCCCATTGGCCCTTATCAATCATGCCCTCCTAATAATCCTCATCCATTAGTTGGCTCTATCACTCCACTCTCTCCTCTCCACCAATAGCTGGTGTGTGGTCAGTGTTCTGGCGCATTATGGCTGCTGTCGTATCATACAGGTGGATGCTGCACTCTGGTGGTTGTTGACGAGAGTCCCCTGTTCACTGTGTAAAGCGCTTTGTGGTGTCAGAAAAGCACTATATAAATGTAATTTATGTTCTGATAAGCTAATTGGCTAATTGGAATCAATTGGAGGTGTATCTGTGGATGTAATTTAAGGCCTACCTTCAAACGCATTGCCTCTTTGTTTTCTTTTGCTTGATAAAAAGACCTCAGAAACAAATTTGTGGACCTCCACCTCTGGTTCATCCTTGGGAGCAATTTCCAAACATCTGAAGGTACCACGTTCATTTGTACAAACAATAGTACGCAACATTAAACACTATGGGACCATGCAGCCATCATATCGCTCAGGAAGGAGTATTCTGTCTTCTAGAGATCAACATAGTTTGGTGCGAAAAGTGCACATCAATCCTAGAACAACAGCAAAGGACCTTGTGAAGATGCTGGAGGAAACAGGTAGACAAGTATCTATATCCACAGTAAAATGAGTCCTATATCGACATAACCTGAAAGACTGCTCAGTCAGGAAGAAGTCACTGCTTCAAAACCACCATAAAAAAAGTCAGACTACAGTTTGCAAGTGCATATGTGAACAAAGATTACATTTTTTGGAGAAATCTCCTCTGGTCTGATGAAACAAAAGTTGAACTGTTTGGCCATAATGACCATAGTTATGATTGGAGGAAAAAGGGTGAGGCTTGCAAGCCGAAGATCACCCTCACAATGCACCTCAAAGCATGGGGGTGGCAGCATCATGTTGTGGGGGTGCTTTGCTGCAGGAGGGACTGTGCACTTCACTAAATAGTTACTCAACTATATTAAGTATTAAGTAATCGCACATTAATATAGTTAAACTATATTATACATAGGCTACTATATAAATGTACAACTATAGTACAGTTACAGACATGAATACAATTAATTAGGCCTACTTGGATTGCACATTTATTGCCAAGATAATAATATAAATTAAGTAGAATGCATTTTAAAATGTATTACGCTCCTATGTTGGTACTTTTAAGTTTGTTGCTGTGTCAGCTAATGAGCATGCGCTCCAACAAACTATAAAGGACACATATCGTGTCGACGGCAGATGAGTGAGTGGCGTTAATATGGATGCAGTAGAGTGTAGTTGTTTATTCAAATTGAAAATGAAAGTGAAGCGTTTCAAGTTTTCATGCGCTCACAATCAATCTCAGCCCTCTCTGTGTCAGTGTGCTGCCAGCCCTGGCTGAGGCACTCAAGGCAGGGCCGGCAACAAATCCTCCTCAAACCTCCGCGCTCCGCCCCTTCCTCACGCGTCTCCCTCGGGTGTCCCTCTGCAGCTGCCGCGGGCAATAGTATCCAGCTGCAGACCCGCAGCACCACCAGTTTCAGAACCCCAGTTTCAGAACCCCAGCGCCAGAACCTGAAGTGAGGGGCGGAGCTTACGTTCTAAACCGAGTAGCGCCACCTAACGTTTTGGAGAGTAGGCTGCACCACCAGTTTCAGAACCTGAAGTGAGGGGCGGAGCTTACGTTCGAAACCGAGTAGCGCCACCTAACGTTTTGGAGAGTACTTAGTTTTTATTACAAATGAAACATCATACTTTATACTTATGTTATAATGATTCTTTAAGGTACAGTACAATAAGCACTTTAAAACATTGATCTTGTGTAATATAATTGTATATAGTTATCCGTTTCATTGTATTATGAGTTACTTCCTGATCATGATGGTGAAAAAAAATGCTTGAAACTTATGGGCATTTTATATAAAATATACTTTATTTCACAAGAACATGTGCAGCATGCATTTTCCTTTATGTAAAATAAAACATGTCAAAAAACTAAAAAAGAGAGAAAATTCAGCATAATTTTAAAAGAAACAAGAAAAATATATACAACAAATGACCAATTCACCCCTAGGCCCATTTTATCATGACAATCCTGTATAAATTAAACTTAAAATGTATCAAATGAGGAATTCACTCTCAGGCCCATTTTGTCCTTACATTCTTGCTAAAATAACTCCATGTCATCCCTGAACACAAAATGAAATAGAAAGGGCTTTCTGGAAGCTTCTGACTGTTCCAGGAGATTGTTGCGGGCCTTTTCCTTGTCGTCTTCATTCATTCGAAATGTCTCTACAAGAGATGAAAGCGCCACACAATAATCTCAACGTAAAAAAACCCCCATCAACTATAAGGTAACATTAACTCACAAACAATGCATATAACAGAGGAACGTGGAACAAACACTTTAACACCTTCACAAGATGTCTTCAAAACGTCACCGCAAGGCTCATTTACAACACGCAAAAATGTATCGAACCATCCGTAGAATTTTTTTTTTAATACAGTAAAGTATGACAACATATTCAAGCTTCATTAAGATGATAAAGTTATGCACAAATTAAATATTTAGCAGATAAACGCTGAACTTAATATATGCGATAATTTTTCACAACATGATGTCAAAAACGTTACACAACTCACCATGCTCTCCGCAATGCTTGTCTCATTGTCAATAACTCCGCCCCTCACTTCAGGTTCTGGCTACAGGGGCGTAAAACTGCCAGGGGCGTAAAACTGCCGGCTCCAGGTCTGCAGCCTACCCCTACTCGGTTCTGGCGCTGGGGTTCTGAAACTGGGGTTCTGAAACTGGTGGTGCTGCGGGTCTGCAGCTGGATATGTCTCGCCGCGGGAGGAGAGGGGTTCTGTTTCGTGTGTATATGGAAAACAGCACTCGTTCCCATCTGACAGAGGTAACCAGTATATTGCTCATAAGGTGGAAACACTTGCAGAACAGCGTCTTGAAAAAGACGTCACTGAGTAAACAGCTTTTTATGCTCTTTATGTACTGTACACAATACAACACAAACACAATGCAATTGCGTTACTGATGCGCAAGTGATAAAGGATACTCAATTCATCCGAGTAAGCAGGGAGGTAGAAATAATCCACTCGCTGTAAAGTTGTGTAAACACACACAAGCTGCACATGTACACACATAAAAAGACATATTACAAGCAACCCTGTATATGCTCATGAAAAAACTACAAGCATTCAAATACGCAATGGTTTTTACTATCAAAGCTGTCTGCAAATGTGTTTTCAGTTCATTGGTATTCTTTTTCTGTCTGTCACACCAACACAATCACAGGTAAACAAGCTTACTGTACACATACATGCCACACACAGCTAAGAAGGTTGTAGATAGCGGGCGGACACACACACACACACACACACACACACACACACACACACACACACACACACACACACACACACACACACACACACACTACTACAGCATTATTGAGATAAGAAAGTTGTTGCATTTTTAGAAATGCAATAGATCTCTTTTAAGTTGCTGTCTTTGTCATATTGCTGTAATTTGGTTAATATTTCTGTCAATATTAAAGTTAAATGTGTTTGTCTGTATATACACACACATGCTGTTTTGGTGGCACAAGGGGGACCTTCACAATATTAGGCAGGTGGTTTTAATGTTGTGGGTGATCGGTGTAAATATATATATATATATATATATACATTTACATTTACATTTTTGCATTTGGCAGACTCTTGTATCCAAAGCGACTTACAGTGCACTTATTACAGGGACAATCCCCCCGGAGCAACCTGGAGTTAAGTGCCTTGATCAAGGACACAATGGTGGTGGCGGTGGGGATCGAACCAGCAACCTTCTGATTAACAGTTAACAGTTAACTCAACCCACAAACTTTCCTCACAGTTATGTCTCATTAAGCAATTATAAACAAGTTAAAATAAAACAAGAGCCAATGATACAAGCAGTAAGAGTGGCTCAGATAAGGGAGATATTTGCATCCTATGTATTGTAGGTAAGAAATAGATTTGGCTCCTGATGTTATTACAGTAACATCAGTATCACAGCGTAGCTTTTGTGTTAGATCTCAGGCAGGTCCTCTGTGATCAAGACAGAGCATTGACATTTCACTCAAAATCAGCACACCTGATCAGAGGAAGATCGTGTGTTTGTATTTTATTAATGACACATCCTTAACTCAGCATGACTTATGTGGAGGAAACAATCCATAAACACTTAACAACAATTACAGAATTGATGATGAGTGATGTGGCGAATATCAAATTACATTGATTGTCTTTACCAGTGATATTTCATGTTTTAATATTGCATGTGTCAGATTATGCAACAAAACTGTTTATCAGACATTTCAACATGACTCTGCATTGTGAGTTGTTGCATTAAAGTGAATTATGGCACTATGATTGAATTTAGGCATTTAACATTGCTTTGACCTTAAATATTTCTTCCATTACATAAAGAGAACTGTAAAAACTACAAATCACTGATGTGATTTGATTAGACAGAAGATTGAGGTGACAAACACTTCATATGATTTGCCAGTTTAAAACTCAACACAACGATGCTGGAGTGTCAGCCATTGCTGGTTGTGTTCGAAGGGGTTTTTAACATGTTACTATGTGCTTGATAGGGTGTTCTGTGTGCAGTGTCGTAACTAGGATCTTATGGGCCCTAGTGCAAAGCCCCTCTTCCCTGCTCCGTCCGCCCCCCTTGTCACGGACCCCCCATTTCTTCCGGGCCCCTAAACTGCCTGTTGTTAAGATACTGGTGTTGGATAAGTTACTCAAAAAAGTAATCTATTACAAATGACAAATAATTAAAAAAACAGATACCTTACTGATTATTTCATAGAAAGTAATCATATTATTAATTACATTAATTTTAAACAATAATAAAAAAAAAAAAACTTTTACAGATAAGTTTTTGTTTTCCCATTCAGTTAATTCAATATATTGTTTTTAATGTTCTGGTTATGCGGTGCACATCCTACAGCTGTCACAGAAATGCAAATAAATAAATCAAATTGAAATCTATTTTATATACATACAATTTCAGAAATGTATAACTCAAATACAGTAATGTATTTACATTTCACATTTACTTAACAGTAATCATTTTAATTGAATGTCAGTAGCTAATTTAATTAACCTACTTTTTGACACATGTAATGAGATTACAGTAATCAATTACTTTGTAATTACTGGTAATCAATTGGCCAAAACAAAAAACAATTTCTTTTGATTTAAGTTAAATTTTCTTAAGTGTAATGACTGTCTTTGCATAGATGGCTTCAAAGCAAATAGACATGGCCTAAAAGCCACAGAAGTCCAATTTTAATTTAAACTTTGGTGCTTTCCTCAACCCATACGTTTGTGCTTTAGTTCTACTTCAACCTAGCAATGCCCTAGCAACCACCAAGACAGTGACATCCCCCACCGGATGGTGATATTAATCGAGGGGGATGAACAGCGATGGGAAGGGGGAACCTGACAAGTGCTTTGCACTGGGTCCTGTAAGACCCTAGTTACGACACTGCCCAAGATTATTGCCAACTAGCAAGTAGCAAATCATGGTTCATGGCGGTGACATATACTAAAGCCAATTGGCTTATTTATTTAAAAATAAATAAATAAATAAATCATTATACAAGTAAAATGACGAGACCTTTGATATGTCCCACCCAAATTTTAGCTTCAATAAGAAATAGTGACGAGCCTTTCCCTTACAACAAAAATCTATCTAGAGTCCTGGCAAACCCCTGTGTCAAACATGCACCAGCTTTGCCCCTTATTATTTTCACATGCAAATGAGCTTTGTAATTTGCTGCAAATTATTGTCAGTTTAAAGCTTTTCATCAGTTGTGGTGAACCAACATCAAACCTTTGACGACAACGTACAGCTAACGCTTCTATGGCAAACCTGTGGCAACACTCAAGAGTTTGGCAAATTTAGGGTTGCCACCCATCCTGTTAAACATGGGATCGTATTTAAAGATGAATGATCATGAAATGATGCATCCCTGATTGAATCAATGCGAGATGCAATTGTTCCCATATTTAAGGTGGTCCGATCGCATCAAGGCGAAATAATTTAAGAACAGTAATTTAACCTTGATATTCCTTATGTTAACCTTCAGTGGATAAGGGACAGTCTAAAAAGTCCACACATTAAGTTAAAATGGACTAAAACTGTGGAGGGTGTGGTAAGGGACCATCTGAAAATGTCAGCCCTCCTTCCCACGCCCTCCAGTTAACAACTCTTGAGAGTGTCTCGTATTTAACAACTTCAAAAGTGGCAACCCTAGGCTCAATATTCATTTGCTTGAAAAAATTAATGAGTGGCAAAGTTGTAGCATATTTACCAAAGAGGTTTGCCAGAACTCTAGTTCCCCTTCTGTCGCTCTCTCCACGTTGTGTCGGAGAAGCGACACTAGGGGTCTCTCTTGAGCACCGAATATACCTCTGATCTATGAAAAAAGGCCAATGAGAAGTTGACAGCTAGTATTTGCATACCCCGCCCCCGGACATAAGGGTACAAAGGCAAGGCAAATACTAGAGTTCATAAAGAAAGTTTCTTCGGAGCTGATGGTTGTGCATGCTGTTCGCGTGAGATCACATCAGTTCCAGTATTCCTCTGACGCTCTGCATGCTGTTGGATTGATGGCGCAATACAGCAGCGATTTCTCGCCTCTGTGTAGTTTCTGGATGCGGTTGATTTCTCCCCACCTCCGATGGTCATAAAAGCTGCCTGGCGTACCTGGGCTGCGATTACATGCAGGCAGCATTTTTATGAATGGTCTATGTTTTCAGGGCAAGAACATAGCCATAACAGCATTGCGGTCGTAGGCTTTCTTTTGTCATGAGAGAAAGCCACTTCAGCCGCCCCCCGCGCCTCGCCTCTTTCCCACGGGATTGAGGCAGGTGCCGCTGGAGATGGAGGCGATTTGGTAGCAACTCCCCCCTGGCTGAGACTGGATCTTCCACCGCGCCACTTTCACATGTCGCCTAAAAACACGTGATGTATTCACCACCTTACCTCCCCAGCTGGGTAGGGGTGGTCTCCGCAGGGTCTTTTCCCCCTGAAAGAATAGGAAATTGGGTAAGACCCCCTTCCCTCAGTGCGTGTAAGGGCCCCGGCTGTCTGTTGCTCTATGCGAGAAACATAGAGAGAAAAGAGGCCCAGCCAGGCTTGGCCCGTTCCCAGGTTGGCAAGCGTCGCCTTGTTCCCCTCTCAGGGTAACCAAAAGGATTCCGACGACTTTTGTGTTGCATTGGGGAAGGGTACGTGTAGTTTGATACAGCTGGTCGTCTGGCACGTAAAAAAACACCTGCCCGCTCCTGTGTCAGACGACGTACACAGCTCAGCGCATGGCGTGATTTAAATTGGACCCCTAGTGTCGCTTCTCCGACACAACGTGGAGAGAGCGACAGAAGGGGAACGTCTAGGTTACGAATGTAGCCTCCGTTCCCCGATGGAGGGAACGAGACGTTGTGTCCTTTCCGGCCACGTCGCTGAGCCGAGCCGCTATAGTGGCCGGACCATTTCCGGCTCCTCAGAAAAATCCTGAATGAACTCTAGTATTTGCCTCACCTTTGTACCCGTATGTCTGGGGGCGGGGTATGCAAATACTAGCTGCCAACTTCTCATTGGCCTTTTTTCATAGATCAGAGGTATATTCGGTGCTCAAGAGAGACCCCTAGTGTCGCTTCTCCGACACAACGTCTCGTTCCCTCCATCGGGGAATGGAGGTTACATTCGTAACCTAGACGATTTTCCTAAAGGTTTGATATGCCCTGTTTCTTTGAGAAATTCAGACATAGAACAGAAAACTGTGCTTGTCAAGCGATTTCATGGGGTCTTTAAAACTTATGGTTAAAGGCAATAGTATGAGCAATAGTAACAGTGATGCTTGACTTTGCAAGCACCACTAATTATTGTTTATTTACAGTAACAAATCACAGAGAAACATTTAGCAAGTGTCTTTGTAATTTGACCTTGGGGATATTTTGTTCTTTTTCCTTTAGTGCTCAAATTAGTCTAGGCTGAGATTTTGTTTGGACAATGTTAAATGATATATGAGTCTATTTGACAGGCCTCTATCATGTTGACAATATTGAGTACAGCAGTTTTTTATGTTATTACTCTGATGTTCAGTTGCACAGAGGTCTGGGTCTCAACTGAACCACTCGAGGATATTAACCCTCTTAGTTAATCCACTTCAGTTTTTAATCCATGCCAGCTAGGCTTTTGCAGTGTGTTTTGGGTCACAGAAGATTAGTCATTCTCCAAGTCTCAGGCAATGTAGTACATTTCTCTCTAGTTCAAAAAAGATGCTCCATTTTCAGAGCTGCAAAGAGCAATGTAGTGATGACTCTAAGACGTAATTGCAAGAATTTTTTGGCATCCAAGCAACCAATGCACCAATTTTTTATTATTTTCACAATTATTTTTCTTAGTATTAGAGAATCAATTTCCAATATCTCCGCTGAAGGGCATGTTGTCACACTAGCCTATATGGGGTAAGTTGTCACAGTAGAACCTGACATTTAACAGCCTGCTGTATTTGGGTTATTGTCACGAAACCTCTCAAGAAAAATGTCCTGGTCCATTTCACTCAAAAATCTAAAGAAACAATTAAATTTAAGTTAAGTTTTACATAAAAATGAAGCCTATCTTTAGGGCAGTTACGTTTTTTTTTTTGCACTGCGGCAATATTTTCATTACATTTTGCCTCAATTGTAATTACTGCAACACAAAAAAGATGATCGTTATGATATACTCATTACCGCAACATGAAATAATATAGTATTTAATTTGTAAAATATTTATACATTATGTTAGTTGGCTTCTTCCTTGGTACAGTACTGCCTTTTAATTTTCATCAATTTGAATAAAAACAAATAATTGTGCATGTAATACAGTAAAAAAAAAACGTAATCATTGAAAACGTCACGGTTACTGTTGTAGCCTCCGTTCCCTGAGGGAGGGAACGAGATGTTGTGTCGAATGAAGTGACACAAGGGGTCTTCTGTGGGAGTTTCGCATACCTCTGAACTTGAGAAAAGGCCAATGAGAAATTGGAAGACAGAATTTGCATGTCCCGCCCCTGGACATATGGGTATAAAAGGAAGCGGGCATGTTTCTGTCAGTCAGGTTTTTGCATTGAGGAGCCAAGAATAAGGTACGGCCGTTTTACAGTGGTGGGTCTAGTGCCCTGGTCTCATTCCCTCCCTCAGGGAACGAAGGTTACAACAGTAACCATGAAAAGGTGTCATATACAGACCTTAGGTTCCCAGGACCCCTGAGTGGGGAAAAAGTGATACATGACCAACATGGGAGCAAGCCCGGCAGCTTGACTGCTTGTTGCCAGCCTGCTGCTCTGCAGATGTTGGCTAGGGAGGTTCCGTTGGCCAGTGCCCAAAAGGATGCCACACTTCTCATGTGTCTGAGCCTGAGTCTGAAAGGTCAAGGAAATGCCATTGATGACCCAGCTGGCAGCCTCAGTTTGGAGACGGCATTCCCTTTCCGCCATCCGCCAAAGCAGAAAAAGAGCTGCTAAGAACATCTAGAGCTCTGCGTGCGGTCCAAATAGATACGCAAATCACGTACCGGACACAGCAACGAGAAGTCTGGGTCTGCCTCCTCCCAGGGCAGCTTGCTTGCAGGTTCACGACCTGGTCCCTGATGGGGGTCGTAAGAACCTTGGGCACGTAGCCCGGTAGCGGTCTCAGGATAATGTGGTGTGGTGGTGGCGTGGTGGGCTAATGCACAAAACTGTTAATCAGAAGGTCGTTGTGTCCTTGAGCAAGGCACTTAACTCCAGGTTGCTCTGGGGGGATTGTCCCTGTAATAAGGGCACTGTAAGTCGCTTTGGATAAAAGCGTCTGCCAAATGTATAAATGTAAAATGTAAATAATGTGAGTATGTGCCAAACCAAAATACAGGCAAGTGTCGCTGACAGAGAATGCTTGGAGGTCCCCAACCCTCTTGATGGAAGTTGGCGCTATCAGGAGGGCCGTCTTCAAGGAGAGGGCCTTGAGCTCAACTGAATCAAGTGGCTCGAAGGGGGGTCTCTGAAGGCCCAAGAGGTCCACTGAAAGATCCCAGTAGGGGAACTGGCTTGGCTGGGGTGCCTCCGGTGCCTCTAAGGGACCCGATAATCAAGTCGTGCTTACCCAAGGACTTGCCGTCCACTGCTTCGTGGTGGGCCATGATATCGGCTACATGCACCTTGAAGGTGGAGGGCGACAGCCTCCCCTACAGCCGCTCTTGCAGGAAGGAGAGCACTGACCGAACTGTGCTTCTCTGTGGGTCTTCAGATTGGAAAGAACACCAATTCGCAAACAAGTGCCACTTCAGGGTGTAAAGTTGCCTGATGGAGGGAGCTCTGGCTTGGTTGATTGTGTCTACGACTGTGGTAAGTCACTCAGATCTTCCGCGTCCCATCCAGGGGCCAGACGTGGAGGTTCCAGAGGTCTGGTCTCGGATGCCAGAGGGTGCACCGTCCCTGAGAAAGAAGGTCCTTCCTTAGGGGAATTTGCCAGGGAGGTGCTGCCGCGAGGAGTGTGAGATCAGAGAACCAAGTCCGGGTTTGCCAAAAAGGAGCCACCAAGGTGACTTGTTCCTCGTCCTCCCTGATCTTGCACAGCACCAGTACATGAAGACTCACTGGGGGAAATGCGTACTTGCGCGGCCCCCGACGGTGTCGCCGAAGAGGCCAAGCTGGGAGACAGGGGCGTTTAGAAAGCGAGCCATGTCGACGTTGCGCATCTTGACCACATTCAGCCATAGGCAATGTTCCTAGACCACGAGGGTGGCCATCGCCTGCCCGAGTGCCTGCGCTGTGACCTTCGTGGCTCTGAGAGCGAGGTCGGTGGCAGAGTGCAGTTCCTGCGGCACATCGGAATCAGGACTACCCAAGTGTAGATATCCACCGTCGTGATGCGGTTGCCAGGGATATATGTGGCGCGCAGCTACCCGAGTCGCTGCTGACTTCAAAAGGAGGAGATGGCGGGCAAGTTGTGACAAATGACGAGAGCGCACACTGCCTTGGCGATTTATGCACGCTACCGTCGCGGTGCTGTCTGATCGTATCAAGACGTGCTTGCCTCGAATCAGCGGGAGAAACCTCTGCAGAGCAAGGAATACAGCCAGCAACTCTAGGCAGTTGATGTCAAAACGCAGTCGGGGCCCTGTCAAAGTGCAAGTGGCAGCGTGCCGATTGCACACGCGCCCCAACCCTGTTGAGAGGCGTCTGTGGTGACCACGACACGTCTGGACACCTGCTGTAGGGGGACTCCGGTCTGCAGAAAACAAAAGTCTGTCCAAGGGTTGAAAGTCTGACGGCAGGAGGGGGTGACTACCACATGGTATGTGCCGCGCCGCCATGCCCATCTCGGGACTCGCGTCTGAAGCCAGTGCTGAAGCGGTCTCTTATGCATCAACCCGAGCGGTGCGACCACGACTGAGTCATATGCCCCAGGAGCCTCTGGAATTGTTTTAGAGGAACTACTGTGCCGGGCTCGAAGAGAGTGAGGCACCTGAGCACTGACTGCATGCTCTTGTTTATGAGGCACGCTGTCATTGAGACTGAGTCTAACTCCATGCCGAGAAAAGAGATGCTCTGAACCGGGACAAGCTTGCTCTTTTCCCAGTTGACCTAAAGCCCTAGTCGGCTGAGGTGCCTGAGCACCTGGTCCATGTGAGTGCATAGTAACACTCAAGGGTGAGCCAGAATGACCCAGTCGTCAAGGTAATTGAGTATGCGGATGCCCACTTCCCGTAGCAGGAGGCTGCCTCTGCAAACTTGTTTAAGACGCGAGGGGACAGGGACAGGCCGAAGGGGAGGACCTTGTACTGATATGACTGGCTGTTGAACGCGAACCGTAGGAAGGGTTGGAATTGAATCACGTAGCCGAGTCGAATGGTCCTGGTCTACCAACGCGACGGGTTGGATAACGAAAGCCATGTGTCCAGACTCCGGGCACTATAGGGGCGATCACTTTTGACATACCGGGTGGGACTTCGCGGCAGGGGAGCAGGTAATAGCATGTTGCAAAAATGCGTCCCGAGGCTTGGGTGCTGAGTAAAGACTCAATGCACTTACCTTGCTCCGTGCACCCGGCAGGTGGTGGGTTAGAGACTGAGGACGAGGTCCAAGGAAGGTGTCTTCGGAACTCGTCAGCGCTGGCCTGCCGGGGCTGAGCAGCCGTGGGTCCGGAGGCAAGGTGACTGCGTCCGGGGAGCCGGGACTGTAGGATTTTGGAGCCACTACCAGGAAGAAAGGATCCGGGGGGGGCTATGAGCGGCACCCTGTGACCCAAGGAACCGAGTAGCCGGGGGGTGAAAGTTTCCAGTATAGCCTTGCGCTCAAACGGCCTGGGAAATCATAGCGGACATCCGCGCATCAGCCCCAGACTGGGCGAGCAGACCCAAAGGTGGCAGCCCAGACGAGTTATAAGCATCAGACGCCACTGTGACGCTCTCCGATGCAGTGGCGATGTTGTCATCCAATGCTGGGGGCTCAAGGGAGAATGCCGACTGGCCACAAGGCGAGCCGCACTCATCCCGAGCTTGGACGTAAGCAAGCAAAAATGTGGGTGTTTTGTGGGGATTTACCCGGCAAAACCAAGCCCGTCGTCATCCACAAATCGCCTTCATCGTCAGCTCCTCATTTTCATTCTCGTGGGAAGGAGCGACGCAGGGGGGCAGCTAAAGTGGCTTTCTCTCGTGAGGAAAGAAAGCCGCGACCGCAACATTGCCATTGCTATGTTCTCGCACTGAGAACATAAACCATTCATAAAACTCAGCCTGCGTGTGATTGCAGCCCAGGCACTACACAGAGGCGGAAAGACATAATTAAAAAGACACGTCCTGAAAAGGACGTTCAATGCCTACTGTGTATTGCTCTTTTGTGAGTGAAAATACACTCTTATAGAGAAATAAATCTCTTTTAGTAGGGAGAATACTCTTTTAGACAGAAGTGCTGTTGAAGTGCCCAGGGGCGTGGACTGCACAGCATGTAGATAGAGAACGCTGCTCGAAATGCACTGTAGACAGTGCTCTGCCACAGAGGTGAGTGGAACAGTAGTGAAACTCAGCTTGCTGATGCACAACTGCTCGGCTCCGAAGAAAATATCTGACTGAAAGACACATGCCCGCTTCTCTTTATACCCGTATGTCAAGTCAAGTCAAGTGGTTTTTATTGTCGTTTCAACCATATACAGTTAGTACAGTACACAGCAAAACAAGACAACGTTCCTCCAGGACCATGGTGCTACATAAAAACAACAAAGGACCAACACAGGACCACATGAGACAACACAACGAAATAAAATACCTATATAAAAAACCTATATATACCTATATAAAGTGCACGTGCAAACATGTGCAAAAAGTACAGGACAGTACAACAAATTTGTACTCGGGGGCAGGCCTTTTCTCAAGTTCAGAGGTACGCGAGGCTCCCAAGTAAGACCCCTTATGTCATTACATTTGACACAACGTCGAGTGAGTGACAGAAGGGGAACAATGGGAATAGTAAAATAAAACGTCTGGACTAAGTGTCCTTAATAATACCACAATGCCAAAATTGGTCCTAAATTTAGGCTGTATTTTCTTTATGTAACATTATTATTTTCTTTTGATTTGGGTGTTAAAAATGACCAGGAAAGGTTCTTGTTTTCTTGGCAGGTTCCTCTTCCTTTTTGTTGCAAATTTTAAAGAGTAAAACAATTATAAAAACACAACAAAAAAGTTATAATGTACTGTAAGATGTAACATACAAAAATCCAAACAAATCCATCAACAAATATTATAATTAATGAATTAATGTCCATGTAGTATGTATGTATGATGTGAATTAAGTGAATGGGTTCCAAAACTTTAAACCTCCAAAAAGCACGCAAAGGCATTATGAAGATAATCCATGCGACTCGAAGGGTTTAATCCATGTCTTTTGAAACTGCGATCAGTTTGGGTGAGAAACGACAAAAATGCTTTTTCGCTAAACATTGACATCTGCAGTCTCCTTGGCGTGATCATGGGAAAGCTCGATTACACTTCCTTGCTTTTTTTAAATGTTTTAAAAAAACTTTTGAGGAATTAGACTTTGGCTCAAAAGATTTGAGATAGGCCTAGAGCCTTGCAAATGTCCTTTTGGGAAAACTAGCCCCAGTCTCCCCTATTTAGTATGTCACCCTTTTGCTTTAATGACAGCATGCACTCGAGCTAGCATAGACTCATGGATTATTTATGTTATCCAGCATGATTTCAGAAAATTTCAAGAGCATCTTGTGTGATTCAATGATACAAGGAAATCTGACCTTTTGTACAAAGGAATTAGGATGGTGTATGTCACAAATTAGCTTAAATCCAATTAGTGACCAGTGGTCTCAACTTTGGACCTCTCAGTACAAAAATATTTAGTTTTTCTTGAAAATTATCTGTAATGGTCACTAAAGGCTAGCATCAAACATCCTGTTAACGGTGAGGGAAACTGAGCTCCATGAGATAGTTGAAGGCTGAAATACATCGGCAGCATTTTATGCTCCACTTCATGCCTGGGCAAGTAGGACTTGCACACAGAGAAATCAGTGTACAAATTACATAACCTGACACTCACCCTCAGGCTATACCAAGATACATTAGCAACTAGCATCTGGATATAATATTCTCAATAAACCCTCATCAACATCACCGCTGATTTTGGACCCATTTGCAATCATTTCAAGGAGTGTAATGCTTTGCTAAACCGTGAAATGAAAGTGTAATAGTACATTAATATTTCAAAACTGTGAGATTGGGGAGAATGGGATTTGGCACATGAATTAAATTGGTGCCCTGCCTGTGTCTAATGTAGTTTGCAATATTTTGCTGGTGAGATTCAGCAGGTTTTTAATAGATTTAAGTCTGGAATTTAAAGGAATGTTCCAGGCTCAAAACGAGTTACGCTTTATGGACATCTGCGGCATACCATCAGTTACCATCGAAAAACATTTTTACTCGTCCCTCAGTTCAACAAACAAAAACGATGAAATATATGCAGTAATGCACTTACAATGGAAGTCTATGGGGCAAGGGATTGAATCGTAAATAAATGCTAAAACAGACACCATTATGAAAGTATATACACAAGATTAAAACACTTTAAACATTGAGACTAGTGTGATAAAATAGCAAGTTATATCCAATCTTTAAACTCTTGTCATGACCACATAAAGCCGCAAACCTGGTAATTTGAACATGATATGAACAAGAATACCAGCAATGAATGTTTTTATAGTTTTTATAGATAAACTTCACCCACTGCATTAATGTAATAAGAAATAAATTCAGAAGTTAATCTGAGGATAAATTAGAAAACGTTACAGCTTAAATAAAACACATTTCTATGTGGAGGATTTAATATACCGGTATTATTAGTGCTTTGAGAAATATATTATGCCCCATAGACTTCCACTGTAAGTGTCTTGCTGCAAATGTGATTTTTTGTTTTTTATTTTAAACATGGGGGAGGGAGATATTTTTGTGGTAATCAACAGTATGCTACAAATGCGGTCGATTTAGTTGTACTTGTATTGTACCCGGAATATTTCAGTAAGTCACATGATTACGATAAAGAATTAACATTGACTAATAACGGCATTCATAATGAAGTATCATGAGACAGGGTTTCTCTGAATATTTACTGATTTTTTTTTTCAATGTCTTATAATTGAACATTATAGTAACATTGATGTAATGTTTAGGTATATTGTCTTTTTCACAATTTTAAGGCATTTTTGGCTTTTTCATGAAATGATAGAATTATACAGTCACTGACTACCACGACAAAGACAAATGAAACAAAAACAAAATGAAATGGTAAGAAAACATTCTGAAATACAAAAAGCAAAATGGACATGAACTATTCTTATCTTTGGTGAATATATTAAGTGAAAATTTTGATTCTGACTCTGAATGTATACATAATTACATATGATCAGAATGAGTAAAACTATTCAAAAGGTATCAAAATTACATTGTACATTGCAAATTCTTGTGCAAAATGTGCACTCTAGATATTGAATCAAAAATACACCATTAAAGTCATATCATCAAGCTTAATATTGAAGACAAAGTTCACTTGAAAATAACTCATACTTTCTTTCACTACATATAAAATCTGTTTACATCCCACACACACAATGTTAGACAGATATACCTATACACTGAGAACATTTTGTTCAAAAAGGTCTTTTTTGATCGATTTTAGGTTGACATTTGAAGAATAAAAACTAAAAACATAAAATAATAATAATATCAATAAAAAAACAGTTACATTTTTGCTCTAGAGAGAATTGCAACAGGCTGTTTTTATGCTGCAGGCTATGTGTTCATTTGAAGAATTACTAATACATAGAGTACAGTACCTGGATTGAGACATTTGCAGTCACAGCTGGGAACAAATGCATTCATCACAAAAATATTAATAACAATAATAAACAAACAGAACCTGTGCATGGGGCTGATGGATAATAGTTGGCAAATGGCTGATAACATTTTTATTGTCGTATTAGGGTTTGTTGACATTACATCGTCATGGTAACAATGTTGTAAAATTAGATATAACTTCACACAGAAACGGCTAGTAACTGAAATCATGTTAACACGCATACCGTTTATGTCTTGTGGCTCTATTGTTGAAACAGTGAATATTTTAACGTTTACAGATTAGCCACATTGACTTCCATTGTAAGTGCCGTGATGTAAATCAGTTCTTCTTCTTTTTTTTTAAGAAAAGGAGGGACAAGTCCAAGTAATTTTGAAAATCAACATTGTGTTACAAATGCTGTCTATTGAGCTTAACTTTGAACTCGGAATATTCTTTTAACTTCATCTCACATAGTTTTATAGTAAACTGAGAACATCAGGGGGCTGAAAGGAGTGCTTGAGGGGCCGTGGTAAAATAATTAATAATTCAAAATGTGTTTTCCAGGGCAACATTTTTTTCTTGTAATTATTACAATTTCATACCACTTTCTAAAGAATGGTTGGCAATCATAAATTTAATCTATTATACAATGTCAGCATAGTACATAGTAAAAGATTTCCTAAAAATATTTGAATTAAACTGAATATATTTTGGTTATAGCACAATGGCAATTATTTGACGTTTTATTTATAATATTACGGTTAATTTTTTTCTACATGGTAAAACAGCTCTTTATACATGGAAATGTCCAGCTGCCTTTATATTAAGGGAAGGAGTATCATCAGGGTATAAAAATGGTTCAAGGAATGAAAAGGAAAACTGTAACCGAATATTAAATTCAATGTGAATGAAAACATTATTTTTAAATACAAGTAAATGCTTGTAACTGGTTAATGACAGATTATTTTCCTTCTGATATATATATATATATATATATATATATATATATATATATATATATATATATATATATATATATACACTTGTAACCCGCACAAGAAGAGACAGTCACAATGTATGTCAAAACTGCGTTTATTTGCAGGCAAACAAAAGTACAGCACGGAAAATCCAGAGGGAGAATGGTCAGGGTAGCGTAGGGTCAAAAGCCGGGGAAACAAAGTCGAGTAAAGGGGCAAATCCGGGAGAGAGTGGTCAACGAGAGTGGGGAGGTCGAAGCCGGGAAACAGGATCAGAGTAGACGGGACTAGTGGGAGCAAAAGACAGGGGAACAAGGGGAGCTGGCAAGCTAAGAGGAGGACAAGAGGAGTTCAAAACTAGACGAGACTAGCGGGGGGCAAAGACACGGGAAACTAAATACAATAACCAACAGGAGTGAGACGAACGGGTTGTGAAATATATAGGGGCGAGTGCAGGTGTAAACAATGATAGGTGATGAGACGAGTGCAGGTGAAACTAATGTGCAGGAGTGCAGATGACGCGAGTACAGGTGGTCATAATGTTCTGGGGGATTGGAAACGCATGAGAAACTCGAGGAAGGGAGATTGCCTACGAGCATGTGAGCGAGTAGGAGCAAAGTGGGCGTGAGGGCTCGAGCGAGCAAAAAGAGCGTGAAAAGCTTGAGGGCGCGGAGCGAGCGTGCGAGCTTGAGGAGTGAGTGTGTGTGCGACGAAGCGGGGATGGGGCAGAGAAGCGGGGTTCGTAACAGGACTCCCCCCTCTAAAATGGACGGCTCCTGACGGCCGCGCTCGGTTGCGAGGAAGTGGTGCTGAACGATCCCAACAAACCAAAAAACCCTGAACAGACAACCCACAAAACACACAAACAAAATTGAGGGCAGTCCAAGGGGCACAGAGGGAAATGAGACAGTCCATGGGGTCAATGGGCAGTTTCAAGGCAAGGTCAGGGGGAACATAGCGGACAGGCGGGTGGTCGGGAGATCTAGGGGGCAGCCGTAGGGCAGAGACAGGGTCAGGGGGTCTGGAAGGCGACTGGAGGACAGGGACTGGGTTCGGGGGTCTGGAAGGTGACCACCGGACAGGAATAGGGTCCGGAGGCCAGGGAAGAGGCCACAGGACAGGGAGAGGGTCAGGAAGTCCGGGCTGAGCCGTGAAAGGCGGTGCCGTCAGAGGCGGCACTGTAGGCGGCTCTGGAGGTGGGGTTCTGGAAGGCTCTGGAGGTGGAGCCGAAGGAGGCTTTAGGGGCGAAGGCCTGAAAGGCTCTGGAGGTGGAGCCGAAGGAGGCTTTAGGGGGGAAGGCCTGGAAGGCTCAGGAGGTGGAGCCAATGGAGGTGGCGCCGTGGGAGGTCCCTGAGGCGACGACTTGGCAGGCTCTGTAGTCTCGGGGGGTAGAGTCGTAGGAGGCCCGAGAGGCGGAGCCATAGAAAGCTCTGGAGTCTTTGGGAGCAGAGCCGTGAGGGGCTCGGGAGGTGGAGCCGTGGGAGGCTCGGGAGGCGGCGCCGCAGGAGGCTCGGGAGGCGGAGCCGTAGGAGGCTCGAGAGGCAGAGCCCTAGGAAGCTCTGGAGTCTCTGGGAGTAGAGCCGTGAGAGGCTCAGGGAAAAAGGTCATGGAAGACTCGAGAGGCTCGAGGGGGGGAGCCATGAAAGACTCAAGAGACGGAGCCCCGAGAGGCTCGGGAGGAGGAGGAGCCCTGGAAGACTCGAGAGACGAAGCCCTGAGAGGCTTGGAAGGGGGTGGAGCCCTGAAAGACTCGAGAGGAGAAGCCCTGAGAGGCTTGAGAGGGGGAGGAGCCCTGAGAGACTCGAGGGGCGAAGCCGTGAGAGGCTTGAGGGGTGGAGCCATGAAAGACTCGAGGGACGGAGCCCTGAGAGGCTCGAGGGGAGGAGGAGCCCTGAGAGACTCGAGAGGCGAAACCGTGAGAGGCTTAAGGGGTGGAGCCATGAAAGACTCGAGGGACGGAGCCCTGAGAGGCTCGAGGGGAGGAGGAGCCCTGAAAGACTCGAGAGGGGAAGCCCTGAGAGGCTTGGGGGGGGAGGAGCCTTGAGAGACTCGAGAGGAGAAGCCCTGAGAGGCTTGGGAGGGGGAGCCCTGAAAGACTCGAGAGGAGGAGCCCTGGGAGGCTTTGAGGAGGAGCCTTGGGAGACTCGAGAGGCGGAGGCTGCGAGGGCTCTGAGGGGCGAGCAGAGGCTGGCAGAGCCATGGAAGACTCTGAGAGTGGAGCAGAGGCTGGCAGAGCCGTGGAAGACTCTGGGGGCGGAGCAGAACCCGGCAGAGCCGTGGAAGACTCTGGGGGCGGAGCAGAACCCGGCAGAGCCGTGGAAGACTCTGGGGGCGGAGCAGAACCCAGCAGAGCCGTGGAAGACTCTGGGGCGGAGCGGAACCCGGCAGAGCCGTGGAAGACTCTGGGGGCGGAGCAGAACCCGGCAGAGCCGTGGAAGATTCTGAGGGCGGAGCAGAACCCGGCAGAGCCGTGGAAGACTCTGAGGGCGGAGCAGAGGTCGGTAGAGCTGTGGAAGACTCTGAGGGAACCTCTGCGGTCTTGAGCACAAGACGAGACTGGGGAGAAGGGGCCCTCTTCCTTCTCTTGCGTCCTCGGCCAACAGGGGACGTGGCCATGGGGACGGTCGAGGCTACAGGCGCTGGCTCGCCGACCGTGGCGGGCATGGGCGCTGGCTCGTTGGCCGTGGCGGGCATGGGCGCTGGCTCGTTGGCCTTGGCGGGCATGGGCGCTGGCTCGTTGGTCGTGGCGGGCATGGGCGTTGACTCGCTGGCCATGCCAGGCTTTGAGACTGGGGCCGTGACAGGCTTCGGGACTGGGGCCATGACAGGCCTCGGGACTGGGGCCGTGTCAGGCTTCGGGGCTAGGGCCGTGTCAGGCTTCCGGACTGGGGCCGTGACAGGCCTCGGGACTGGGGCCGTGTCAGGCTTCGGGGCTAGGGCCGTGTAAGGCTTCGGGGCTAGGGCCGTGTAAGGCTTCGGGGCTAGGGCCGTGTCAGGCTTTGGGGCTAAGGCCGTGTAAGGCTTCGGGGCTAGGGCCGTGTCAGGCTTCGGGGCTAGGGCCGTGTCAGGCTTCGGGACTAGGGCCGCGACAGGCTTCGGGACTAGGGCCGTGACAGGCTTCGGGACTATAGGCTTCCAAGACGGGGGCCATGGTAGGCTTCAAGACGGGGGCCGTGGTAGGCTTCTAGATGGGGGCAGTGGTAGGCTTCAAGACGGGGGCCGTGGTATGGAACGCTGGTTCAGTTTCTGCCTCCCCCACAGTAAACGAGGAACCAGCGTACAGTAGGGCGAGGTCAATAAACTGAGCCAGGTTGAGAGAGCAGCGACCACCAGGCATGAATGATGAGGCTGGCTCATTCAGTCCAAATTGAAAAATGTCTTTCAGAGCCACCTCATCAAAATTCACCTGGTTGGCCAGGGCACAAAAATCAACCACATAAGCCTCCAAGGGTTGACTCCCCTGATGCAAAACCAAGAGTTGGGCCACTGGGTCCATAATGTTAAGGGCACGGTTAAAAGTTCTACAACCGCTGCCCTGCATAAACAACCCTTGGCAAGCGCCCGAAGAGCCATCAAACCTCTCAGGGGGTTGAAGGCTTACGGCGCTCAGAAACGCACTGGAGGCATAAACGGGCTCAGGGGCAGACACAGGTGAAACAGGGTGACATAGATCAGACAAGGGACATACCTGCTGCCCCTGGGCCGTGAGCGCTTGGTCCTGCCTCCAAACTGTAGCTCCTCGCGCCGAATGTGACGTGCACCTCCGCTCTAGTGAGCTGCGCGAATTTTCAGCACGGGGCATTGTGACTGTCTTCGGTAACGGTTGGTTATTTTGTAACCCACACAAGAAGAGACAGTCACAATGTATGTCAAAACTGCGTTTATTTGCAGGCAAACAAAAGTACAGCACGGAAAATCCAGAGGGAGAATGGTCAGGGTAGCGTAGGGTCAAAAGCCGGGTAAACAAAGTCGAGTAAAGGGGCAAATCCGGGAGAGAGTGGTCAACGAGAGTGGGGAGGTCGAAGCCGGGAAACAGGATCAGAGTAGACGGAACTAGTGGGAGCAAAAGACAGGGGAACAAGGGGAGCTGGCAAGCTAAGAGGAGGACAAGAGGAGTTCAAAACTAGACGAGACTAGCGGGGGGCAAAGACACGGAGTGAGACGAACGGGTTGTGAAATATATAGGGGCGAGTGCAGGTGTAAACAATGATAGGTGATGAGACGAGTGCAGGTGAAACTAATGTGCAGGAGTGCAGATGACGCGAGTGCAGGTGGTCATAATGTTCTTGGGGATTGGAAACGCGTGAGAAACTCGAGGAAGGGAGATTGCCTACGAGCATGTGAGCAAGTAGGAGCAAAGTGGGCGTGAGGGCTCGAGCGAGCAAAAAGAGCGTGAAAAGCTTGAGGGGGCGTAGCGAGCGTGCGTGCTTGAGGAGTGAGTGTGTGTGCGACGAAGCGGGGATGGGGCAGAGGAGCGGGGTTCGTGACAATACTATGCTTGCATTAATTTCTATACTGATAATTTCCACTATGGGACAAAAATAGAATTACTTATTTTTTGCTTATCTTGGGTGAGGAAACTTCCTTATTTTCAGCTTGTGTTTCCAGACCTGGTCCCTTGTTTCTACAACATAATCACACAGGAAGTTGGCATGCTTTTTCCGAAAGTTCCGTTACCCTAGGATCGGAAACAGTATGCTGACTTACTGACATGCCCTAACTCCCATTGAATATATTTGGAACGGATCAACAGCAATTAATTTCCCTCGTGGCTCAACTGGTAGCGTGTTACGTCACCTGCATGGGAGACCACAGTACAATCCCCAAACAAACGAGAAAGTAATTACGTTTGTATAAAAAAATCACACGCGTGATAAGGAGGTCGCATTTTGGTCCATAACATTGCATTTTTGTCTCTACTAATGGTTAGGGTTTGATTTGGGTTTTGGATGGGGTTGTGGATTAAATAAAATAAGCATTTCGCTTCATTGGTTTACACTCTGTTAAGCTGAAAACAATTATTTTTACAACTGGCCTCTGGTGACCTCTCCTGGATATAAATGGATGTCACACTTGTTTATATGCTCTGAAACACTTACCGCTTTAGCCTCTGCAGGCAGTGTTTTCAAATTCGGTCAACAAATACCGATTTCGGCTAAAGAAATATCGGCACACACTTGCCTATTTTTATGTGATATCAGGCTGGCTTCTCTTACAAGATCTGACAGACGTGTTATTAATCACTCTTTTATTTAGTTCTAACTGGATACCATTTGGAGAGGAGGCCACAGAATGGCAGAACCTGAATGAAAAAATATTATTTCCCAGAACGAACTGAAAAAAAAATTCATTTGTTGACCCTTGTTTTAAGTAAAGAATATAATTGAAATTATAAGCCTGAATTTAATTAGAGGGCAAATTACTTTAAGAAAACATATATATATATATATATATATATATATATATATATATATATATATATATATATATATATATATATATATATATATATATATATTTTTTTTTTTTCTTTTTACTAATTACCATAATTAAAGTGATAAAGAGTTGCCCTTCCAATCCCCCCTCCCCCATAAAGTGAGCACCATAGATGGTTAAACCTATGTTATAAAATTGTTTATTTTCTTTGAACTTTAACCTGAGCTGCCTTCTGTTCACCCATCTTCAAATCTATTGGCGTCTAAAATATCATTCATAATCTGGTTTGATCATGCCGCTATATGCTGTGAATATAGCTTCACATGATGGGGCATCCTACTTCCATTTCTCCCATTATAATGCAGACTCTAGCCTGTGCTGCTGGACGCAATCATACAAGGGAATTTGTCACACACTGATGTGAGTAAACCAATTCCACAGAGCCCAAGCAGAGTTCACTTGCAATAAAACGGGTCGTACAGCTTAAAACAGCAGCACAGATACATCTGAGCACCAGAGGGATTAGGAAAAATAACAGCATGTTCCCTCATCCAGTGACACTAACAGATGTGTTTGAAGGATGCTACTGGGCTCATGGTACATTGGAAGTGCAAACAGATTAGCAAATGCATTAGAGCTAAATGACACTAATGATATGGAGGGCTGAAAGGGACAAAAAGGATTTGTGGGTTGGATATTCCTGATTGGACATTGTAACACCAGTGTTGTTGCATGGTTTTAAATGGTTCATATACTGTAATCTATATGAATCTTTTGAGTTATGGTCTGAGGACAGGTGGTTTTATGAGAGGGAGGGAGTGCTAATGTCATGTATCGTCATTATTTGGGTAAAGTCAAATGCAGTGTTGGGTGTAATGCAATACTAAGTAATTAATTACTGTAATTAAATTACTTTTTCATTGAAAAAAGTAAAGGATTACTCATAATTTTTCAGAAAAATTTAATTTCTTCTAAGTTACTTCTGATGTAATACTGTATAGACTATAGAACAATTCTATATAAAACAATAATTAATATAAAATCGAACTTTAACGTATAATGTTAAAATATGTGTTCTATTTTAACGCTGCCCCCTTAAATTCTTTGGCTAGTTAATGAATAATTTATTTTATTTTATATGATTTATTTGAAATAATTTAAAGAACAGTTTCATTTCTATCCTTGCATTTTTCATCTGGTCGAGGATGATAAGGGTTTTAGAAAGCAATTAGTAATAAGTAATACAATTACTTTTTAGACAGATTAATTAGTACTGTAGAAGATGTAATTAGTAGTTAGTTATTTAATTACTTTTTAGAGTAACTTACCTAACACTGGCTAAATGTAGTAAAAACATTTGAGTGATCATCTCTGATTAATTTCAAAGTGGATATGTTGCTGTTTTTAATATTTTTCACAATGTTTTAAAAATCATTGATGTGCTTTTTCATAATAATAATAATAATAATAAATACAAAACTCAAAAGATGTTTTACAATTCATCAATACAAAAAACAACAAAGTTTTCTTCTCTTACGACCCTTCAATTTAGGCCCCAAAGTAAATATTTCACAGATAGATGAATCAAATTCACAGGTTATTGGATGACGCGGACTGTCAGAAAGGCAAACAATCAGTTGGTCTCTTGCGCCACCGTGTTGCATGCTTGCAGTCCATCTGTGTGGCTGAATCAGAAATGAGGAAAAGCAATCGTGGAAAGGTCAGACAGCCGTGGTCTGTTTGATGCTGTGAAAGCTGATGCGGGTGGGGGAGGTGGGGATGGACATTGCCCGTGCCACCCGAACTCGCAGAGCATGATTATCCTGCCAGCGATGCCAGCGCTTTCTGGCTGCAGAACGCACCTGCAAAGTAGAAATGTGCATTGGTAAATGGTATTGCATGGGAAAATGTGGACTTTTTTTTAACTAAAAATTTATTCAAATGCTACACGCAAACTTCTAAGCAGACACACAATGTCAGATAAAGAAAATGATACATCTAGTACTAAAAGTAATTTGTTGTATGCTTAATGTACAACACATTTTCTGCACTGATTGTGGTAGAAAATCACATGAATTCTGTGAATTCTGATATATTTAAATAATTTCTTACTTTCTATTTCCAAATAGTTATTCAGATTCAAAATTGCTGTACTCTGGTTGCTTTATATGTGATAGCAGAGATGCAATGAAAATATAAATAAATGGAAGAAATGTTAATGATCTTAATTAAAAACAAGACTAAAGTATATGCAGAGATGTATTGTATTAAACTCTTATTCTGATGGAATTCTTTAATGGTGATTGAAGCAGAAGAGAAGGACTGGCCATTTGTTGGAAAAGAACAAGAAATGACATTTCTTAAGAGTTTCAAAACCTGTTCTGTAATATATTTGGAATAAATAAATATACCTTCAGTATATGAAAGCATACTTTTTGAAAATTGGAGATTGAAGGCCTATATTTGCACTAGAACAAATCTCAATTCCAACTGTTTGTCTTTTATAATCCACACTCTGAAAGTGAAATGTGATTTTGAAACTCTAAAAGGTCTTTGTTTTCATTTAAAGGACACATTTTTACATAGAGACATTGTTTTTACCCTCAATAACCTATTTGTAAAAACAAAACTCACAATAGTCTCTCAATCTACAGTCCAGTGAAGTAATATGGACCTGATTAAGAGCTTTCTACCTATCAAAAGAGCTTCAGCAAATGCCGATAAAAGGAGCTATAGGAAGAGCTCAGAAAAAGAGTCTTATGTCTGCATTTAGCCAGTCAGGCATAAGAGATTATGTTGTTGCCTACTTCTTTATTTTGACATAATATCTAAGGGTCACAGTCGGTTTTGACGTGATTTGATTTGATTTGATGTTGACAGTCTAGATATTTGGTAAGATGAGATAAGCATGATAACAAGTATTGTCCATTTTTTGTGGAAAAATGTTTTTTCCATCTTGCCTGGGGTCATAACAAAAACTCAAATGATTTGCTTTCAGACATATCGGATACGAAGAGCGGCAATCATTCCTGCAGACTGCAGAATAACAACATTCAAAAATTACATAAATACACAAATTAATGAATAAACAAATATGTGAGTGGCAGGGACCCCAAACAATGATTTAATTATATATTATACTCTATGTCTTTAATAAGTTGATTGGTAAAGCTTCATCTACATTTCCTGAGGCCAGAGAAACTAAAGGTTTAATATTGCGAAAAAAAGGTCCATCATTTGCTTAGCGATCTCTGGTATACTGTAAAGCTAATTTGTGGAGATAAGGGCCAAACAGAAAATAATTCTATAAAATGTGAATATATAGTTATAAATCCTGAAATATTTACTGCTGTATATATTCTGATTTTTAACTACATATTCAGATTTTACTTAATTATAACCTGTCTTCCCCATAATACACAGGCTATATGTGGAATTCTGTGGCCAATTATGTTTTTTCTCCCCAATTTGGTATGCCCTCTTCCCAATGCACTCTAAGCCCTTGTGGTGTCAGAGGACGAATCTCAGTTGCCTCAGAGTCTGAGATGTCAATCCACGCATCTTATCACGTGGCTTGTTGAGCGCGTAACAATACCATCCATAACCCAAACCCCACCATTTACATTTTAAGAGTGAAAATGTAACTTTAGGATCACACTCACCATTGTTTATGTAAACATGATTACTTCCTGGTATCCACGGGACTAGAACCCATTTCTCAGAGGTTGCTTGCGCAATGTGCTACCAGTTGCGCATGCTAAAACGTGATAAGATAAAAATAGACAAAAACGATTGTATGACAAGTGGTTAAATTGGTGGATAAATATCTGATGGCACAAGTCAGTAAATCAGCAGTATGGGGTGATTTTAGGGGACATGAACTTTCGGAAGCTATATGTCGATTTCCTGTGTCATCATGTTGTATTTCCTGCATATAGCCGTGCTAGTTTCATGTCAACCAGGCCTTTTTCTTCTCACAAAATTAAATTATTTCCACTCAAATCAATATTTCATGTCCATTTATTTGTTTATTTGGTAAGTAGCCATGTGATAATTATAATAATGTTATAATGTTTTCAAGCTAATTTCATGCATTTTGCATAAGCCTTTTAATTATTAGACCAAAGCGTTTCAAAGATTTCACGTTATTATACATACACTGTTAAACATTCATGTAAATTTGTGGCTGAATTCTTACAACAATCTACTGTCATTCTAAAATACAACAGTTTGCTGTAAAAATTTTGCATTCTGGCTAATTGTGAAAAGCTAGTGACATTTTGGTGAAAGCTAGTGACATTTTGAACCAGATATTTTAAAACCCAAAGTGTAGTAAAGATCTGTGGCTTATTGTCAGTGTTCACGCTGTTGACACATAAAAACAATACTGGATCCAACCCTGTCACCCTCATTCTTCACTTGTTTAAATGCAATTAAAAAAGTACAATTAAACCTTTAAAAAATGCGGTATAAATGCAAAATAACAGTATTGCACTGCATTGTGGGATCCTAAAACTGTGAAATACAGATCAGGTCTTGTGCTTGAATAAGTACTATATATGTTTGGGCTGCATCAGGGTTTTATGGGACATGTACTGATTTTTTTATTCAGAATTAATAGAGTTCAGAGCACTATTTAGTGTTTTAAATAGTTGTTTTATTTAAAGTCACCATTATGGTGATTGGCATTTGCTTTCTTCTTAATGTTCTTCCAGCCAGTGTTAATGTGTTGTAGTTCAATACAAACATTTTCACTGTGTTGCCTGGAAGGAAAAAAGCTAAATGTAAGGTCAGACTATGAGTCTGATCATAACTTGCAAATGCCACTAAATGAGGCAATAGCATTATACAATACAGAAGTAATTCAACTATAAGCATTCAAAGAGAGTTCTGCAATGCAGATTTTGATACTCTAGAGTTGGAATAAAACGCAATATCCGTGATTTATTCCCACTGCACGCGTGTTTGATTCGCCACATAAAGGCTGATTTACTCTATGTACAGTGCGAGTTGCAGGTGCAGTTATTTTACCGCTACAGATACTGGAATCTTTCGCTAAATTAATCAAAGTGAAACTATCTTCATCTGTCTGATGTGTGATTCAGATGGTTCAGCAGGTTTGTGTCAGGACAAGTTAATGTGGCACCTTTAGACTATGATGTTTTTTTCCGTCTTAATTTAGCTTCATTAATCGTCACGTTACTGATCCTTTCATAATAATAAAATATATATATATATATATATATATATATATATATATATATATTTTTTTTTTTTTTTGTGCTAATTTTGTGAAAATTAATCATAGATGTCATCGTGGCACTATGGCATTGAAATACGATTTATATGAAATTAAGCAAACAGCTATTTAATGCTTCACTGTTGTTATGTAAATTGTTGTTTAATTGTTGGCCTCCCATGTCCCATACATGGGTATAGATTCTGACTCAAAATATTTCAACACAAAAACTGGACTGCTGTTGATCTTATCTTTTAATATTCATATCCAACTGATGGAGTCTTGATTAAATATTTAAATTTTTTGGTAGAAAAGATCTCTCAGATCCCACTAATTTAGCTGTCTCTGGGCCCGTGTCCTCATCCCTGCCCAGTTTTGAAGAGGCTAGTTTGACTGTATATTGCTGCCAAGTTATAAAAACGAGTCCAAAAAAGATACATACTTTCCTAGCCATTTAACTACTCACACCAAGTAAGCTACAATTATTATCCAGACCTTTGCTGGGAAGGAAATGTAGATAGCGGACCTCTTGGCACTTTAATTGAGTAACATTAAAAAACATTTATCTACTTTTAGCACCACACAGTGGACATTTCACCTTAGAACTGCTGCAATACGTGTACTGAACAACTTGATGTCATTATGCAAAAATGTTGCAGAAGTCATGTAACTTTCATGAGATCAGGTTGCACCTTTTATGACATTAACATCCTTTCCACACATTTTACCCAACAATCAGCACAGAAAATATGAAAAATGTATGTAGATTCCACATGGACCAACAACTTAGTGTGCATTACAATAAAAAGCCAAAGAATAAAAATGAGTATTACTTATATATATATAGTAGTTTACCATTCTTTTTGGGCAAGGAAGAATTACTGGAAACAAACTGATTGTCATATACCAATTGATCCTGATATAAAGATTAAAAAATTGCATGAGGTATATCAGGTGTTTCATGTAAGTAATACAAAAATGAGCCCATTAAAAGAGCTCAGTTTGCAGGGTGCTGATAAATTGTAATAGTGTAATAGCCTCCCACATAATAACAGGTTTGTGTGGCAGAGAGGAGATAAGGTGTCAAGGTGTTATGGCTGGTGAAAGGGCCTGCATATTGACAGAGTAATCTTCCAGCTCTGTCCACCCGTGAAATTACACATATCATTAACATACCTCCCCATTTAGAAAGCAGTAAAATACCGACACAAAGAATCCCTGTGAGGAAAAAAACAAAAAGTCAACATTAGCTAAACAGTCACTTCAATTAACACCAGACAACATTACGAATGCTTTGACACTTTATCAGGATGGCAATGGTGCATTATACAGCCACATTAATATAGATATATATTATTCATTATCTACTCACTCATGTAATTCAAAACCCTTCGATTTTATTTGTCCAACAGATACATCCGCAATCTATCCAGCGCTTTGAGAAAAGTTTTCCCCAAAGATAAATTAGAAGGATTTGGGGCATTTCACCTTCTAAGGTGCACAATGTAGTTAATGATTCAAGGAGTTCGGTCAAATCTTGGATGTCACTGTCTTAAAAGCCATCCTTTGTCTGTAATGGATATGACATTCCTAGTGAAAAAATAATATACTTAAGCACACTTTATTCTTTGGTGCTTCAGTATACTAAAGTGTATTGCTGGCAGACTACAAATTGGTATACTTAAAGTCTTCTAAATACAAATTTGGAATTGATGCACTTTCATTTGCCGACAGCAGTGCTTTGGTGCAGCTAAAGATGTGTTAAGTATACTTGGTTGTGCTAAAATGGAACTATTTCAAATATACTTTGAGAACACAAGTAACAATAGTGAATGCTTAACACTATAGTTATTACTCTCACCTATGTGAAGTTTGTTTGTTACTCTCCCTCAGGAAGTCTCATGCTGAAACTCGTAGGAGAGCTATGTCCATGTGTTTTCTCCCCATTTGGAATGCCCAAACCCACTACTTAGTAGGTCCTCGTGGTGGCGCGGTTACTCACCTCAATCCGGTTGGTGGAGGACAAGTCTCAGTTGTCTCCACTTCTGAGACAGTCAATCTGCGCATTTTATCTTATCACGTGGCATCTTATCAGGCATGACACCGCGGAGACTCACAGCATGTGGAGGCTCATGCTAATCTCTGCGATCCTTGCACAATTTTCCTCACGCTCCATTGAGAGCGAGAACCACTAAACGCGACCACGAGGAGGTTACCCCATGTGACTCTACCCTCCCTAGCAAACAAGCCAATTTCTTTGTTAAGGAGACCTGACTGGAGTCACTCAGCACACCCTGGATTCAAACTCACAACTCCAGTGGTGGTAGTCAACATCAATACTCGCTGAGCTACCCAGGCCCCTAAGCATAGTGAATTTTAGATCTACAGTTAATAATACACACTGATAAGACTGATGACATTGAAGAGATATAATAAATCTTGCACAATGTTGCACAGGATTACATCTATCTCAAAACAAAACTAATCTCAACCAGGGTAACTCAAACTATAACCACTTTTCATAACATAAAATGACATATTGAACATTAAACTGACCTTGAAACATAACTACAACCCCAATTACTTTTAAATGTTAGTTAATAAAACCTCAAACAGTCCCCAAAACCTACACAGACAGACATAATTAATTATGCAAACACAACAGCCAATAGCAAGTCCCCAAGCAGAAACATCAACAGACGTTAAAGTTTATTCCTGGAAAGGACTATAATGATATAGTTATATAACTATATACTATAAACCTGACATATGATTAAAATAGTTAAACGTACCATTTTGCCTTTGCACAAAGAAAAGTGAAAAATACATCTCATCACTGATCTACAAAGGCCTCTGGCTTACCTATTCAACTTACCTCTTCAAGTCACACAATGCTGCTTTAAAATGGTATAAGACATAGGGCATACTGTATCTGTGCAATGTTGTTGAAGACACAAACAAAAAGAGACTGTCTGGTTGAGACTTATTTAACAGATATATAAAGAGGAGGAACACAAGATCCCACAGTTGAACCAATTCAATGTTTCAGTAGTATCATCATCGATGGCTTAACAAAAAGCATTTCATTTTGTTGAAAAATAAATAATGTTTGAGCAGCAATGTGTGTGAACTGAAAATGATGACAAGCACATTGCCAGTCGCTCTTGTGGAAGCAGATTTAAATATTTTTTTAGTCTGATTGCGTCAACATTCAAACTGTAAGTGGACAGTTTTTGACTAATATTTATGTAGATAAATAACTATAACCACAGTGTTTTTGACTATTTTGGAAGCTGGTCTGGTATAAATTGGGTGTACAACCCACTCTGCATACTGACTACTTAATGTTGAATTGATGCTATCACAACCAGCCTGGTTCTGGTGTGGTGACTGCACATGTACATTTAATATCACTCTTGTGTTTTAAGGAATGTGCATTGTGCAATTAAAAAAAGTACTCAAATTATTTTTTTAATTATTATTTTTAAATTAATACGTTTCCAGCGTTAGTAACCTCTTGTCATAAGACATCCGAGTTATAAGAGTTTGTTCTCTGTTAATATAACAGTATGTTTAAATGCAATGCTCTTAAAATTTCTCAGAACAGACATGGCTTAATATAATATACATTATACAGTATATATAGGAAAATATTTGTCATATTACTAATATTTTTGTGCTCAAAGAACAATATTATGACTGCTTTTAACAGTTCAAACAAGTTGTAGAATCATAAAATAAGTTCCCCATCTGTCGCTCACTTCGATGTTGTGTTGAAGAAGCGACACTAGGGGTCTCTCTCTTGAATGCCGAATATACCTCTGATCTATGAAAAAAGGCCAATGAGAAGTTGGCAGACAGAATTTTCTTGCACATTTTCTTCAGAGCCGATGGTCGTGTATGCAGCGAGCAGCGAATCACACACTTGTTCCTCTTACCTCTGAGCGATTCTGCTATTGGATCTACGGCACACTTCAATGGCTTTCTCCTTCTCTGCACGGCAGTGCAGTTTGCCCCAGGGTGCTTCGACAGTGCAAAACTTAAGAGTTTATAAAAGAGTGATTTTCTCTAAAAAGAGTATTCCCTCTAAAAGAGCAATACACAGCGCCACTGAACGTGTTTTTCGGGACGTGTCTTTATAAAGATGCCTTTCCGCCCCTGTGTAGTTCCTGGATGCGGTAGAGTGCTCTCCACTTCAGACGGCCACAGGCGCTGTCTTGTGTGTCTGGGCTGCAATCACACCAAGGCAGCATTTGTGGATGGTTCATGTTCTCACTGTGGCAACGTTGCGGTCGCGGCTTTCCTTCCCACGGGATTGAGGACGACGCGGCTGGCGATGGAGGCAATCTGGGGATGACAGCGGGCTCGGTTTCGCCAGGTACGTCCCCGAGAACCTCCCACCCCCCGACACGCTCGTCTAGAAGACGCCTCCGCCAGACCTCCTCCTCAGTCACTAACCGCCCCCTGCCGGGATCCTACCACGCCCTTCAGAGACCAGGTAGTGAACCTGCAAGCGCTGCCCCGGGAGGAGGCAGACCCAGCCCCTTCGTTGCTGTGTCCGGTACGTGCTTTGCGTATCTACTTGGACTGCACGCAGAGCTTTAGACGTTCTGAACAGCTCTTTGTTTTCTTTGGTGGACAGCGGAAAGGGAACGCTGTCTCCAAACAGAGGCTCTCCCACTGGGTGGTGGACGCCATTTCATTGGCCTGTCGCACCCAGGCCATGCCCCCCCCCCCCCTGTGGGTCCGAGCACACTCAACAAGGAATGTTGCGTCCTCATGGGCACTGGCCAAAGGCACCTCCCTGGCAGACATATGCAGAGCAGCAGTTTGGGCAACACCTACTACCTTTGCGAGATTTTACAATTTCAGGGTAGAGTCAGTTTCGTGTTTTCTCAGGTCCAAGCCGGTAGAACTCGGTAACACGCTGACAGACTGACCGGGTGGATCGCTTGCACCTAGCGCCATTTCCCTCGGTTGAGGTAAAACCGTGCGCTTCTTCTCTCAGGAGGTCCCACTCACTCGGCTCCCTGAATGACTCCTCCCTAGCCCTAGGGGTCCGCAATTCAGCGGAGGAATTCGCCGACACAATCCACTGTGGGTACTCAATCTACCCTGTACTGGAATAGGTGCTCCACAGGTCAGGGCTCCTACGTGGACTTCCCCCTCTGTGTATTTTCTGCTGTACGGTCTCCTTACGAGTGGACCCGCGTCTCCCTTGGGCAGTTCCCACTGACCCTCAGTCGCCATGTCTGTAGCAACTCCTCCCTCCGAAGAGGTGGGCTCTACCACCGCGCCACTTCCCACATCTGAGCTAAAAGCCAATGTGGTGTATTTCGCCACTTTTACCTCCCCCTCTCTGGGCGGGTGTGGTCTCCGCAGGGTATTTTCCCCTTGAAAGAATAGGAAACTGGATAAGACCCCCTTTCCACGATGCGTGTAAGGGCCCCAGCTGTTTTGCTCTATGAAAGAAACATAGAGATAAAAGAGGCCCGGCTAGGCTCGGCCCATTCCCAGGTTGGCAAGCATCACCTTGTTCCCCTGTCTAGGGAAACTATAAGGGTTCCGATGACTTTATGGGGCATTGGGGAAGGGTACGTGCAGTCTGATACAGCTGGTCATTTTGGCAAGTCAAGTACCTGCCCGCTACTGTGTCAGCAGTACACGTACACGGCTCAGCGCATGGCGTGATTTAAATTGGACCCCTAGTGTCGCTTCGACACAACGTCGAAGTGAGCGACAGACGGGGTATGTCTAGGTTACGTATGTAACCTCCGTTCCCTGATGGAGGAAACGAGCCGTTGTGTTATTAATTTTCTGGTTTTAATGGGACCAGAACCTCTGTCTTGGGGCAAGTGTGTTACTTCCTGGTTTTCAAGGGACCAGAATCTGTGTCTTGGGGCGAGTGGGTTACTTCCTGGTTTTCAAGGGACCAGAATCTGTGTCTCTGAGTGAAAACAATTACTTCCTGGTTTTCATGGGACCTCAACCCATTTCTAGGTGCAAATGTGATTACTTTGTGTTCACATGGAAGCATAAACCATGTCTTGGAATAAACGTGATTACTTTCAGGTTTTCATGGAACCACAACCAATGTCTAGGAGCAAATGTGATAACTTTCTGATTTTAATGGGACCACAACCAATGACTAGGAGCAAATGTGATTACTTTATGGTTTTCTTGGGACTACAACCCATGTCTCAGAGTGAACGCAATTACTTCCTGGTTAACATGTGACCAGAACCTGTGTCTCAGAGGAGAACGCAATTACTTCTTGGTTTTCATGGGACCAGAACCCATGTCTCTAAGGTTGCTCATGCACACTGCTATCAATAGTACCAGAGGGAAAAGTGATAATTTTTTGTGGAATCGCATTTTTCATAATACACACCTTTTAAAAGAAGCCTTCCAGAAAATCATACTGTAGTTTCTGTAATGCCTTTAAGTCCCCACTGAGCAGTTTTAATGAAAAACATAATTGAAAATTTTACCTTACTGTTTTGTCTTTAGGCTCGCATTTCAGATGGTGCTTGTCAGTAATTTGGCAGAATAGGGTCAATTTCAGGGTACACGGACATTCAAGTCCAAGTTCCTCTCAGAAACTACAAATAAAGGATATGAATTATATGGACTATTTTAATTGTGCTTTAATATTTTTGAGCCTTACAGCCTAAGTCCACATTCACTTTCATTGTATGGAAAAGAGCAGCATTAACATTCTGCTAAATACCTCCCTTTATGTTCTTTTTGGGGAATAAAATTTGATGTTTGGAATGGTTCAGTTTCAACAGTATGAAGAACAGTAAATGGTGACAGAAATGTCATTTATCGATTAAACAAAACTCTTGCACACTTTCAGAATTAAATATTTTTGGCCTTGTTTGAGATGCAACAGATTATGGCAGTTTGACAGGGGGTCTTGTACCACAGTCATTTTTCACTCACTACAAAACAAAAGAGCTCAGAAGCAGAGAGCTCATCCATGAATAATTGGCAGATGTTGTTACAAAGGTGTCAGCTCCCATTCTAGCTGAGGGCAGACTGCAGCGAACAATCAAAGGCTGCTGTAATATAATGTTCTCCATGGAAACAAAACTATTTTTCACACTGAAGCATTTAAAATATTTATGCAAGCGGAAGAGGAGACAGACTCCAGACCTTAAAGTGACTGGTGCCGTCCTCTTGAAACAGCAAGAAAGAGAGAGATCACGCTTAAAATTGACATAAGACCAATAGCAGTTCCTAACTGTCTCGTATGTATCAAGATGGAAATCAGTGGCAATTTCTTTCATAATACTGACATCTCTACAGTTCATTCAGATATACACAGCACAAGTAATAGGGTGTTTCTTCAACTACAGGCAATTTTATGTCCCAGGGACTGATTTTTATTGCAACAAAAAGATTTCAACTTTTTTATTTTTCATGGTTTGATTTGACAGTTACATTAAAAATTCAATATTAAAGGAGATTAGATAAAAATCATGAATGAAGAAAACAAAGAAAAATCTACGTAATCATTTCTAATCAAGCTGTACTTTTGTCAAAGTAGGCAATAATTGTGGAAATATTATGTGTGTGCATTTATGATACACACAATGGTTATTGTCAATAGGCCTCAGAAAGACATAGGAGTCTGCAATTTTGTCCCAAAATTTTAATTGCATTTTGTGGTGGAAATTACATTTGTTTATTAAGGCTTTGGGCAAAATAATAATAATAAATAAAAATAATAAAACAATTTGTTTTTATGTATATATATATATATATATATATATATATATATATATATATATATATATATATATATATATATATATATACACCGATCAGCCACAACATTAAAACCACCTGCTTAATATTGTGTAGGTTCCCCTCTTACCGCCAAAACAGCGCCAACCCGCATCTAAGATGTTATACTTCTCACCACAATTTTACAGAGTGGTTATCTGAGTTACCGTAGATTTTGTCATTTCGAACCAGTCTGGTAGTGGTGGGCATTCCGGCTCTTTTCAGTGAGCCGGCTCATTCGGCTCCCAAACGGCTCTTTAAAAAAATTAGGTTTGGTTTTTTTCAAGTCAAACAGTTTGCGATAGTTTGACTATAAGTAGTGTTAAAACAATTCTAATTAAATTATTAAATGAAATCATACTCTACCTTAACCACAATGTATTTAAAAATGCATTGGTTTGATATGCAAAAGACTGCTATTAAACGTTTGCATTTAAAGTATAACTTTAAATAGGGGGGATATGAGCGTGATATGAGCATGAAGCGATCGTCTGTGTTCCGCAACTGCTTTCGGGTCCTTGAATAACATATAACGTGCGAGTAAGGGCAGCCGATGGGCTTTCTAGTGCCCTCCTAGGGTAAGATGGTGCCCCCCTAGGGAGTTGGTGCCCTATGCAGATTGCGTAGTATGCGTGTAGGGAGCGGCGGTACTGATAATAGAATATTACACCATATAAAAAAAATCAATAACAATTTGCAAAACTGCAGAATCCCAAAAATTTTAATAAATGTAAAAAAGAAGGATGCCATTACACATGTGCATTTAAAGTATAACTTTTTAATGTATATAAACAAAGTGCATATAAATTTAATAATTCAGCAGGAATGCAATCTGAACAACATAATATGTTGGCTCCGCCCTCCCTCACGCATCATTGGTTCATTGGTTGACACTGCGTGTCTGATTGACAGTCTGAGCAGACAGTCAGAACGAATGTGTGTGCGCTTGAGCATTTAGGCCTATATTATTTTATTTATTTTTTTGTTCTTTGAATTAGTTAATTCTATTCATTTAAATATTTTGATTATTCATATCTTAGTTTTTTTCATATTTTTATAAAGAGATTCGGCTCTTCTGATATGCGAGCTGGCTCCCAACATTCACCTACAAGAGCCGACTCTTAGAGCCGACTCGTTCGTGAACGAAACATCACTACAGTCTGGCCATTCTCTATTGCCCACTCTCATCAACAAGGAGTTTCCATCCACAGAACTGATGCTCCATGTATGTTTTTAGTTTTTGGCACAATTCTGAGTAAATTCTAGAGACTGTTGTGTGTGAAAATCCCAGGAGATCAGCAGTTACAGAAATACTCAAACCAGCCCGTCTGGCACGAACAATCATCCATGCGATTATCTGATCAGCCAATCATTTGTCAGCAATGCAGTGCATAAAATCAGATACAGGTCAGGAGCTTCAGTTAATGTTCACATCAACTATCAGAATGGGGAAAAAAAGTGTATCTCAGTGATTTGGACCATTGCATGATTGTTGCCGCTGTTTTGGCGGCACAAGGGGGACCTACACAATATTAGGCAGGTGGTTTTAATGTTGTGGTTGATCGGTGTGTGTGTGTGTGTGTGTGTGTGTGTGTGTGTGTGTGTATATATATTCATATCTACACCTAAGACATAGTTCGTAGCCAAATAAATACATTAAAAAGAGTGTGAAAAGTGTGTATTAAAGGAGTTTCATCTCTACAAAAGTATAAATAGTTGAGGAAACATCCAATAATGCATGGTTAAGAAGTGACTCCCACGTAGCCATTAATGCAGTGATGGACAGCTGACATGTAGATGATCTGTTTGCCTACACTTTTCCTATAACTGTTTGGAAAATTGTCATAGTAGCAAACTATCTCCCCCACACTTACAATTTACATAGAAATGCAGTACAGGTTAACACACACAGATCACTCGCCACATTCTATATAAACTGCATCTGTGTAATATAAATTGCTTTAGAAAGCAGGTTAATAAGTGACAGATTGCAAAGCAGCAATTAACACAGAGCAGATGTTGAGAGAATCTGGAATCTTATTACAAGCTGTTTTGTGATCAATGCATCTATGTGTTATATTGCTTCTTCTATAAGAGAAAAACAGGCAGAATGTTTTGGAATAATGAAGGGCTTAAAAATAATCTTTTTTAGAGTGAACTAGTCCTAAGACAGTCGTATCTCTACTATTTTTGGTTCACCTTGAGGATGAAGTACTGGTTGCCCGAAAAATACAAAAAAAGAAGCATTTTGTGAATTTTAGCATAATGTTAACAACATGTTTTTAACAGCTGTTTGATGTTGTAAGAGCCAAAATAAATTGTAATCACACCTAATACAAAAAAGGTTGTTTTTGCTATTCAGATCAGTCATCCCCCTGGGTCTGCTCATGGCATCTCTCAAGGTACAAAGATTTGGAACATACGACCACGCTATATCAGTCTTCTTCTGCAAATTTCTCTGAACTGAGACAGAAATTCTGTTCATTGAATGATGGGGGTTTAAGTATCAGTACATAAACAGCATGTTGGTAAAGTACTGCATAGCAATCCTCACCTGAAATGACTGTAGAAATGAGTTGAAATAGATAAAAACTATTTGAGATATGTCATCCTCGCCTGGATTCACAAAGAATAACATGTATGTAATTCCAAGCAAAGGCAGCAGCACTAGAGTAGCCTTCACAGCTTTCCTGTAATGACAGAGAGAGAGAGAGAGGCTATACAAATACAATGTACACATAGAAGTTTTAACATATTAATGCATTTATGCCTACGTAGCTAGGCCAGTGCCTTTCAAGGGTCTGTTTAAAAAAGCTAGACAGAGTGCAACAAAATGGAACAAAACAGGTGTCTCGAGAGACAAGTTTTAAAAGTTGACTGTAACATATTTAAATTTGGCGCTCATGGCTTGAGATGCTGAAAAACGTTGAGATTTTTATATTTTGCAGACGTCAAATCAGTCTAGCGCTTGTTTACATCAAGACAGATGGTTAATATTCAGAACAGTTCCATTAAAAAGTAAATAAATAAAGCCTAGTAGACCTATATGATTTTCATGAATTTCAGTTCCGTTAACGGTTCCTGGCCATGTAATTTTTTTGGAACACTGTACTAAAATACTCATGTTTCCTACAACACAATTCAGTGGCAGCAATACTGAATCTACAGTGTGAAACACACAGCGTCTCCAGTGTTGTCTGATTCCCGATCAAATGACTCTTATAAGCCGGTTCTTTTTAGAGAATCAAAATCATAGAGTGTCCAGTGTTGTCTGATCCCCGATCAAATTAATCTTATAAGCCGGTTCTTTTTAGAGAATTAAAATAATTTAGAGTGACCAGTGTGGTGTGGTTCCCAGAAGAATGTCTCTTATGAGCCAGTTCTTTTGAATTTACTGTTTGAAACACAAAGCGTGTCTAGCGGTTGTGGACTGGGAAGAGAAATTGGCCCTATATTTGAGATAAAAACCAGCCCAAAAGTTGTTGAGGGGGTGTTCGGCCGATCGGCTCCGTTTCGTGGCCGACCCACCGGTAAAAGTCCCGCTTCTCCCTATGGCCAGTCTGCCCCTGGTGTCTAGTGTAGTCTAATTCCTTAACAAATGACTTTTATGAGCTGTTTTTAGTGAATCAAAAACATACAGTCTGACCAGTGTTGGGTCCAGCTCGAAATGAATTTAGAAGTGTTACTGTGTTATGCAAGGTTGCACTTAAGGCTTGTGAGACTTTAATCAGATTTGATTTCTGAGTAAAACTGATTTGTTTTATTTGCTCTGTTGAAATCAGAAATGATCACCTAATTTGCTGACAGGCTGCCTGAGGGCAGTAAATGCAATAAGAATTGCATTTCTTATTTAAATAATTTGTAATGGAACCAATAAGGAATCAGAATAGATTATAAGAATTAGAATCGGAACAATTGTTAAATTCCTTATGATTCCTATCTCTACTTCACAAGGATTTTGCAGCCGATATAAAATTCAGCAACATCAGGACATCAGAGTGATTTTATTGGGCTTTTATTCTCTAATTAAGTCTCCTAAAGACTCATTGAGTCATTGGTCTAGTCTGGTGATGCCTCCTTATGCGCAACTTGCGTGTATGAGAGCATTACGAAAATGTTTGAGATATTTGTTGAATAATTTGAGAATGTTGATTCATAGCCATGAAGCAGTTCAAATGTAGTTTTTGCATTAATCATTTTAAATCTAATTGGCTTCCATGGCTGTATGGTAAAAAAAAAAAGCCATATCAGAGCAAACATATACATATCACAATACATATGGTTGAAAATATGTAAATATTCATTTTTAAGCCGAGTAACATGAAAGCAGTGGTACCCTGCTCTCCCTTGTATCACTAACTACCTGATGCATCTACGGTCAGACGTGAATCTCAAACCATCAACTGCTTTTCACTGATTTCTGCTCTTCAGAACTGTGTGCTTGAGAGGTCATGCTCCAAATAAGCTCTTGAAACTAAATAATTTGTCTTCCAAACTGATTCATTTCCTGTTGCCCTTGAATAGTTTTTCAGTGGCACATTATTTGATCTCTTATCAAACATGACAAGAAATACACCAGTGATGAACAATGTATGACGTCTGATGAGAAAATGAGGTGTGCGTCTAAAGTGTGCAGTAATGAGTTTCAGAGTGTCATTGAGAGCTAAACACAGAGCAATGCCATGGCAACCATGGCAACACTCTAGCACTGTGGCAGTGAGTTTTGCTTGGGAAACATTCACATTTCGTCAGAACATTTAACAAATAACCAACAACAACTAATTATAGTGATTTAGCAAAAATGTTGTATCAAATGACCAATAAATCACTACGATCCTGAGGTTTTATGAACTCTGATAGTGAATGAAATCTTAGCAACAAAGAAATCCTGCTGTTTTTTAGAAAAGATTAATTTTACATATAGCTTGTCCTCGAGACACAAACTATCTCCATTAAGACTTTGCAAATCAAGTGAAATGCCACAAGAGAGTTTGGAAATGCATTACCAGTAAACCTCAGATGAAAGACACTCTATATTTTCTGCTCTAACTGAAGTAAGCATTGCCCTGAGCTACTCACACACCAGAAGTCAAGCATGCAGGTCCACATTTTCAGAATTTCAATAAATCAAAATGACATATAGTGCAAGGATAAAAAAAAAAAAAAAAGATTAAAGCCAAATATTACATTTTGTTTTAAGTAATCTCAGCTTTTTCATAGTCAACATGGTCTCATTGTGAAAAACTTTCTATATACATTTTTGCAAAACTTGTCTTCAGGTACAATTCCCTGCCATTTCCAGCTGCTGGCCGGAGACCTCCAAAAGAGGGCAGGGTTAGACAGACAGACAGACAACACAGACAGACATATAGATAGATAATACAGACAGACAGAAAGATAGATAGATAGTACAGACAGACAGAAAGATAGATAGATAATACAGAAAGGCAGAAAGATAGATAGATAATACAGACAGACAGATAGATAATACAAACAGACAGAAAGATAGATAGATAATACAGAAAGACAGAAAGATAGATAGATAATACAGACAGACAGATAGATAATACAAACAGACAGAAAGATAGATAGATAATACAGAAAGACAGAAAGATAGATAGATAATACAGACAGACAGATAGATAGATAATACAGACAGACAGATAGATAGATAATACAAACAGACAGAAAGATAGATAGATAATACAGACAGACAGATAGATAATACAAACAGACAGAAAGATAGATAGATAATACAGAAAGACAGAAAGATAGATAGATAATACAGACAGACAGATAGATAGATAATACAGACAGACAGATAGATAATACAAACAGACAGAAAGATAGATAGGATAATACAGAAAGACAGAAAGATAGATAGATAATACAGACAGACAGATAGATAGATAATACAAACAGACAGAAAGATAGATAGATAATACAGACAGACAGATAGATAGATAATACAAACAGACAGAAAGATAGATAGATAATACAGACAGACAGATAGATAATACAAACAGACAGAAAGATAGATAGATAATACAGAAAGACAGAAAGATAGATAGATAATACAGACAGACAGATAGATAGATAATACAAACAGACAGAAAGATAGATAGATAATACAGACAGACAGATAGATATATAATACAAACAGACAGAAAGATAGATAGATAATACAGACAGACAGAAAGATAGATAATACAAACAGACAGAAAGATAGATAGATAATACAGAAAGACAGAAAGATAGATAATACAGACAGACAGATAGATAGATAATACAAACAGACAGAAAGATAGATAGATAATACAGACAGACAGAAAGATAGATAGATAATACAGACAGACAGATAGATAGATAATACAAACAGACAGAAAGATAGATAATACAAACAGACAGAAAGATAGATAGATAATACAGACAGACAGAAAGATAGATAGATAATACAGACAGACAGATAGATAGATAATACAAACAGACAGAAAGATAGATAATACAAACAGACAGAAAGATAGATAATACAAACAGACAGAAAGATAGATAGATAATACAGACAGACAGACAGATAGATAATACAAACAGACAGAAAGATAGATAGATAATACAAACAGACAGAAAGATAGATAGATAATACAAACAGACAGAAAGATAGATAATACAAACAGACAGAAAGATAGATAATACAAACAGACAGAAAGATAGATAGATAATACAGACAGACAGATAGATAGATAATACAGACAGATAGATAGATAATACAGAAAGACAGAAAGATAGATAGATAATACAGACAGACAGATAGATAGATAATACAAACAGACAGAAAGATAGATAGATAATACAAACAGACAGAAAGATAGATAGATAATACAGACAGACAGATAGATAGATAATACAGACAGACAGATAGATAGATAATACAGAAAGACAGAAAGATAGATAGATAATACAGACAGACAGATAGATAGATAGATAATACAAACAGACAGACAGACAGATAGTCAGACATGGTAGATATACAAGATAAAGATAGATAGATACACAGACAGACAGATAGATAATACAGACAGACAGACAGATATATAGATAGATAATACAGACAGATACATAATACAAACTGACAGACAGATAGACATACAAGATAGATATACAAGATAGAGACAGACAGACAGACAGACAGATAATACAGACAGAAAGACAGTTAGATAGATAATACAGACAGACAGAGAGAGAGAGAGAGAGAGAGAGAGAGAGATAGATAGATAGACAGACAGATAGATAGACACATAGATAATTCCAACAGACACAGAGAGAGAGAGAGACAGACAGACAGACAGACAGATAGATAGATAGACACATAGATAATTCAGACGGACGGACGCCAGGTGAAATTAACATGAGGCTCTACAACAACTGTGTGTTTTATTCACTTTCCTGCTTTTTCCTGAATTAAATGGCTGATTATGACTTCATAAATACTTATTTTTCTCTCTATTACTCATAACCTGCTATTTTACATATTGACACACTTTTATTCAAACACATTTTTTTAAAAACTATATATTTTAATCCTTGTATTACAGACCCACCTACTGTACATATATACACTTATTGCTATTCAGTTAACATGTGCAGTAGCTCAAGATAGGACACTTAGAGTTGGTGGACTGCGGTTCAAGTCCAGTCATGAACTCAAGCAGACACGTGACATTACACAGTCATGGAAGCAGCACGAAATGAGGTGGTTGCTTCAGAAAATGTACTTTTTCATTTTGCTTCTGCATTTAAAAAAAACTAATGGTTAGATTTAGGCATTAATAAGCTAAGAATGTATTTTTTTACTTCTCATATATATTTTTAAACACCAACGGTTAGGTTCAGGCAAAATGTTTAGGTTAGGGAGGTGTTTTAAAAAAAATATACATAAAAACATTCACCTTAAAACCGCATCTGAATACAACATCATGTTATTTGCTTTTGTCGCCCCCAGCTGGATATTTAACTAGAAACATGCAGCCAAATATGTTATACAGCACATACATTTTGAATTGCAAAATTGTTGTCATGTTAACGTACATTTCATGAGACCAGGCTGTATATTATGATCAATTAATTTTCAGAATTTAATTTGGATATTTTACAGTGAGAGGTGAAGGTTTTAAGTGAAAGACTTTATGGTTAGGTTTAGGGTTTGGGTTGGGTTAAACCTAGGGAACACCATAATATCGTTGTCTATTGATTCTTTTATTTTAGGGTTAGGGTGGGAGTGCTTGAGATGTGGGAGTAAATAGTATTAGGTTTTTGAATGAGCCAACTCAGACAACTTCTCATCTCATTTATATTACAACCTGTCATGAGACCTAAAAGGTACAGAATAAGGTACTAGTGCTTTACCTGTATTGTATCGTTTCAGATGTTGTCGATGCTCTCAACTTCGTCATTAAAATACGTACAATGTTGAATAGGAAAACAAAGTTGATCTGTATTGGGGTAGCAGAGGAAACAGGTAGGTTAATGATCATTTAAAAGTGAAGTTATTAAAGGAATAGTTCACCCAAAAATTACATTTTTTTTTGTCATCACTGACATCACTGACCACTTTATAGTCAATACTTAAAAAAAGATGCAATGCCAGTTAATAGTGAACTAAGCTAGCTTTCTGCCTACATCTCTTTTATGTTCCACAAAAGAAAGAAAGTCATTTGTGTTGGAACAGCACAACGGTGAGTGTATGATGATAGATTTTAGGTTGAACAAAGGATTTGGGCAGATGTAGTCAACAATCTTGAAATGCCTTTATCCTTCTCTACAGAATATGCAGAAATGTCATATGCAAAAATGCTCATTCAGACTTTGGAATTATGTACTATTGTTTTTCTGCAGAGTGGCTTATGTGATAATACTATTATGCTAAAAAAAAGCCAACACAACTCCTTATCTAACATCAGTTCAAGAGTAATCTCAAAGATCAAGCACTTTGTCTGACAATTGGAGCCATTGCTATTATGTAAAAAGCTAATATCCAGGCATGGTGGACAGACTGCTATTTGCTGTTGTCAATCATTTTTAATAGTGCTCTTCAACAACGCATATGAGCATTTCAATGCATTTGGGTGTCAAAATGTTTCTACTGCTTTAGGAATGCATCTGGGTTCCAGCTCTGTGTCCGCTATACGTTCTGCATAGTATTATTGTGTTGGAGGAATTGACAGCAAACACAAATTTGAGCTGTTATACACAGTCATATAAGTGAGGAATATATGACAGAGCCATTGTATTGCAAATTACATATGAATTACAATGACATTTATGGTTTTGAAGAACTTGCAGTTCAACTAAGGTACCTGTGAATGAAGAGAACCTACATGCACTTTATTGGAGAATACAATATAAGTACTAATAATACTTACAAGCAGAACTAAAATGACTGGCCCTTGATAAATGTAGTCTATATACTTCCCAGGTTCCTTCCCAAACCAGCATCTGAAACACAATACATTTTTGTATTAGTGTAGTCATACATTAGTTAATGCATTAGGTTTCACGAACAAACATTGACCAATTGTATTGTACAGCATTTGTGAATTTTGTTTACACAAAAAAAAAAAAAAAACAATAAAAAAAATTCCAGTTCAGGAATTTCAATTTGAAAAACAGAATTCCATTGAATTGAATTGAGTAATCTTAACGAGGCTAAAATATTTTCTGAGTGTAATGTTAATTCATCAAAACACAACTGTTCATATTAGTTTAGCTAAAGTTAACTTACAATTAAGAGTTAATACAATTCTAAATGTAAAAACTAAATGTGCATTAGTAAATGTAGAGAAAATAATTTTCCAAAACAAAACTAAATTTCACCTTCGCCTTGCTCAATCAATGAAAGTAAAAGGTAAAAAATAATTACAACAATAAATGATGCACATAAATAAAGAGCAGAAATATGGCAGTAATTTGAGCCTTTTACTGGAACAAAACCCACCAGAGGCTGTTGTCATTACCCATAGAGGCCTGTTTACCTGTTCAGACAACACATTTCATATTGAATTTGATAAACCCTGGGGAATAAATGAAATGTTTTTTGTCGGTTGAATATACTGCCACAATGAAATAAATGATTTACTAAGGAATTGAGAGTGGCCATGAGCACCAAAGGGGCCATTCAGTAGCATAGTGTCTTCTTATAAATGCCTACAGTACTTACATAAATGAGCATTGGCAATGTTATAATACATTCTCTTATGGCAGACGAAAAAATTCTCATAAAATTAAATTGAAGGGGGAGAGACAAAAATATTAAAGACTTTGGATGTGCTCTTTTGACTCGGGGAACCACCCAGCAACCACCCTGATCACAATATTATTGAGTTTTGCATAGGCCTAATAGCCTTTAGAAATAAAACAAAAAAATCACATTTGGAGCATGAATATTTCCTAGTATTGAAATCACAGGCTCAAGTAAGATATACTCAACAATGAACTTCCTTTTACTCTCAGCATGAGCTCATTTCACTATTTCTTCTTTAAATCAGCAACTTACTGTTCATTTTCACTGTAGAGTTTTCCAATGGCCCACGCAATAATTATCGGACATGGTATACCTGCAAGAGAGAGAAGATGCATTTGCATACATTTGCATATCTCACACTTTACACACTTAGTAACAGTCACTTTTGGCTTGCCCAATGGGGGCCTATAGACAATCATTTTTTAAGAATTAATTATTAACTTATTTGCCATCCCAGATGTGTGTGACCGTCTTTCTTCAGCAGAACACAAATTAAGATTTGTTTGAAAAATGTTGAAGCTCTGTAGGTCCTTGTAATGTAAGTAAATGGGTGCCATCAGGCTGCTGGCTGTTTGACGTTCCAAAAAGCATATTTAGGCAGCATAAAAGTAATCCACACAACTCCAGTCAGTAAATTAATGTCTTCTGAAGCAAATCGATAGGTTGGTGTAAGAAAAAAAATTGATCAACTTGAGTTGTATGGATTACTTTTATGCTGCCTTTAGTATGCCTTTTGGACCATCAAACAGCCAGCAGCCTGATGGCACACGTTTACTTACATTATAAGGACCTACAGAGCTTCAACATTGGCGTCAGACTTTCAGCCCTTGGGCAGACCTCTGCTTTCTGCGGACTGGAGTCCCCTTGCAGCAGGTGTCCAGATGTGTCGTGGTGACCACAGACACCCCTTGACAGGGTTGGGGTGCAGTGTGCAACGGGCACGCTGCCTCTGGCCTCTGGACAGGACCCGGCAGCATTGGCATATCAGAAAGTCATACACATCTGGAATGGCATCAGCGTAAGTGAATAATGAGAGAATTTAATTTTTTTGGATGAACTATTCCTTTAAGGCATGATTTTCAATCGTGTTATTCATTTAAACCCCACAATGGAGACATTAAGACATTTCACCATCATTTTCCATTTACTGTTACAGCATAAGTTTTGTAAAGCTGCTTGGAAACTATGTGTGTTGTGAAAAGCACTATACAAATAAAAATGACTTGACTCGATTTATTGAGGAGTAACCTACTAAAAGTAGTGATACTAATGATTAAAGGAAGTAGCATTGTAGTGTGATAAAACACTACATAGCTAGAAAAAAACAACAATATTGCATGCAGATAGGCAATAATAAAATGCATTCTCCGAAACCGTCCTCTAAAGTGTAATTCATTTTAGTGAATCGGCTCATGCTTTTTTTTAAAATGTTTAAATTGCTCTAGCATGTGCTTGCGCAAGAGGATGCCACAATAATAAACTACATTGATGTCTTTATTGTGCCGAAAATGCTGAAAGCAGCTAACTTTAATAGAGCAGATCAAATGAGAACATAGGCCCAGTCGCTGCACCAAACTGAGACATTCTGAGCCTGAGATGTTTTGATCATGATCGAAGGAATGTAATTGTGCTCTGGAGCGTTTGATCACACCTATTAGGTTAGCCTGGTTTCCACAAAGCCATGTTTAACAATGGGTTGAACAATGTGGACTGCTTAAACACCAACATTTCCCTCAATTAAATGGGCAGGTAGCAAGAAATCCAGGAATCTATGAAGAAGTTACAAGGAGAAGCCATTATACTGGCCCCAACTGAGTTATCTGGCCCCAGGAAAAAGCGGTTTGTACCCATCCAACAATAACAAGTATGCTCAGATACAAAGATAAACACCAATTCAGTCACATCAACTTGAATGCATTTCACAAACTGAGCAAAAACCAACAAAATTATCATCTTGCAATATGCAGCTGATGCCATGAAACAGACTCTGATTCTTGCAACAGGATCACAAGGGATGTCGGCCTGTTGTTTCCAATAGATATGGCAACCTAGGATTGGCAACATTATGCCGACTCACCGACAAGTGGCATCTCTTATCAGACATCTTTGCATCGGCTCCAGTGTGTTTACCTTCGTTCGCATAATCAGTGTTTAGCATGATTCTGAGTTTGCATTTTCCCCTCTTACATAATTTTTCTCCACTAATGGTTAGGTGTAGGTTTGGATTTGGGGGTTCAGTTTATAACATATGCATTCCCCTTCAGCCTGTACAGTAAAAAAAACTCTCTTTACAACTCGCTTTTGACGCACCTCCGTGATTTGAATCACACACTGACGTGGCTTCCCTACATTCTGTAAAATAATTTGATCAAATATCGTCATGGTTACTGTTGTAACCTCCGTTTCCCGAGGGAAGGAATGAGACGTTGTGTCGAATGAGGTGACACAAGGGGTCTTCCAGGGATGCCAAACCTACCTCTGAACCTGAGAAAATGCCAATGTCAAGTTGGCTGACAGAATTTGCATGCCCCACCCCGAACATACGGGTATAAACGGAAGTGTCAGGATTTTGCATAGAGGAGCCGAAAATAAGTGGTAGGTCTAGTGCTGTGGCAGGAGGGACACAACGTCTCGTTTCTTCTCTCGGGGAATGGAGGTTACGACAGTAACCATGATGTTCTCCTTCTGTCACTCACTCAACGTTGTGTCGAATAAAGTGACACAAGGGGTCCCATATAAAAACGACATGCACTGACCGTGTTACGTGAACTGTCGAGACAGGTGCAAGCAGGCTACTGCGTGCTAGAGGCAACATATGTCGGCAGCATGTAGCCCTCCCAAACGCCCCCAAAGAGGTGTCACATACAGACCTTAAGTTCCCCGCACCCCTGAGGGGGGGAACAGGCGCTACATGACTAGCATGGGAGCAAGCCCGGAAGCCTTTTCTCTCACTATGTCTCTCACATAGGACGTGAAGCGGCTGGGGCCGCTTAACGCTATGAAATGCATCAGGAAAGGCGGTCTTTCCCGGTCCTATTCTTTCAGGGGGAAAAGACCCTGCGGAGGCCACATCCTGCCTAGTCTAGGAGGAGGTAACATGTGGCAAATACACCACGAGGGTTGTGAAGCCGCACGTGGGAAATGGCACGGTGGTAGGTCCAGCCTAATGAGGGGGGACTCTACAAGCACAGCGACCGGGGCTGCCCAAAAGAAACGCGGGTCCGCCGACAGGGGGACCGTACTGCAGGAAATACATCACGGGAGATTGCCTGAAAAGGGAACTAAGCCCGTGGAGCCCTGTGCACCAATACAGAGCACCTGTGACTCGTAGTGGGTCTAGGGAGGAGAACATCCAGGGAGCGACACTTAGTGGCTAACCTGGGATAGAAGGCGCACTGGATCAACTTGGTGAAGGGCGCTGTGTGCAAGCGGAACACCCGGTCAGTTGTACCGCGTTACCAAGTTCTACTGGCTCGGACCTGACAAAACACCTGACTCAGCCCTGAGAATGTAAAATCTGGCAAAGGTATTGGGTGTTGCCCAGCCCGCTGCTCTGCAGATGTCTGCTAAGGAGGTGCCATGGGCCAGTGCCCATGAGGATGCCACACTTCTCGTAGGCCTGGGTGTGATAAGCTAAGGAAATAGCATCAACGACCCAGTGACCTAACCTCTGTTTGGAGACGGTGTTCCCTTTCCGCCATCCGCCGAAGCAGACAAAGAGCTGCTCAGAACAACTGGAGCTCTATGTGTGGTCCAAATAAATACGCAAGCACGTACCAGACACAGCAATGAGAAGGCTGGGTCTGCCTCCTCCCAGGGCAGCTTGCTTGCAGGCTCACGACCTGGTCCCTGAAGGGGGTAGTAGGAACCTTGTAGCCCGGTTGTGGCCTCATGATAACGTGAGAATGTGCCGGACCGAACTCCAGGCAGGTGGCGCTGACTGAGAACGCATGCAGGTCCCCAACCCTCTTGATGGAGACTAATGCGATCAGGAGGGCCGTCTTCAGGGAGAGGGCCTTGAGCTCAACTGAATCAAGTGGCTCAAAAGGGGGTCTCTGAAGGCCAATAGAGAGATCCCAGGACTTGCCATCTACTGCGTTGTGGTGGGCTGCGATAGCAGCTACATACACCTTCAAGGTGGAGGAGGACAGCCTCCCCTCCAACCTCTCCTGCAGGAATGAAAGCACTGTCTGAACTGCGCTCCTCTGAAGGTGCACCTTTGCCTGGTGGAGGGAGCTCTGGCTTGTTTGATCGTGTCTACGACTGCAGGTGGTAGATCCACTAGATCTTCCGCATCCCATCCAGGGGCCAGATTTGGAGGTTCCAGAGGTCTGGGTGCGGGTGCCAGAGGATGACCCATCCCTGAGAAAGAAGGTCCTTACTTATTTTCCAGGGAGGTGCTGTTGCGAGGAGCGTAAGATCCGAGAACCAGGCCTGGGTGGGCCAGTAAGGGGCCACCAGGATGACCTGTTCCTCGTCCTCCCTGATCTTGCACAGCACCGGTGCAAGAAGTCTCACTGGGGGAAATGCATACTTGTGCAGCACCCAGGGCCAGCTGTGTGCCAGAGTGTCTGTCCCGAGAGGAGCTCCTGTCAGGGAGTGCCAGAGCAGGCAGTGGGAGTTGTCTTGGGAGGCAAAGAGATCTATCTGTGCCCTGCCAAATTGGTCCCATATAAGCTGGATCATCTGGAGGTGGCGCCCCAACCCTGTCAAGGGGTGTCTGTAGTCACCACGACACGTTTGGATACCTGCTGCAAGGGGACTCCGGTCTGTAGAAAGAAGAGGTCTGTCCAAGGGTTGAAAGTCTGACGGCAAGAAGGGGTGATTGTCACACGGTATGTGCCGTGGCGCCATGCCCATCTCAGGACTCGAGTCTGTAGCCAGTGCTGAAGTGGTCTCATATGCATCAACCTGAGCGGTGCGGCCGCGGCAGAGGATGCTATATGCCCCAGGAGCCTCTGGAATTGTTTTAGAGGAACCGCTGTGCCGGGTTCGAAGAGAGCGAGGCACCTGAGAACTGACTGAGCATGCTCGTTGGTGAGACGCTCTGTCATTGAGACAGGATTCTAACTCCATGCCGAGAAAAGAGATGCTCTGAGCTTGCTCTTTTCCCAGTTGACCTGAAGCCCTAGATGGCTGAGGTGCCTGAGCACCTGGTCCCTGTGAGCGCACAGTAACTCTCGAGAGTGAGCCAGGATGAGCCATTCGTCGAGGTAGTTGAGTATGCAGATGCCCACTTCCCTTAGCGGGTCTAGAGCTGCCTCTGCAATCTTCGTGAAGACACAAGGGGACAGGCCGAAGGGGAGAACCGTGTACTGATACGCCTGGCCATCGAACGCGAACCGTAAGAAGGGTCAGTGTCGAGGATAAATGGACGCGGAAGTACACGTCCTTCAGGTCTACCGCCGCGAACCAATCTAGCTGTCGAACGCAGGTAAGAATCTGTTTCTGCATGAGCATTTTGAACGGGAGTCTGTGTAAGGCCCAGTTGAGAACTCGCAGGTCCAAGATTGGTCGCAATCTTTTTACCGCCGAATTAAGGGCTGTAGAAACCCTTCTCCATCTCGGCTGGAGGGACGGGCTCTATTGCATCCTTGAGGAGCAGGGTCATGATCTCTGCTCATAAGGCGCTGGCTTTCTTGCCGTACACGGAAATGGAGCGAACACCGCTGAAACGATGGGAGGCGGGCGAACTGAATTGGGTAGCCGAGTCATAGCACGTCGGGAGGCAGAAGAGCATCCTGAGGCTTGGGTGCTGAGAAAAGACTCAAAGGCGGTCCGGCAAATGAAACAAGTATTCTCCTCCCGCCCCTCCCCCGGGGGACATGCAGGTTTGGCAGAAACCAAGAAGTCAAATATATTATTTAATATGACTGGGTAAACCCAGTTATTTTGTGTTAAACCAATGGGGCCAGATTTTAAGGACCAGGTTAGGTAGAAATAGCTAAGGTACAGTCGAAAGGGGACGAGTCGAAATTCATTTTTGTGTAATCAACATTATGCCACAAATCCTGTTGATTGACCTTAATTGTATTAAGCCTGGAACATTCCTTTAAGGTAACAACTGGATTCACTTTTTAGAGTGCAGTTTACAGTACAGTGCCACTTCATTTTGGCCTCTAAAATGATACCGCAGTATTTTGAAATGATGATTAAACTGAGGTCCTATTCACACCTAATACAAAATAGAAATGTTAAACGAACCGCCAGGAAAAGATGCATTCACACCAGAATCGAGAGGAATACATGTCAGGCTAAATGACATCCAAATTCAGTCCTAAAAATATGTGCTGTTTGACAAACAAATTGACTCCTGGATCACATCATAAATACAACTTTCAGCATGAATTAACTGTAAAAAGACTAATAATGAAACATTTCTGTGTTGTTTCTGTCAACGGTAATAATAACACTCCAATGGACTATGATCTTAGTATGGTAATAAGTATTCAAATGACCTCAGACATTATCTTTTTCTTAATCAAAGCAATCAAAGTGTAAAGTTTGATGTAGAAAGACTAACTAAATTGTGCCCAAAACAAAAAATGACCAAAATGGCAGTTGCGAGAGGAGTGGCCATGGGTCACATGGACCACTGGCCACCCCCTAGCTCCACCCCTGCTTTCGACGCCTTAACAAGATCTGCACAGTTTTCATGTTGAGGAGATAAAGTCCTCCTTAGATGATTTAAAAAATTTAAGTTGTAATGTTATCAGAAAACCCAGCCTCTGCTGTTCAAATTGGATAAACTCTCTGTGAGAAATATAAATTGTACATGCTGTCTTTAGTTTGACATCTAACTATGAATGTATGTGTGCGAATCAAAGAATCACACCACACGCACAAAGAGTCTATGACCTTCATAGATGTTGTTAGTTTCTCTTGTCTTATCCTCTTTCAGAATATTTTGCGCTCCAACCAGCACATACTCTTTTCCTTAGCTAAATATCTCAGTCGGACATAACAAATATCTAGGACTGCTTGACCTCATATGATTACCGTTCCCATGCTATTCCGGTCAACATTTATTGTCCTTGGCTGTCTCGCAAGTCTTGCTATCACTATACTATTGGCTGTTGGTTGTTCTTTGTAATATGAAAGGTATAAATACTATGCTTGCCGTATTAAACTTGGAGTAGATTGAATAGAAACACTGTGTGTTGTCGTTCTTTCTTCTCCCTTCATGAAGTCTCCGGATCCGCAGTCTCCCGTCTGCACTTACCTGGGCATGCACAGAAAGGGACCGAGGAATTCTTGATGGTAGAAGTGTTGTGTGCTAAACTACAACGAGATCCAAGTTTCATTCCTAACACTCTCCCATTTTCAAACAATTGATGTTTCTATCTCACAGCTGTGATGGGTTTCTATGCCTAAAATGTCATTAAGAATATGATGAGGTAAAAGGACATGTGATTCAAAATGGAAACACATTTCAGTAATACCTATAATTACAATGACCTCTATGAAGCAATTAATGTTACATTTCAGCTAAAAGCAATCAAGAGATGAACTCGATGAATAGCATCGCAATTTAGCCATTCATCCATTTAGACATTTGTGGCATCCACTTGGGAAACAAACATGCAAAATAAATTATTGTTCTGCCATTCATTACTACCTCCAATAGAAAATAATATATTTTTAGCATTGAATACAATCAACAGTTTTAAAAGTGTTAATGACTTCAGGCGCATCCCGAACAGCACACTTCTGCACTATTCTACATCAGTCTACAAGTAGTGTGGGTAGTAAGTTTATACTGAAAATGTGAGAAAAAGAAGTGTACTCTGAGTGTCAGAACGGAGTGTGAAATGCTGGACACTTCATGCACGCAGCAGTCTAGGCTTGCATAGCGGAAGGGGTGAATTTACCTTTCTGCATTGCTGGTTTGACAAAACAATTATAAATAATGGAGAATGTAGCTACTATAGCAAAACTTCAGTGAAGACAGCACCTTACAATTATGGGTTGAACGCTTTATCACACCATGAGGAGGTGCTATATAGCAAGCCGTTTTAACACTTAAAAGACGAAAGTCCCTGGATTCACAAGTTAGGCATATGTGGTATCATTTGAAAGATTAGAATCTCAAAATAATGCCTGAAAACATTTGTGCTGTAAACTGGCCCCACCTAGATGTTACATTGTAGAAACTTTTTAAAAGTTTTCTTATTTCTAATGACACCTTGATTGGGCTTTTAGACAACTCAGAAGCCCAGATATTCAACAAAACAGTGTAGAAGCTCTCAGCACTTCTTGTTATCTACGGGTGAGGGCTAAAATGCATTAGAGCACACCTACTTTTCAGATCAGTATAATGTGATGGAAGGTGATAGAGGACTTTTTTTTTTTCTAGTACTTGCTGCTATCCAGTGGAATAAAATAACACTTTTTTGCTTAAAAACAAAGCTTTTAAAGGGGTCTTGTCATGAGGAATCAAATGCCTACTTTACATCATCGCACCCCTGGCCTTGTCCACTGGGGCTCAGAACGTAAAGAGAGAGTGAGAGAGCAGAACATAGGCCTACTGCTCTGCCTCTTGTTATTTTGAGCATAAACTGCTCAACAAACTGTTCTTTCGCCCATTTGCGCTATTTTTAATTGTTGCTGTATGTAAACACACACTAGATGGATGTCTTTGACCGTTTTGAAGCGTTTTCGGTAATGTGCAACTCAGTGAAGGATGATCCTGGAAACTGGATGTGTGTCGAATTTCAGTGTGGATTGCATGTTTTGTTGACTGATATCAGCAAGGATTGCTGTCATAAAATGATTCAAGCTTTACCAAGCAATTGTCATTGAAGGATGAGGCAGTTAAAAACACTATTGGACCAGATCAAAAACGTAAGTAAACAGTTCCATTCATTAATATTTCAAATATCATGACAGTTTGATAGTTTATGGTGCTGACAATTTGTCTACACCAGGCGCGTCAATTGGTGCGATGCAACGGCTTGAGGTTGTCTATACTGGGCGCGTCGACACAAATTTTCTAAACCGTTTATTTGTGTTGTTGGCAGTAGTACCACCAGCGCAAAATGGAACAGGACACCTGTTTACTATTTGCATGACATGCAGCAACTGACGCTTCCATGGTAGAGAGCATCATTGAACATAATGGGTTCCATTGCTTTTGACGCCTCTCACGTATGGTGTAGACAGGGTGAGAGTGTTAACAGTTGTGCTTGAGATGAACAGTTTAATAAGAACAGTGGCCTTTTATGTTGACCTTTATAGGAGCTGAGGCCAAAACTGAGCATTCGGACATAGGGCCAGACATTGGGTGGATCATGATCATATATTACTAAATTATGACTGTTTTGGTTGAAAAAACTTCACTAGCATTATCAGTGGACCTCAGGGAAGATAATAAAACAATAAATAAAGAGCATTTCATGGCCAATTATTGAAATCATTTCTTAAAATATAAGGGGTTATCTGTAAAATTAGACAATTTTTTTTTAGTACACTGTATGTGTGAACAGGGATCTTTTAAATTTGAGTGTGAAAAATGTCAGTATATTCAGTATATATACAAATGTTAGAGCTGTTGAAACACGTGAGAATAATTTAAAACAATTAAAGTGTCAAATTTTCTAAATTTCGGACATTTAATTGAGCTCCGTGTGAGTTCTGAACACTGGTTGGAATAGGACAAAACCTGTATGATGTGTCCGGGGTCATTACACTGACGCACACACTTCAAACACACACAACAGTGATTCTGTGTCAGTGATCAAGTGATGGAGAAAGGACCTCTTAACCATATAATTGTTTTGTACAAAACAAAACCAGATGGGACCTGTGAAAAGCTGCACTCGCATGACTTGCTGGAGTGAAGCATCAGCGTCTCGTCGGCTCTGTGTTGCGCTTCCGCCTTACACAACGATTTGAATATAGTTTACTTTTCATGTGAATTTCAAAAATAAGCAAATCACGTGAATGCGACTTCGACTGCTGTAGCAAAGTGGATATCAAAGATTAATATTGTGGAGCATGAGAGTTTAAGAGATTTAATGCCCACAGACATTATTACTTAATCTAGTTTTTTAGACATTGGAAAACATATAATACAATTTGAATATGTGGTATTTTAGTGCATTTCTGTCCAGTAAACATAAAAAAAGCAAAATCAGTATTTGGTGTGACCACCTTTCCCTTTAAAAAAGCCCCAATTCACCAATTTTTCTTGGTTGTTGCAGATAGGATGTTTTAAGCTTCTTGGAGAATTAGCCACATTTCTTATATATTCCGGCTGTCTCAATTGCTTCTGTCTATTTATGTAATCTCAGACTGACTCCATGTTCAGTGGGGGTTTGTGGGGGTCATGACAGCTGTTGCAGGGCTCCCTGTTCTTCTATTCTAATATTTTCTATTTGAAAAAGTAATGTTTGGGAGTCTAAAATGTATATTTCCTATTGACACACTAAAGCTGAAAATATAAATAACCGTCTTAAGACAAATGCTTTTGTGAAGCATCTTATTTGCCTAAGGCTTTTGCACAGTAGTTAGTATACACACACACACACACACACACACACACACACACACACACACACACACACACACACACACACACACACACACAGGGTTTGGAGGGTTACTTTTGAAATGTTTATTTCAGAATACATACTGTAAAATGTAATTTGTCATGTATTCTGTTAGATTACTCAAGGTCAGTAATGTAGGCTACTCTAAACATTCTGGATTACTTCTTCAGCACTGGTAGATTTTTTCACTTGTTTTGATAAAACTCTGCCAGTACATTAAGACAAAACGAATCGGTTACTAACGTAACCTCGGTTCTCTCTAGATGAGGGAACGAGTATTGCGTAAGCTAGCTTACGCTACGGGAGAGATTCGTCTTTTCTGAGATATTGAAGCCAAAAAATTATCCTTAATTTTGTATCCATTGTCAACGCAGTGCGGCAGCTGCAGACCTTGAGCGGGCTAGCTAGCGAGCTCATTGGTTGCTCTGCGGCAACTGCTGCAGCCTATAGACGAGCTTGGGCGAACTCGCATCCAATGAGAGGCGTCCGCGCGCTCACTGCATCAAAGCCCGCCAAAAAGGGCGTGACTAGAGTGCACATAAGCGTAGTTCGTAGGCTGGAACCCTGGTTTTCATTGAACAAAGCGAAAAATCGCTCGTGGCGCTGAAGCACGGCCGGTTACGCAATACTGCTCCCTCATCTAGAGAGAACCGAGGTTACGTTAGTAACCGATTCGTTCTCTTACGAGAGGTTCTCTCGATATGCGTAAGCTAGCTTACGCTACGGGAACCCTTTGTCAACGCCGTGCGCCAAGCATCCACTGCATGAGCCCCAGGGAATTAAGGGGACCCGGGGAGCCCTTGTGAGTGGGGAATTAATATTTGGCCGGCAAGAGTGCGGGCCAGTGTGTGTGTAGTACATAAGCACATAGACAGAGCGGCGGTGCCGGTCTGTGTGGACTGTGTCCCATTAATGCAGCTCACCAGGGAGCTGTAGCGTGATTAAACCGCTAGCAGTTTAGCCTGCAGAGCGGGTACTTCTAGATTGTAAAATCTGACAAAGGTGGAGGGGGAAGCCCAGCCCGCTGCCACACATATGTCGTGAATGGAAATCCCGCTGGATCATGCCCACGAGGAGGCCATGCCTCTAGTGGAGTGAGCCTTAATGCCTAGCGGTCATGGTAGGTCTTTTGACGCGTACGCGGCAGCAATAGCGTCCACTATCCATCTGGACAGTGTCTGTTTCGAGGCGGCGAGACCTTTGGTGCGCCCTCCGAACGAAACGAAAAGCTGCTCGGAGCTTCTGAAAGATGCGGAGCGCGCAGTATACAATCTCAGTGCTCTGACTGGGCAAAGGAGATTGGCGTCGCGTTCGCTATCAGATGCTGGGAGCGCCAACAAGGAAATGATCTGTGCTCTGAAAAGAGTACCGACCACCTTGGGGACGTAGCCGTGTCTAGGCTTTAAAATGACCTTGGAGTCACTTGGTCCAAACTCAAGACACGCAGCGCTGACAGACAGCGCGTGAAGGTCTCCCACCCGTTTAACTGATGATAGGGCAGTTAGAAAAACGGTTTTAAGTGAGAGGTGTTTCACATCCACGGATTGAAGCAGTTCGAAAGGGGGGGCTTTCATAGCTTCGAGAACTATAGAAAGGTCCCAGATAGGAACCGATGGGGGGCGCGGAGGGTTCATCCTTCTAGCTCCCCTGAGGAAGCGGATGACCAGCTCGTTTTTACCCTGTGACTGGCCGTGCAGGGGTTCAGCGAACACCGCGACGGCCGCCACGTACACTTTGAGCGTGGATGGGGATCTGCCCTTATCCAGCAGCTCTTGTAAAAACACGAGCAGCGGCGACACCCCACATGTCCGTGTGTCCAGGTCTCTGTCGGTGCACCATTTTGAAAACACAGACCATTTTGACGCATAGAGTCTTCTCGTGGAGGGGGCTCTAGCGTGTATGATGGTGTTTATTACTCCTTCTGGCAAAGCGACGGGTAGTCGCTGATCACCCACGCTGTAGCGCCCAGCTCTGGGTGGGGATGCCAGATTGTTCCACGAGCTTGCGAGAGGAGATCTGCTCTCACTGGGATGGGCCACGCGCTGTCAGTGACAGCTGCGTAAGCTCCGGGAACCATGTTTGATTCTCCCAGCGGGGCTATGAGGAGCACCGAGTGGCGCATTTCCTGATCCTCTGCATTACCTGTGGCAATAGCGAGACGGGAGGGAAGGTGTAAAGCGGGCGGTTGGGCCAGTCCTGGGCCAGCTGCGTCCTCGCTCGAGAAAAATATTGGGCAGTGAGAGTTCTCTTCTGACGCAAAGAGGTCTATCTCTGCTCTGCCGAATATGCGCCATAACGTCTGGACTGTTTGAGCGTGCAGGGACCATTCCCTGGGGAATACTGTCTCTGGACAGTCTGTCTGGGCCGTCGTTCAGGTGGCCTGGCACGTCGCGTCGCCCTCAGCGAGCGCAGGTGGCGCTGGGACCAACTCAGTATGCGTTTGGTCAGATGGAAGAGGTTCCTGGATCTGACACCGCCCTGACGGTTTAGATAGGATACCACAGACCTGTTGTCCGAGCGGACCAGGACGTGGTGACCCTGAATGATCGGGAGGAAGCGCACGAGCGCATACTCGACCGCTATCATTTCCAGACAATTTATGTGAAGGAGCTTTTCCTGAACTGACCATAGGCCAAAAACCGGAGAGCCCTCGCGAGACCGCTCCCAACCCGTGTTGGACGCGTCTGTCGAGATGACTTTTCGGTGAGATACAGCTCCCATCATCACTCCCCGCTGATACCACCCAGCCACTGTCCAGGGCTGCAGAGCTGAAATACAGGTATGAGTCACTCTGATTGGCTGGCGGCCTGTGGCCCAAGCCCGGCGAGACGCCGGGTGTTTAGCCAATGCTGAAGCGGCGTATGCGCAGTAAACCCAGTTGAAGTACTGCTGCGGCTGAGGCCATGTAGCCTAGCACTCTCTGAAATTTCTTCAGAGGTGTGAGGCTGTTCATCTGAAATGACGCGGCTAGTCGCTGCACACGGCGCCAGCTGTGTAGATAAGCGAGCCGTCATTGCCACTGAGTCTAGTTCTATTCCAAGGAAGGAAATTGCCTGACTGGGCTGTAGTGAGCTCTTGGTCCAATTGACTGCAAGGCCCAAACTGTTCAGATGACTGAGGAGAACTGTCCTGTGAGACAGAAGCTCCGTATGTGATTGTGCCAAAATCAGCCAATCGTCCAAATAGTTCAGAATTCGCAAACCCTGACTCCGCAGGGGTGCGAGCGTCGCGTCCATGCACTTCGTGAAAATACGGGGTGCTAAGGACAGGCCGAATGGAAGGACGGTGTATTGATAAACCTGGCCGTCGAAGGTGAATCTCAAGAATGGCCTGTGATGGGGATTTATCTGAATCTGAGAGTATGCATCTTTCAGATCGAGAGAAATAAACCAGTCCCCCTGGCGCACATGCGCGAGGAGTTTGCTGGTTGTAAGCATTTTGAACGGTCTTTTTGCAAGCGCTTTGTTCAAAACCCTGAGATCTAATATTGGTCTGAGGCCGCCGTCTTTCTTGGGGACAAGAAAATAACGGCTGTAAAACCCCGACTCGCTCAGGGGAGGCGGCACTCTCTATGGCCCTTTTGCACAGAAGGTTTGCTATTTCTGAACGAAGCATGCACGCTGCTTCCGTGTTCACAGTAGTTTCGAGCCGCTCTGAAGCGAGGAGGACGTCGATCGAACTGTAGCAAATAGCCCTGTTTTATTGTGCTTAACACCCATTCGGATATCCCTGGAATATCTTCCCACGCTTTGAAGCGTAATGTTAGAGGGTGAATGGCCAAATCGCTCTGATTGCCGCACACAGCGCGCTGAACAGAATGTGTGAGCGCGCTTACTGTGCTTATGCTGGACTGCTCGCAGACAGCATGGACAGGCTGTTCTGTGAGTGACTTCCCGATTGAGGTGAATGGGGAAAGAGTCACGTCTGTTAAGTGATGCGCAAGCATAGTCACGGGCACGGGATTTACATTCAGAGAAGTGTTTGCTGGCCGTGTGACAGAGCGGGCAGAGAATGGGCGCGCGCACGGATTCGTGGGTGCGTTTATTAACCCTAACACTCGAGCGGTTCGTAACCGCTTTATGTGAGTGTGCCGTGATAGGGCCACGGGATGTGTAATGCTTGTGTGTAGGGGTGAACACTGGATTGTGGGCACATTTTCTACACATAAGACATGTTTGCTCTCTGATATGGACACAGGATGTGTAATGCTTGTGTGTAGAGGTGAACACTGGGTTGTGGGCACATTTTCATGCGTGGCATGCTTGCTCTTTACCAGATTTATTTGGGTCGCCGTGAAAACGGCGTTTGAGCGCAGGCAAGCGGGCGTTAACACCGGCTTGTTGGCTGCTGAATCTACCACTGTAGTAGCCTGAAGGAAGGGGACTGACATGGGGCGAAGCTTTGACGGTGGTCCGGCCGCAGCGGGACTGATCTGTCGTTTTGTCAACAAAGCTAGGAGGACTTCGGTTGTTCAGGTTTCAGCGCAATTCTAGTCCGAGGCCCGCGGGGGGGCGGCGGTCTGCGGCGGCTGTCTGAGCGCGATCGAGGGCGGCTGCCCTGTCGACGCTGAGAAGTCTAGCTTTGTTGAGCTGGGCGCTGTGAAGAGGCTCGTGCAGGAGGCTCACGTGGGCTGCCTGCAGAGGAGCTAGCGCGACGAGGCAGAAAGAGATTCATGGCTTGTGTGGCTTTTTGGACCTCTGAAAACCGGTCAATGATACCACTCACCGCGGAGCCGAAGAGACCGGATGGAGAGAGCGGTGCGTTGAGGAACGTAGAGCACTCTGCTTCTCCCATGTCGGCTAGCGTTAGCCACAGATGTCTCTCGGTCACAGTCAGCGCGGCCATGCACTTCCCTATAGCTTGGGCTGCAGCTTTGGTAGCGTGGAGGGCGAGGTCCGTAGCACTCCGTATGTCTGCAACCGCCTCTGGATGCCTGCTTTCCTCATCCCACTCCCGCAGAAGGTCCGCTTGGAGGATCTGTAAGACGGCCATAGAGTGCAGAGCAGATGCAGCTTGGTCGGCGGCGGAATAGGCGTGGCCAACACAGGCGGAAGTTGTTCTGCAGGCCTTAGACGGGAGCACTGGTTTAGACCGCCATCTTGCGGAGGGCGGGCAAAGGTGCGTAGCCCTTCTCAGTGGCGCCGTCCACCGAAGCAAGAGAGGTGGAGACGTGGGATCGGACCCTGGCCGAGAAAGGCACGTTCCATGATTTGGAAAGCTCGGCGTGGAGTTCCGGCAGGAAGGGAGCGGCCCGGGTAGCGGGTGCTGCGTGGCGGCGGCTCTGTAGAAAGCAGCCGTCAAGTCTGTTGGGTGCCTGCTCAAGGGGCGGTGACCACTCGAGCCCGAGGCGGTCAACGGCCTGTGTGAGGAGGCGTGTTAATTCCCCTTCGACTCCGGCGCGGGTCCTGCTGGATTCCTGGGCCGAGGAGGAGGCGTGTGAGCCTGACCACTCCTCGCTGTCCGAAGCCATGATGGAACAGCCCTTATCCTCCGCTTCTTCATCCGAGATGGCAGCAGAGCAGCCGCTCGGTGGCAACTGCGCGTCCCGGGTGGGCGGGGAGGGTGAAGGCGATGCTCGAGGGATGGGCTCCGGTGAGGCAATCGCTTCTACCACTGTTCCCGGCAGCCTTTGAGAGCGGTGCTTTTTTTCTGCGCGGCTGAACGGAAGGCAGCGCGACGGCTTCGGTCCTGAGCGCTTCGAGTCGAGCCCGCAGGGTCGACATCGGCAGCTCCTCGCGGAGATCGCATCCGCCTTCGGCGAGGGCGAGCTCTGCATGCCCCAGTCCCAGGCAGAGAGCGCAGATGATGTGGCGGTCTCCGGTGCTGAGAGGAGCGCGGCATGAGGCGCAAGTGGAGCGAGGCATCTTAAAAAAGACGCTCGTACTCTTTTGTGAAGTTCTTTAAGAACTAGCTTGCTTTTAAAAGGATACGTCGCCGGATGGCGTAGCTCGCAGGACGGCTGAAGGTGGCAAGGCGGCCGGCTTCTTCGACGCTGTCCACGCTTGCTTGATGCCCCTCGAACGGCGACGCGGCTTCCGGTTCAGTGATGCGAAGAGCTTCGCTGAAGAGATGAAAATCGGGGTTCCAGCCTACGAACTACGCTTATATGCACTCTAGTCACGCCCTTTTTGGCGGGCTTTGATGCAGTGAGCGCGCGGACGCCTCTCATTGGATGCGAGTTTGCCCAAGCTTGTCTATAGGCTGCAGCAGTTGCCGCAGAGCAACCAATGAGCTCGCTAGCTAGCCCGCTCAAGGTCTGCAGCTGCCGCACTGCGTTGACAATGGATACAAAATTAAGGATAATTTTTTGGCTTCAATATCTTGTAAGCTAGCTTACGCAATACGAGAGAACCTCTCGTAAGAGAACAACATAAATGTTCCAACAACAGAAAACAAAGGCAAATAGCAAAAAAAACTTAATATCTGCAGTTAATTGAAATTACAGTTGATTAGACCTTTCAAAACTAGCAGAGCCATATAAATACTGCATACTCACACCATCCGATGAAGAGGAAGACCCATTTTCTGAGCTTGTCTGTGGAATATGTCATCACGATAGCCGTGTGAAGATAACAGCCCTCCACAAACATCCAGAAGAAATTGGTCACCACAAAGTAATTGTAGATTGTTGTTATGAGGCGACACCAGGGCTGTACAGAGAAAAGGAAAGGGTGTTAATTGGGCAAACTATTTGAATGGTTTACAATACTGAAATACTCTGACAGCAAGACTTGATGCTTAAATGAAATGTATTCAGGGTCTTATAGAAACCATGTCACACCATGTGTCTGAATGGTTTTATAACTTTACCTAAAAATACCTATTAATCCTAATAAAATCACATTATCTACAAAGGTGTTTGGAAGCAGAAGTCTAAATTTCAGCTAATTTGAATGCAATCCTAATTCAATCAGTAGAAGGATTCTGTAAAATATCATACATAAACACAATGTTCCCTAACAACTCCCAAGTTTGCTATCTTTCGCTAGGGTGAAATTATAATATTACTTTGTCTTAAAAATGAGTGTTATTGTTTCCTTTCAATTGGAAAACATTCCACTAAAGTCATACTCATCAATTACATTTTCCCCTATAGGATTTTTGTTGTTAAATCAATTGAAATTACAGTTAATCTTGGCAGAGAGACTAAATGCACATTGCATGTTGGGTACATGAGAGAATCAAGTACTTTTAACCATCACAGTTTCATATCTCTGCTCTGCACCATCAGTTATTTTCAAGTTGGAAATAAAAACACAGGAAAATTCTAATGAGGTGCTAGATGTAGAAAAGAAAGTCCTTTGAGAAGCACAGAATGCGTCTTTCCAGAGAGAAAAAAAACCCAAATTAAAACAAAACCTCCACTCGTAATCTTTAGTTACTTGTTTCAGATGTTTTGAAAGCTGCTTTGATAAGGAATCGTTCGCCAACAGCAACAATGCAAATGTTCAAAGCCTGCTGATCCATTTGCAAATAGGCTGACATGTAAGTATTTTAAAATGGTTTTCTACCTCATTCGTCTCATGAATATTGTGGTCAATCAGCTGAAGCAAAAACCACATTACATTCCTCAGAATGAACGTCGTAATTAAGTTCCAGTGGATTATGTTTCGAAGGCATCGGATGCTCCTGGAATTAAAAGAGAAAAATAATTTAATCATTCGACTTTTACATGGTGACATATTTGTGTTTCCATTTGCATGAGCTGATTATACTGGAAATATGCATGCGTGAATATCAAGAGAGTGCAAAGAAGAGCCAGAGGTGAACTGTTCAGAAATACTTTCTATGAAGCCTGTATATTAATGCCTGTGTATCATACCAATGTATCATGACTCAATATATGCATTAGGGGTATAACGTAGTTAAAAAATGTGAAGATGTGCATCGTGGAAATTGGACGTTTTAAAAAAAACGAAAAACATTTTAGTGTTGGGGAAGATATTTTTGTACAGAAGCCCTGAACTGCACTGTGAAAAAAACTGCACTGTTTTTTTTTTTTTGTGTTTTCGTGCCTTCCTACGATGGCGTTTTGGTGCCACGTAAAAAAAAGTTATAATATTTTGTGAATAAAGTGAAAATTTCGCGAATAATGTCGTAGTGTTACGAGATTAGTTGTAATTTTTTGAGAATAAAGTCCAACTTTCAAGAATAATGTCATAGAATTACAAGATAAGTAATATTTCGACATTAAAGTCAAAAACGGAGGCCTGGGTAGCTCAGCGAGTGAAGGCGCTACACTACCACACCTGGAGTCGCAAGTTCAAATCCAGGGCACGCTGAGTGACTCCAGCCAGGCTTCTTAAGCAACCAATTGGCCTGGTTGCTAGGGTGGATAGAGTCACATTGGGTTAACCCCCTCGTGGTCACCACAATGTGGTTCTCGCTCTCAATGGTGCGCGGATTGACGTCTCAGACGCGGAGGCAACTGAGATTCGTCCTCCACCACGCAGATTGAGTCACTACGACACCACAAGGATTAGAGCACATTGGGAATTGGGCATTCCAAATTGGGGAGAAAGGGGGAGAAAAAAAGAGACAGAAACTGCACATCATTATCACAACGATAGAATGAAGAACCAGCAGCTTCATCATTGCAAGAAATGGACTTTAGTTTAGTATTAAGTAAAAAAAAAATCCTTTTTCATCTTTTGGCACATTAGCATGACATTATTATTGGGATCCGGACACTAGACAGACGTTCGCGCAGTCCCGCTTGGCATGGGTGAAGCTCTAAGTTCTAAGCTCTAAGAAAATTAGTAGCTTAGTAATTGTACTTACATTGTACTTATTATAGCACGTTTCCCAAAAGCATCATTATCTAAGTAGCACGTAAAAAGACTTCTAAATGAACTAGCTTTGAACCACTCTTGGGTCCATAAATTACTATCCGTATTGTTCTCCCATCTTTCACAGTTTATCAGATACAAAGGGACATTTAATGAATTATATTAATATATTTTGATCATTGGAAAGCCCTTGCACATGGTTTCAGTAAAAATCAATAGGCAGTCTCCGCAGTCTGTACGTGTCACGTGACAGGTGTAAATAAGGTCTATAGATAGATCTAATCTTGATACATAATACAGTACTGTATAATGTTTTATTGGGCTTCTTTGATAGGCATAATTGTCATGGCAACGGAAAGATAATAAGATTCTTATTGAACAGATTTGCTTAGGACGAATAAAATAATGCATACATTGACAGAAACGTTTAACAAAAGTAAAGTCGTGCAGACTTATTTACACTGGAACTTTATCACAATCAAAGCTCGACAATATGAGATCATGAAATACAGGTGAAAATCCAAAGCCTGCATAGAGTTTCAAAGCAAACTGTTAGATCTTAATAATTGTATAATAATGTGGGTTGCTTTTGGATATATGCTACCAGGATGGTGTGCCAATGAAAACACTTCCAGCTCACATTCTCGTTTTCCATATTGTGTTCCAGCAGCATATGGTCAAATATCCCATGAAAGAAGCTGTTGATTTAAAACACAACAACTCCAAAAGCCACCTCACGAGAAGTAGGGGGAGGAAAATCACCATAAACAAAGATGCAAAGTACAAAACCTACATTTAATGGATCCTGCATGGGTCACAAACTTGCATAGTTTTATTCATGGTTTTCAAGTATAAATGTGACAATATTTTTGTTGTCTACATTTATTTACATTTATGCATTTGGCAGATGCTTTTATACAAAGTGACTTACAGTGCACTTATTACAGGGACAATCCCCCCAGAGCAACCTGGAGTTAAGTGCCTTACTCAAGGACACAATGGTGGTGGCTGTGGGGCTCGAACCAGCGACCTTCTGATTAACAGATATGTGCTTTAGCCCACTACACCACCACCACTCCAGTTGTTGTTGATGTCTTGGAGGTCCTAAAGCCCTTACTTGACCTTAGATATACATTGCAATGACATATGAGCACAGGTTTCTCTTACTATTGTAAAAAAAAAATTGTAAGGGTGATGATGAGTAAAACTTTATTTTAGTGCATAACACAGTGTTGCCCTGTCCCACCTAACTGCTGTTTGTAATGTCAGGGCTACCTGTTTGAGAGGTTTGACTTCCTCCATATTGATTCAAACTAGAAAATTCTCACTAGAATCCATTCCAGAGACACAGTACATTAGAACCGATTGGCATGAGTTGTTCGTGCAATTGCATGAAAAACAAGCTTTAATCGCACCACAACAATATAGCGTTACAAAGACGCCTTTTGCGTGTATTAGATTGTCCTTAAATTGTCCTCGGCAGTCCTAAAATGTATGTGGGCTGAGGAACCACATGTCCTTTCCCTGCTGTCCGCGACCCAGTCCAAATAAACCTGCGACCCACCAGTTGAGAAACACTGCTTAAACACTGCATTAATGTCTATAGGAGTTAAACTTGTTTTAATGATGAATAAATTACTTTGTGCACCTTTAAGAGATGATTTTGGTGTCTGGATCACAGTGAAGATGTACTGTCTCAGCAGGGTGTGTCAAATGCAGTATGCGGCGTCCTCCACTGTATGCGCTCAGAATCAGCCCGCAAAAACACATTTGTGCATGCAAATTGTGTTTCGCACAGTTTTTACAGCCATGTTTGCACTGTTGGCTGGTCTGCATAATTCCTTTAGTGAATGGGGGCTAAACTAATGGAAAAAGTGCGGGCTAGTAAATAGCGCATTTACTGGGCTGTTATGTATACCCTGTCTTGTTCCACTGTTGCCCTTTTGTTTACCATTTTTGTCACTTTTGTACTCCTTAGTTTTCACTTTTGTCCCTTTTGTAGCTCCACTGTCTTGTTTTCCCTCGTGTTCACTGGTCATTGTTTTCACCTGTCTCATTAGTTTGCCCTTTGGTTTCTGTTCATCACCTGGTTACCTTGTTTGAGTTCTGTTTGGTTATTGGTCCCTTTTCCCCTTGTGCATGTATTTAACCCTGTCTGTTTGTTCAGTCCTTGTCGATCGTTGCGTGTTGTTAGCCTGGTGTGTTTTCCCTGCCCGAGTTCTCAGTATTTAAGTTTTCTGTTTCCCCATTGTGGGTTTTTCTTTTGTGTTTATTTGTTTATTTGATCTTTCAATAAAAGTTTACTGCATTTGGATCCGCACCTCCTCGTCTGCCTCGCTGCTCATTCGTCACAGAACGATCGACCACACATGGATCCAGCAGCTATATGGGCCAAATGCCGGCTGCTCAACTTGCAGCAAGAAAACCGTCCTTTAGTAGACCACGCTCTCTACTTTCTCCTCCTGGCGAGCTTTACGGACTTCCCGGACTCAGCATTGGTGGTTTTTTTCAGAACAGCTTAAACCCCTCGCTGAGGGAGCGGGTGCCTCAGGCAACGCCCGGCTGCACTCTCCGCGACTACCTGGAGACGACCCTACTAGCGTGCAGCTCACCGCTCCCTGTCACTCCTGCCCCGGTCTGCGAGCCAGCACCCACGCCTGTCACTCTGAGCGAGCCAGTGCCCACGCCTGTCACGGTGAGCGAGCCAGCGCCCCCGCATGTCACTGTGAGCGAGCCAGCGCCTATGGCCTCTACCGTCAGCGAGGCTGAGCCCTCGTCAGCTACGGTCAGCGAGCCTGAGCCCTTGCCAACCACGGCCAGCGAGCCTGAAGCCACGCTGACCAGGAACAGCGTCCCAGCTTCGCCAGTCGCATCAGCCCGAAGGAAGAGGAGAAGGGGAAAGGTCTCTGCTCTCCAGCCTCCGCCAGCTGCAGCCCCGTGCCCTAAACCCCCCTTGGCTCTGCCCTCAGCGCCCAGCGAACCCAAGCCGGCGCATACCACGGTAACCCAGCCAGAGCCTGTCGCCTCAGAGGTCAGTGAGCCAGTGCCTGTCGCCTCAGAGGTCAGTGAGCCAGTGCCTGTCGCCTCAGAAGTCAGTGAGCCAGCGCCTGTAGCCTCGACCGTCCCTGAGCCAGCGCCTGTAGCCTCGACGGTCCCTGAGCCAGCGCCTGTAGCCTCGACCGTCCCAGAGCCAGCGCCTGTAGCCTCGACCGTCCCAGAGCCAGCGCCTGTAGCCTCGACCGTCCCTGAGCCAGCGCGTGTAGCCATGACCATCCTTGAGCCAGCGCCTGTAGCCTCGACCGTCCCCGAGCCAGCGCCTGTAGCGTCGACCGTCCCCGAGCCAGCGCCAGTAGCCATGACCGTCCGAGAGCCAGCGCCAGTAGCCATGACCGTCCGAGAGCCAGCGCCAGAAGCCATGACCATCCAAGAGCCAGCGCCAGTAGCCATGACCGTCCAAGAGCCAGCGCCAGTAGCCATGACCGTCCAAAGGCCAGCGCCAGTGGTCGCGCCCGTCCAAGAGTCAGCGCCTTCCGAGCTTCCTAGTACTCTGCCTTCCGAGCTTTCCAGAGCTCCACCTTCCGAGCTTCCTGGTACTCTGCCTTCCGAGCTTTCCAGAGCTCTGCCTCCCGAGTTTCCCGAGCTTTCCAGAGCTCTGCCTCCCGAGTTTCCCGAGCTTTCTAGAGCTCCGCCTTCCGAGCTTTCCAGAGCTCCGCCTTCCGAGCTTTCCAGAGCTCCGCCTTCCGAGCTTTCCAGAGCGCCGCCTTCCGAGTTTCCCAAGCTTTCCAGAGCTCCGCCTTCCGAGCTTTCCAGGGCTCCTCCTCCTGAGCCTTCCAGGGCTCCGCCTCTCGAGCCTTCCAGGGCTCCTCCTCCTGAGCCTTCCAGGGCTCCTCCTCCCGAGCCTTCCAGGGCTCCTCCTCCCGGGCCTTCCAGGGCTCCTCCTCTCAAGTCTCTCGAGTCTTCCAGGGCTCCTCCTCTCGAGCCTTCCAGGGCTCCTCCTCCCGAGCCTTCCAGGCCTCCGCCTCTCGAGCCTTCCAGGGCTCCGCCTCCCAAGTCTCTCAAGTCTCTCGAGTCTTCCAGGGCTCCTCCTCCTGAGTCTTCCAGGGCTCCGCCTCTCAAGCCTCCAGAGCCTTCCAGGACTCCGCCTCTCAAGCCTCTCGAGCCTTCCAGGGCTCCGCCCCTCACGCCTCTCGAGCCTTCCAGGGCTCCGCCTCTCAAGCCTTCCAGGGCTCCGCCACTCAAGCCTCTCGAGCCTTCTAGGGCTCCACCCCTCCAGTCTCTCGAGCCACCCAGGGCTCCGCCTCTCGAGCCTTCCCAAGCCTTCCACAGCTCTGTTCCCAGAGACCCCAGAGCCTTCTAGGGCTCCGCCTCTGAACCCTCCTACGGCACCACCCCCTTCGGCCCCGCCTCCAGAGAATTCCAGGTCTCCGCCTCCTCAGCCTCTTACGGCGCCACCTTCCTCGGCCCCGCCTCTTCTCCTCGAGCTTCTCTCGGCTCTGCCTCCAGAGCCTCCTACGGCTCCACCTCCAGAGCCTCTTAAGCCTCCTACGGCTCCGCCTCCAGAACCGCCCACGGCTCTGCCTCCCGAGCCTTCTACGGCTCTGCCTCCCGAGCCTCCTATGGCTCCACCTCCAGAGCCCCCTACGGCTCTGCCCCTAGAGACTCCAGAGCCTTCCAGGTCTCCGCTCCTAAAGCCTCCAACGGCGCCGCCTACCTCTGCTCCGCCTCCCGAGCCTCCTACGGCTCCGCCTCCCGAGCCTCCTACCGCTCCACCTCCCAAGCCTCTTACGGCTCCGCCTCCCGAGCCTCCTACGGCTTCGCCACCCGAGCCTCCTACGGCTCCGCCTCTCCCGGCCAGGCCTCCTGAACCTATCCTTGCCCTGTGGTCGGCTTCCAGGCCACCTGAGCCCGTCCTTGCCCTGAGGTCAGTTCCCAGACCTCCTGCACCTGTCCTTGCCCTGCGGCCAGGCCCCAAGCCTCCTGAACCTGTCCTTGCCCTGAGGCCAGCTCCCAGGCCCCCTGGCCCGGTCCCTGTCCTGTGGCCTCCTCCCAAGCCTCCTGACCCGGCCCCTGTCCTGTGGCCTCCTCCCGGGCCTCCTGACCCAGTCCCTGTCCTGTGGCCTCCTCCCAGGCCTCCTGACCCTGTTCCCGTCCTGTGGCCGCCTTCCGGGCCTCCTGACCCGGTCCCAGTACTATGGCCTCTTCCCAGGCTCCCTGACCCAGTCCCTGTCCAGTGGCCTCCTCCCAGGCCTCCTGACCCGGTCCCTGTCCGGTGGCCTCCTCCCAGGCCCCCTGACCCGGTCCCTGTCCTTGCCAATTGGCCAGCTCCCGGGCCATCTGGACCGACCTCTGTCCTGTGGCCACCTCCCAGGCCCCCTGAAACGGCCCCTGCTCTGCGGCCATCTCCCAGTCCACCTAAACCCGCCCCTACCGGTTGGAAGCTCCCCAGGCCACCCGACCTGGTTCCCAGCACACACCCCCAGAGACTGCCCTAATTGCCCTCTGTGCCCCTTGGACTGCCTCCTTGCTCTTGTGCCCCCTTCCCCTGGTCTGCCTGTCTGCCCCGGTGCCTTCATTTTGTTCTTTGTGGGTTTTTTGTCTTTTGTCTTTGTTTTTTAGGATCGTCTGGAAGCCGATCCTTTGAGGGGGGGCTCTGTTATGTATACCCTGTCTTGTTCCACTGTTGCCCTTTTGTTTACCATTTTTGTCAATTTTGTACTCCTTAGTTTTCACTTTTGTCCCTTTTTAGCTCCACAGTCTTGTTTTCCCTCGTGTTCACTGGTCATTGTTTTCACCTGTCTCATTAGTTTGCCCTTTGGTTTCTGTTCATCACCTGGTTACCTTGTTTGAGTTCTGTTTGGTTATTGGTCCCTTTTCCCCTTGTGCATGTATTTAACCCTGTCTGTTTGTTCAGTCCTTGTCGATCGTTGAGTGTTGTTAGCCTGGTGTGTTTTCCCTGCCCGAGTTCTCAGTATTTAAGTTTCCTGTTTCCCCATTGTGGGTTTTTCTTTTGTGTTTATTTGTTTATTTGATCTTTCAATAAAAGTTTACTGCATTTGGATCCGCACCTCCTCGTCTGCCTCGCTGCTCATTCGTCACATGGGCACAATTTATTCAAGGTTTTTTTTTTACAATCGTTTACTATAATTTTAACGTTTCCCAAACTAGCTCAGTAGATCCCTAGTTATAAGTAGAATGTAAGTGCTTCTTTATGGGAGCTGTCTGGTCCAAAGGTGCTGAAACTTTGTCATTTCAAAATGAAAATAACATGGAAATGCTAACAAATATGGAAATTTTTTGTAACCTTTTTGAGGCGCCGAAATGTATGAACTATTACAGAATTGAATTACAGAAGTAATGATGGCTTTAATAAGATGGGGTTTCAAATGTACTAATTCTCAACTTCATAGAGATATAATGCATAGAAAAAATGCTTGTAATATGAGGGGATCAAGGGGATCTCATATAGCCTAAAGTTTTGTTTCTTTGGCTGGGACCTGAACAGATGCCTGTCACGAACCCCGCTCCTCTGCCCCATCCCCGCTTCCTCGAGCGTGCACGCTTGCACTCCGCGAGCGTGCTCTCTTCCCGCTCCCTCGCTCCGCCCCCTTGAGCTCGTACGCTCTTTTTCCTCCCTCGAGCACTCACGCTCCTTATGCTATTGCGAGCTCTCGCTCGTAAGCTATCTCCCCCCTCTGGTGCACTCGCTTCCCCCAGAACATTATGACCACTTGCACATTGGTTTCACCTGCACTCGTCTCAATCACTCCCTCATTCGTTACACCTGCACTCGCCCCTATAAATACACTATCCTTCCGTTTGAATCCGGTTGGTGTATGTATTTAGATTCCCGTGTTTTGACCCCCGCTAGTCTCATCTAGTTTTGCCCCCGCTAGTCTCATCTAGTTTTGCCCCTGCTAGTTTCGTCTAGTTTCGACCTCCCTCCTCTTGATTATCCTCTTAGCTTGCCAACTCGTTCCCCTGTCTTCGTTCCCACTCGCGCCATAGTTGTTATCTGTTTTCCCCCTTCGACCTCCGCTATCGTTGACCACTCTCTCCCGGATTTGCCCCTTTACCCTTTCTGATTCCCCGGCTCCGACCTTACGCACCCCTTGACCATTCTTCACTGGACTTGCCCCTTTTGAACTGTTGCCTGCTTTATGGATTAATAAAGCAGTCTTCCCCTCAACATTGTGACTGTCTCTTTTTGTGTGCGGCGTTATAGAATAACCAACCTCACCGTAGCAGTCACAATGTACTCCACGGATTTACGCAGCTCTCTAGAGCGGATTTTCGATGGCGTGTTCGAGGCCGGATTTGCGGCTGGGAGAGATTACCACGCACTCACGGCCCAGGGACAGCAGGTAAGCACTTTGTTTGACTTTTGTCACCCTGTTCTACCTGTGTCTGTCCCTGAGCCCGTTTATGCTCCCAGCGCATTTCTGGCGCCGTGGGCCTTCAACCCCTGAGAGGTTTGGCGGCTCTTCTGGCGCTTACCATGAGTTTTTACGTGCAAGGCAGTGGTTGTGTAACGCATAACCCCGCCCTTAACATTATGGAGCCAGCGGCTCGACTCATGTGTTTGCGCCAGGAGTCAACCCTTGGAGGATTATGTCACTGATTTTTGTGCCCTGGCCAACCAAGTGAATTTTGATGAGGTGGTTCTGAAAGACATTTTTCAAAATGGACTGAATGAGCCAGCCTCATCATACATGCCTGGTGGTCGCTGCTCTCTCGACCTGGCTCAGTTTATCGACCTCGCCCTGCTGTGTGTTGGTTCCTCGTTTACTGTGGGGGAGGCAGACACTGAACCAGCGCTCCACACCAAGACCCCCCTCTCGAAGCCTACCACGGCCCCCGTCTTGAAGCCTTACACGGCCCCCGTCTTGAAGCCTTACACGGCCCTAGTCCCGAAGCCTGTCACGGCCCCAATCACGAGGCCTGTCACGGCCCCAGCCTCGAAGCCTGGCACGGCCAGAGAGCCAGCGCCCATGCCCGCCACGGCCAGAGAGCCAGCGCCCATGCCCGCCACGGCCAACGAGCCAGCGCCCATGCCCGCCACGGCCAACGAGCCAGCGCCCATGCCCGCCACGGCCAACGAGCCAGCGCCCATGCCCGCCACGGCCAATGAGCCAGCGCCCATGTCCGCCACGGTCAGCGAGCCAGCGCCTGTAGCCTCGACCGCCCCAGAGCCAGCGCCTGTAGCCTCGACCGTCCCCATGGCCACATCCCCTGTTGGCGAAGGCGTCAGAGAAGGAAGAGGGCTCCTTCTCCCCAGTCTCGTCTTGTGCTCAAGACCGCAGAGGTTCCCCAGAGTCTTCCACGGCTCTGCCGGGTTCTGCTCCGCCCCCAGAGTCTTCCACGGCTCTGCGGGTTCTGCTCCGCCCCCAGAGTCTTCCACGGCTCTGCTGGGTTCTGCTCCGCCCCAGAGTCTTCCACGGCTCTGCCGGGTTCTGCTCCGCCCCCAGAGTCTTCCACGGCTCTGCCGGGTTCTGCTCCGCCCCCAGAGTCTTCCACGGCTCTGCCGGGTTCTGCTCCGCCCCCAGAGTCTTCCACGACTCTGCCGGCCTATGCTCGCCCCTCCGAGCCCTCCCAGGCTCCGCCTCTCGAGCCTCCCAGGGCTCCTCCTCTCGAGCCTCCCAGGGCTCCTCCTCTCGAGCCTCCGAGGGCTCCTCCTCACGAGCCTCCCAGAGCTCTACCCCTCAAGTCCCTCAGGGCTCCCCCTCCTTCCAAGCCTCTCACGGCTTCACCTCTCGAGTCTCTCAGGGCTCCATCGCTCGAGTCTTTCACGGCTCCACCCCTCAAGCCTCTCACGGCTTCGCCTCTCAAGTCTTTCAGGGCTCCATCCCTCGAGTCTTTCATGGCTCCACCCCTCAAGCCTCTCACGGCTTCGCCTCTCGAGTCTCTCAGGGCTCCTCCGCCTCTCAGGGCTTCCCCTCTCGAGTCTTTCATGGCTCCACCCCTCAAGCCGCTCACGGCTTTGCCTCTCGAGTCTCTCAGGGCTCCTCCGCCTCTCAGGGCTTCCCCTCTCGAGTCTTTCATGGCTCCACCCCTCAAGCCTCTCACGGCTTCGCCTCTCGAGTCTCTCAGGGCTCCTCCGCCTCTCAGGGCTTCCCCTCTCGAGTCTTTCATGGCTCCACCCCTCAAGCCTCTCACGGCTTAGCCTCTCCGAGTCTCTCAGGGCTCCTCCGCCTCTCAGGGCTTCCCCTCTCGAGTCTTTCATGGCTCCACCCCTCAAGCCTCTCACGGCTCAGCCTCTCCCGAGTCTCTCAGGGCTCCTCCGCCTCTCAGGGCTCCTCCCCCTCTCAAGCCTCTCAGGGCTCCCCCTCTCGAGTCTTTCAGGGCTCCTCCTCCTCTCAAGCCTCTCAGGGCTCCGTCTCTCGAGTCTTTCAAGGCTCCCCCCCTCAAGCCTCTCAAGCCTTCCAGGGCTCGGCCACTAGAGGCTCCTATGGCTCTGCCTCCCGAGCCTCCTACGGCTCCCCCTCCAGAGCCTCCTACGGCTCCACCTCCCGAGCCTCTCATGGCTCTGCTCCCAAAGACTCCAGAGCTTCCTAGGGCTCTGCCTCTCGAGCCTTCCACGGCTCCACCACCCTCCTACGGCTCTGCTCCCTAAGACTCCAGAGCCTTCTAGAGATTCGCCTCCCGAGCCTTCTACGGCGCCACCTCCCACGGCATCACCTCCCCCGGCTCTGCCTCCAGAGCCTACCAGGGCTTCACTCCTGGAGCCTTCTACGGCGCCACCTCCCACGGCATCACCTCCCTTGGCTCTGCCTCCAGAGCCTTCCAGGGCTTCACCTCTGGAGCCTCCTACGGCGCCACCTCCTATGGCTCTGCCTCCAGAGCCTACCAGGGCTTTACTCCTGGAGCCTTCTACGGCGCCACCTCCCACGGCGTCACCTCCCTCGGCTCTGCCTCCAGAGCCTTCCAGGGCTTCACCTCTGGAGCCTCCTACGGCGCCACCTCCATGGGCTCCACTTCCTGAGCCTTCCAGGCCTTCCCCCCTAAAGCCTCCTTCGGCTCCACCTCCAGAGCCTTCCAGGCCTTCGCCCCTAAAGCCTCCGTCGGCTCCACCGCCGGAGCCTTCCAGGACCCCAGCTCCAGAGCCACCTACGGTGCCGCCTCTGACGGCTCCGCCTTTCACGGCTCAGCCCGGACTTCCTGACCTTCTACCTGTCCTGTGGCCTCTTCCCTGGCCTCCGGACACTATTCCTGTCCGGTGGTCACCTTCCAGACCCCCGGACCCAGTCCCTGTCCTCCAGTCGCCTTCCAGACCTCCTGACCCAGTCTCTGCCCTATGGCTGCCCCCTAGACCTCCCGACCAACCGCCTGTCCACTATGTTCCCCCTGACCTTGTCTTGAACTGCCCATTGACCCCCATGGACTGTTTCATTTCCCTTTTGTGCCTTCTGCCCCCCGCGAGCTCACACGCTCGTTCTGTTCCCCGCGAGATCACACTCTCGTACTGTTCCCCGCGAGATCACACTCTCGTTCTGTTCCCCGCGAGATCACACTCTCGTACTGTTCCCCGCGAGATCACACTCTCGTTCTGTCCCCTCGAGCTCACACGCTCGTTCTGTCCCCTTGCGCTCCTCGCAGCCGAGTGCGGCCGTCAGGAGCCGTCCTATTCAGAGGGGGGAGTACTGTCACGGACCCCGCTCCTCTGCCCCATCCCCGCTTCCTCGAGCGCGCACGCTTGCACTCCGCGAGCGTGCTCTCTTCCCGCTCCCTCGCTCCGCCCCCTTGAGCTCGTACGCTCTTTTTCCTCCCTCGAGCACTCACGCTCCTTATGCTATTGCGAGCTCTCGCTCGTAAGCTATCTCCCCCCTCTGGCGCACTCGCTTCCCCCAGAACATTATGACCACTTGCACATTGGTTTCACCTGCACTCGTCTCAATCACTCCCTCATTCGTTACACCTGCACTCGCCCCTATAAATACACTATCCTTCCGTTTGAATCCGGTTGGTGTATGTATTTAGATTCCCGTGTTTTGACCCCCGCTAGTCTCATCTAGTTTTGCCCCTGCTAGTTTCGTCTAGTTTCGACCTCCCTCCTCTTGATTATCCTCTTAGCTTGCCAACTCGTTCCCCTGTCTTCGTTCCCACTCGCGCCATAGTTGTTAACTGTTTTCCCCCTTCGACCTCCGCTATCGTTGACCACTCTCTCCCGGATTTGCCCCTTTACCCTTTCTGATTCCCCGGCTCCGACCTTACGCACCCGCTTGACCATTCTTCACTGGACTTGCCCCTTTTGAACTGTTGCCTGCTTTATGGATTAATAAAGCAGTCTTCCCCTCAACATTGTGACTGTCTCTTTTTGTGTGCGCGTTATAATGCCCAAAGAACAGGATTAAAATGACGGACCTCAGAAGGCTGAAATACAGACACAAAGACATGCGCTTGAAGAAACACACTTTATTATATTTTGAAGAACAGATGAAAGAAAAGCCACCAATGCGTATCGCTGATGCGCTGTTTGTTCAGAGAAGTGAATTGGGGGCAACATGTAAAGCGGCAGGTTCACTTTATATAACAGATGTGTATACAACCTAAACAAGTTCACCTTGAACCTAAAATGTATTTATATTTTAATTATTCTTATCATTATTATGTTTACATTTATAATTGTCTCCAGATTTTCATTTGTATTATTCATTTTCCACCTGTTGGAGAAGATAATTGCATGATTCAATTTTTTTTACCACTTCATTATTCTTATAGCTTTTTCGTTTAGTTTGAAGAGTAATTTGAATTTAGACATATCTTTGGTTTTTTGTGTTTCAATACATAAATTAGATTTTTTTAAAAGCAAAACCGATAAAGCAAATATATTCACGATCCCTACGCTTGGGGGTGTTGACGATGTTATCGGATATGGCGATATTTTTTGGATATCATGAATATATTTCTTTCATATCGCCCAGCCCTACTGTGCACTTGTAGCCTTACTGCCATTATGCAGTATACACTTTGTGTCTGTTTTCATCCTTGTGCACGACTGCGGTATTTCGTTTTGAGTGCAGTCATTTTTGAGAATCCTGCCTCACACAAATATGTCGACGCGAAAGGAAGGAGAATCTTCAAGGTGACGTCACAGAGTTCAGGGTATTCCTGCATCAATGCTGCCCAGAATGACGAAAGAGGGCAGGAGCTAAAGAGTTCCTTCAGTCTACTGTCAATCTTCAGCTCAATAAGCTGTTCCTGCATAGCTCGTTTGCTGTGCACACAAACGGATCTCGAACCCACGCAAAAGAGCGATAATCCTCTTTAAAGTACATTGCAAATTGTTTTCTCATTGCTGACAGGTGCTCAGACGCTGATTGAAATAGGGAGGAGAAATCGTGTGACGTGCCTGCATCAGTGATAAAGTCTGCAAGGCTGGGGAACATGTCGCAGTTCCCTCGACTGATGCGGCCATGCCAGAGGTCTAGTTTTTGTGTGAAGGCGTGCACTTTGTCTGCAAGGAGCAAAATATGAGTTTGCGGCCTTGCAAAGACAGGTTGAGGCCATTCAAGCGGTCAGATATATCGACTAAATAGGACAGAGACGCAAGCCACATAGTGTCATCTAGATGCTTCGCCAGATCTGATTTGATTTCTGTCAAAAACCACTTCACCTCCTCTCGCAGCTCATACAACCACTGTAACACCCGCCCCCTGGAGAGCCAGCGAACTTCAGTGTGCAGAAGCAGCTGTTCGTGCCCTGACCCCATCTCCTGGCAGAGGACCCCAAACAAGCGAGAGTTTAGCGGCCGTGATTTGATGAGATTTATTATTTTCACGGATTGGTTCAGCACGGAGTCAAAGAGAACCGGCATTTTTTTAGCAGCTAGTGCTTCGCGATGGACCATGCAATGTGTCCATTTCACAAGTGGAGCTACTTGCTGAACGCGAGCAGCTAGGCCACGCTCATGCCCCGTCATTGCCTGCGCACCATCCGTGCATAGGCCAACGCATCGGTCCTAAGCTAAACCATTTTCACGGATAAAAATATCAAGGACATTGAAAATGGCTTCTCCTGTAGTGTGCGACTGAAGAGGCCGGCAAAACAGGACATCCTCCTCAATCACCTTGTCCCGCAGATACCTGACATAGGTGAGGAGCTGTGCCTGCCCAGCAATATCAGTGGATTCGATCCAGCTGCAGCCGTAGTAAGGACTCTTTTTACTGAACTCTATCAGTTGCTCTCTGATATCATTGGACATGTCTACAATTCTCCTAGCGACTGTGTCATTGGACAGTGGTACTGCACCGAGTTTGGCTGCTGCACTATCACCTATCATTATTCTGCACATGTCTTGCGCTGCCG